>NC_133832.1:17682692-17990000 GCF_047830755.1 Zonotrichia albicollis
CTTTGCTGGGTCTCCTTTTCCATTTTCCCCTCATCCAATATTTCTGTGCTTTACCAGGAGCGGCCACTCCTCACCCAGGAGCTCCTGCCCTTCCCTGAGCGATTCCTGGGGTTTATCCGCAGGTACAGACACACCCACACACGCCCCCAGGGCTGCTGGAAAAGAGAATTCTGAGCAGATGACGAGCTCCATTAACACTCCCCACCCACACAAAGCACAACCCCCTAACGCTGAATGTTAAGCTGCCTGTAAGTAACACGAGAATGAAAATATTCAAGAGACAGAAAGCATTTTCCCTGTAAGAAAATGAGAAATCACACAATGCATCTTCACAAGCGTCCTGGGACACGATTGGAGACATCTCTGGAAGCACCAGAGTGGAAGAAGTTCCTCTAATGATGCAGTAAAAGTACAGCTGCACCACACCACAGTCAATAATTACTGACCTCTAAGGCTACAGGGGAATTCGCTATAGATTCATATATATGTGAGGAAAAGCTGTTTAATCCATAGAAACATAATAGCTGCACTGACCTTTCCTCACTGCTCCCTCACCTTCACAGGCTGCTGCAGGTCCTGGTGGCTGAGTGCAGAGCTGAAGCAGCTGCTCCCACACCTCCCCTGCATTTAAAGAGGCACCGGGAGCTCCCTCTGACCCTGGCACCACCTGGGGGCGGCTGCAGCCCCCTCCCCTTCCCTCGGAGCCCATGAGATTGTGCTTCATGCTGAAAAACCCAGCAGTGGACTCAAAGTCTGAAGTTTGCCCCAAAGTTGCTCCCAGGGTAATGTTGGGATGCAGCTGAAACCTTCAGTCAGGTGTTGGGAAGTGCTCCTGCTGCTGGAGTTCAGATGGCAGAAGTGGGGATGGGAAATGAGGGATACAATATAAGAATAAAGCATCTTTAACGTTACAGAATGCATTGCACAATGTGTTACTCCTTAAAAACCGAGCCCTGGTGCTCCTTGCCCATTCCCTGTGCTGAGGAGACGGGAAGCGGCTGCTGGTGCATTTTGTACATCTTTGCAATACACAGCAGCCTCTCCCTGAGAGGCTACACAGCACTTTTAAGTGTATAAATCCCATTAAAACATCTGAAGCATTTTTATGGTTGGCAAATGACTTAAAACAGAAAACCAGTAGGTTAAGATTAGATGTCATGATGGAATTACTTCCTGTGAGGAAGGTGAGGCCCTGGCCCAGAGATGCTGTGGCTGCCCCTGGACCCCTGGCAGTGCCCAAGGCCAGGCTGGAGCACCCTGGGACAGTGGAAGGTGTCCCTGCCATGGCAGGAGTGGCACTGGATGATCTTTGAGGTCTCTTCCAGCCAAGGTCATTCTGTGATTCCATTATTCTAAATTCTACTATAGAGAACAGTAATTTCTTTACCTAATGTATATCTCTTTTACAGGGCTTTGCAGTGCATGAAAAGAGATGCAGATTTTGTTTCAAATTTAGTCATGTGTCCACCTGCAAGAATTAATTTTAGTGAGTCATTTGGCAAAGACTAATTGAGCCGATCCACATTATACACGAGCAAAGACCTAATGGAGTCTGAGATGTGTTGTTGTGTATATTATCACATAAAACATCTTCCACACAGATAATTCTTTAATGGGATTTAAATGTTCAGATTTTAGAGCCACTGGTTGCAGCTCAGCAAAGGCACTGCAGTGTGCAAATCCCAGGAATCTCTGATTGCACAAGGCTGTTCCACTAAGGGGTTTTGCACAAGATTGATTGTGTGCCTTGCAAAATACAAACCCAGCCCAAACTCAGTGGAGTTAAGCTTTAACGGAGAAAGGTCCTGTTGCATGTAAATGTAGTTCTCAGGTTAGATTCTAATGTCTAGCTGTACCTCTGCTGCTCCCAGCCAGGTTGATTAATTTATTGTACTTTCCATGGATTGCATCATCCCCATTGCCTGGCTGTGTTCAGGGGGATCTGTGAGGAATCTGTGGGGATCCTGGTGGGGAGCAGGAGGAATTGCCTAATGATCCCTACAAAAGCACTGCTGTTCTGTTTTCCAGTTAGAAATAAATGAATCATGGGACATGAGCAGACCAAGGTGATTCCTGTAAACTCACTTGTACCACATCAGACACAAATATTTGACAGTTCACCATTTCGCACAGCAAAACAGGCCATTAAGGAATTTATTTTGAAGTCTGTTAATGGTTCCAAAAAGCTCAGAAAGCACTGGGTGATGTGCTCAGGGTTCTCCAAAAATCCAGCTCAGCTGGAAACCCTCTGGCCAGCTTGCTCTCCTTCCCCCTGCGTGGCTTTCACCTGGATCACCAGGTATCACATCACCCGTGGATGGCACAGAATCCCAGAAATGCTGAGGCTGGAAGGAACCTGTGGAGTTCATCTTCTCCCAGCCAGGCTCATTGAGGTGCTAGACCACAGGTAAGATATTTAGCACACTGCTAGATACTTGAATAATTTTTTTAAAAAGCTAGGATAAGTAAGTTGAAGGGGTTTAATGCTTAAATTAAACATTATTTCTCAGGTTTAAGGCCTACCATGTGACTAGGTAGTGTGAGTAAGAATAAGTCCCATATTAATATTCCACAATGCTGGAGCTCATTCTTATGACAAAGATTTTCATATGAACAGAAAAGAAATCCAATTAAATCATTGTTATAACAGTGCTTTAATTAAGTCAGTTCCTTTTTTTTAAGGCTAGATGTCTGAGCTTTAGGATTTAATTTTTTTAGAATATAAACCTGCAAAAATTGGTCTAATTATCAATTAGTTTTACACTTCCTGGATTTATTCTACATAAATACAATTTACCTAAATAGCTCTGTGCCAAATATTTAGTTGAGGGTTTTTTTCTTGTTATGATACAATATAAATTTCGGAAGAAAGAATTTCTTAACCTTTTCTAACTGAATTTGTGCTGTACCAGAATGTCCCAGCATGGCTCTGGGTACCCATCCTAAGCCATTTCCTGAAACCACGTCCAGAAGAGATGAGGGTGGGAATGTCCCCACCCAAACCCAGGAATGCTGACACAGGAGCTGAGCAGAGCCTCTGTGGCTGCTCCCAACCCTCCAGCCTGAGCTGGGCTTTACTCAAATTGTAGCTCGAGCTCACAGCCCAAACCCTCTGTGGCAGGGGAATTGTGGTGGTATCAGAAATGAAAATATCCAAATGAAAGGCCGAACAGTCCCCATGAGCTGAGCACTTTGAGGCTTTCTTCCATTCCCTGCCCTGCCCAGGTCAATTTTCCCCTCCTGGCTGAACAGACTGCACCAGCAAGGGAAGAGGAGCTCTGTGGAGATGGGGCTGAAGTGTCAGGCAGCAGCCCCAGCCTCAGCAGCAGAACTGACTTTCAACTCCAGTCTGGCTGCCACTAAAAATCAAACCAAAAAAATGAGAGGCTTTCATTGCCATTCAGCCCAGAGTACTGGCTTAAAATAGAATCTAATTTTGGCTGGTATCAAGTATTTTAACATTAAAGGTTCTATTAATACCATTCAATAATATATGCCTTTTTAACATAGAACACATAGGTCAATTTTTGATTAAGATTAAAACTTCTCCATGAGAAATGACTTCATTCTGCCCCCTGATTAATAGAACAGTCTATTTTTCATATGTTTAAATAAATAAGTATGAGAGTGTATCAAAGAGGCGAGCCTAACTAGGCAGGCTATGAAAATATAATGCTCAGGGAAGTCCATCAAACTCCAGCTGCAATTCCAGCACTGTTGCTCCTGCATTTCTGCACAATGCAGAAACAGTGGCACAGATCCTTCTGTGGGGAAGGAAACATTGCTCTGTCAAGGTTTCCATTCACAGCTTTAACAGCACAGCTACAATTTCTCCTTAGAAGAAAATTACCACCATGCAGAGCTCTGCATCTATCATTTCATGGTGTTCTTCCCTTTTTTGATTCAGCATTTATGAGCTTGCTTTTAGCTATGAGTTTATTATTATCCATTTATAGGAAGCCAACAAACTAGTAAATTATGTATTTGAAAGCCCTGCTGGCTGACATTTTTAAAGTTCATTGGATTTTTTTTTTTTCTTTTGCAGAGTAGGAATTTGTAGCAAACACTCAAGATCTGATAACTGATTCCCATTTAGATGTCATTGAGACATAAGTGCAATGTATTTTCATTAATATTTCATCATGTAAGTGTTCCTTGCTCTGACATTGCCATCTTGTAGTTATTTGTCCCCCAACTAAAGAGCAACTTGTAATCAGATCGGGATATTGGACTTCATTATCTGTCACCACACATTCTTAGCACAGAGAATGTTATTAAGTTATAATTGCCTCTGTTTTTCCCTTACGGGAAGATGAAGAACAATAGACAACAATATATGGACTCATTAAGGAACAAAAAAACCCAGGTTGACAAAGGGCATAAAATTTCAAATGCATCAAGATTCTGGAGTCAAAACTTTTATTTCCACTTGTGCTGGTTTTTTATGGCCTGATGGGTCCAGGATGTTTAAGGAACTCATGGAAGGTGGCTCCTGACTGAGCAGCTGCTGGGCTGAAACCATGACACCATTAAATACAGCCCACATTTAACTAGTTAACAAATAAATAATTAATAAATAACATTTAATAAATGAAGACAAGCTGCATTATAAAGGTAGAACAGCATTTTGTGATTCATTTGTGATTTTATATCAAAATAATGTGTTTTTTATAACCAAATGTGACAACAGAAGATACACATTGATTGAACAGCCACAAGTAAATGACTTTTAAAATAAAAATGTAAAAATTTTTTGGTTTGCTTTTGAAACCGACATCAGTCAAACAAATAGAAAATAAATAGCAGAACCAGGTATTTTGAGTGAGATT
The DNA here is from genome assembly GCF_047830755.1 of Zonotrichia albicollis. Taxonomy (NCBI): domain Eukaryota; kingdom Metazoa; phylum Chordata; class Aves; order Passeriformes; family Passerellidae; genus Zonotrichia; species Zonotrichia albicollis. The sequence goes on from NC_133832.1 coordinate 17,687,522, forward strand.
GCTTCAATATGTTATGTAAGAAATTGTTTAAACAACAGGTCCCTGAACTGCTGCAATAATTAGACGTATAACTTGTGCAGATGTACATTTTTCCCCTCCTCCATAAGATGAAGTTCTGTTCTCTGTTCCATCAGGGTAAATTACATAACCCAGAGTTAAATGAGAAAGAAGAATCCCACTTTAAATAACTGAAATGGAAAGTAACAGTGAAGAAGATTTCTCAGTAAAAAGTTTCTGATTATCTACCATTAAGCATTTTATAGGCAAAGAAAGAGAACCTGTCACACTTCATCATAGCTGGGGCTGGCTCTGCCCATTAAAGTTCCCACTGAAGCAGCAATTTGGTAGCAGTTAAAGGAATTTTGAAGCTCAGTAACAGACACTGCACATCTTCCATATTTTCCATTTCAATATTCAGGGTGATCTAAAGATGTTGCAGCTGCAGGGGCTGAGGAGGAGCCCAGATCCAGGAGCATCCTCCCATTGTGGGCAGTGGGTCCATGTCCTGCCTCTCATTTTCCTTCCCCCACCAATTCAGGTTGTTCCCTCTCTGGAGAGGAAGAAGATGTCATAAAACAATTTATGTTGATGCTTTTCCATCAGGAAATTTTAAATTTGCCATACAAACCCTGCACAGTTCCTGTATGGCTTCCTTAAGTCTTCAGAGAGGTGCCCAGCCCCTAAATCTATTGTATTATATTTCCACTTTATAGTGTGCTATAGATTTTTTGTATTAGCAATAACTAACTGCATTGTGAAAGTTATTGAGGGAACAGCTGCAGAATTTGAATCCTGTGTGGGAATGAATTGGTGCTTCTGGCACAGGGGAAGGAATAAAAAGTGTTTGGGGCCTCAGGGAAGTTTCTGAGAAAAAACAACACTAAAATAATTTCAGTTGTTACCTTTAGGTTTCAGTCCCAAGCCCGAGCTTTGCTGCTCTGAAGAAATGCTCCACATTGTCTGCAGGCTCCAACTGCTCCTTCTCTGAGGCTGTGTTTGCTCTGTTCTGATTTCCCCAGCCCCCAAGGATCTGTACTAGATACTGCACAAAGAGCTGGTGAGGTTTGGGCTGGATGGCCCCTGGTAGCACACACTTAATCAGACACGGACAGGAAACATCAAGTCAAGCATCTCCTTTTGGTTTATTCTCATCAGCACAGCAGGATCGCCCCCACTGAGGCTCATGTGACAGATGCCCACAAATACCTGTAAGGGAAAAAACAATCTGTGTAAGCAGAGACACAAAACCAGTGGTTGAGCAGTGTTGGGGATGCCAGAAGCAAATGTAATAGAAAAATTTACTGTGTTTCATAGAAAACAAATGGTGTTCAGCTGTAATTGTCACGGAGGCTGATGTTACATTCACCAGCTGAAATCAGCCCAGCCTGCTGAAATGCATGGCATGATCAATAGTGAAGCAGAGTCAGCAAGAAGGAAATAATGATTACATCCACACAGGCTGAAACTGAGATTTGCCTCTGTGCACAGAGCTACAGCATCTTCATTCTGCTACCACATATTGAAAAAAGAAATATCCACCGGTAGTCAGTGTTTTGTTCTGTCACCAATAATCTACATCCACAATTACAGTCCAGCCTGTGCCCACAGAGAGAGTGCATTGCATTCACAGGTAATACTGTGGAAAGTGTAAAATGAAGTGTAATATCACTTGTGTATATCACAGGTGTAAGGCAAATAAAGATGAAAAGTCATCTTAAGTGATCTTATACAACTACATATATAATATTATAAATATAAATTAAACTAAAATTATTTAAAGCAATTCTTAAAATGAAAGCCTTTGATGGCTATCTCTGTGTACACTACCTTTATTATAGATCAGTTATTCCTTTTTAAAAGATCCTTATTTCACTAGGAACAGCAGAAAGGACCTGAGACTCAGCTTTTATCAGGCCATTTTCTGCATGCAGCAGAAATGCCCATCCAGTGTTTCTCAAAAGGTGCACACTCCTTTAGGTGCTGATTGTCCAGCAGCTGGTTAATTATGTTGTACTCCTCATTAATACCATTCACTCCTTCAGGTTCTGTTCAGAAAAGAAGAAAGCAGATCCAAGTTATCACTTTGAACCATTTCTAATATTGGTGCTCAGACATTTTAGATAAACTTTATTTTCTCTTTGAGAAGGGACAGAACAATCATTGGTTCAGCTGGAGCTGAGCCACCTTCATAATTACAAGACAAAACATCACAAACCAGTTGGCATTTCAGTGTAGCAAAATCCCAATTCTGGCATTCTGGAATGTTTCCTCAGAAATTGGATACAATACTTCTGGGATCAGTTTATTAAATTTGTCCCACATAGACTGTGACCTTTCAAAACACAGAAAAGATCACGTGGCAAATCACTCTCAGGAGTGACTTTATTGTGGCTCTGACCTCTCCCTCTGACCTTGGGAGAAATGTTTTATGTAAGACAGCAGAACAGCTCTATTTCTTTTATTCTTTGAAATGGGAGAAACAATCATTTTTGAATATTCATACAGCTCTCTTTAAATATATATGCAGAGCAGATTATTGCATGAGACTTCTATAATCCTTGATCATTTACCATACAGGTCAGAGGAAAACATCCATAATTTAGATCCAATTTCAATCTTTGCAAGCCCAGAGAACACAACTTCTGACACTGACTTGTATTAAAAAGGTAGAATATGAGCTGCTATTGTTCATTTATAGGGCAGCAGTTATGCATGGGACTATTTCACTGGAATTCTACATTTATAAATTCTGCTTTCCTTCTCTTTAAATGCATTGATTTTATCAAGTATTACAAATGGACCCAACAGCCTGCTGTGGTTGGGGCTGTAGAGTTATTTGTGTAGCTTCTTTTGGATTCCTTGTAATGGTTAAATTTTAGTTATTGCAGATGGAATTTCCTCCCAGAAATCTCTCCCATGATTTTTGGAAGTCTGGGCTGATCTTTTCTCCATCAAGGAAAAGGAAATAATAACACTGAGCTGATTATATCAGGACCCATGCAAGGTTTTCCCTCGGCCCTTGATTTGAATCAGAACTGGAAAGGTGGTGGGATGAATTGTAGTGCAGTGAAAGAGATTCCTGAATTTGTCCTTATGAGAAGAAATGCACATTTTACATGAGTAAACCCCAAAAAAACACCAACTGGACAATTGCTAATCCTTCCTTTGGATTTCCTGGTAACATTTCAAACTCTGTCTGCACTGAGCAGGAGCCAGAAGCCATCACAGGCCCGTGAGACATGCAAGGCAGAATATAAATGGATATACACATATACCAAAGGAATAATGTATACAAATAAATAAATAAATAAATAAATAAATAAATGTCGTAGTTTTCCCGCAATGATGTTAGAAAACCAAGTATATTAGTAAATCATAGCAACAGGAAAAAGTAAACCCTAGGAAGAAAAGAAAGCATTCTGGCTGTTTTGATGCAAGAACTGAAAAGAAGTAAAAGCACAAGATGGAGTCAGAAAATTTATTGCAGCTATCAGAAGGCACCACCAAACAAAATCACTTGACAAATTAGGCACAGGTGTCAAAAAACGTCCTTGCATCCTGAAAGACATTAGTTTTTCTAATATGAGCAAAATTTTCTGAAGATATTTTTGGTACATTTTCCACTGAACACCCAGACACGTTGAGGATGCATCAACACAACAAGTGCAGGAAAATCCTTTGTTCATCCTCATAGAAACCTCTTGCCTCTGCTAAGGTGGACATGTACAGAATGCAGCCATGAGGAAAAAACTGCAAAGGAGCCATTCAAGGGTGAAGATCAGTAAAATTCATCTGTTTTTGTTGTGTCTGGGGCTTTGCCACCTGAATTTATGGAGGACTTTGAGTCCCACCATCCGTCATAGAGCAATGCTGCAAAGACAGAAGATGGAACTGTGTTCCAGCACAGCATATGAATTGTTTTCCTTGCACAGAGCTATTTTTGCTTTTTTCCCTTTCATTCTAATGATAATAATCTATAGCTCCTTATCCCCATGCCTTCAAACCCGATTTTAAAGGCTCCTTGACATGGCATTGTTACACAGACACACACTCACTCCTCTTTCAATGCATCTGTTCCAGCCAAAAGACAAATCATAGGCATGCCAGAAGCCCACAAATAATCTCATTAATACATGTGAGTGTTCTCCTGTGCCTTTCTGTACATCTGTGCCTCAGCCCTGATCAGACATTGCCTAGCAATGCTGCGAGGGTCCGATTTTATTTTTCCTCACCAAAATTGTCATGCTGAGAACAGCACAGGCTGCAGCCTGATCCAGGCATTCACATCTGATTCCGGAGCTGCTGGTCATGAGGAATCACAATAGACATTTGTTTGAGGGATAAATCCAGATATATTGGGAAAAAGCACACTGTGAGCACGTTTCATTTGAGTGTTTCCATCAGAGCTGGTGCCTTTTAATTAAGGGATGCCTGAACAAACACAGCAATGTTTGCTGGAGCTGATGGAAAAGATGGCTCTACCTAAAGTACAATAGTGCATTGAGTAATATCAGTGAAAAGCAAACATCCCAGGGTCTCTCTGTCCCTGCACTCAGCTGGAGGATGGAATTATGACTGTCACAAGGAGAGGAGGAGAAGTGGAGTGGGACCTGCTGAGCCCACAGCTCAGCTCCTGCTGCTGCCTTTGCTGATGGGGACTCCCCAGTTTAGTTCAGCCTTGGCTCCAACCCACCTACAGGAAAGGCTGCACTTGTGAGATGGGAAAAATGCTAAATACTGTGCTGATTGACATCCCTCACTGGTCCTGCATGGGAGTTACAGGTGAGTACATCCTTCAAAACTGAACCTGGAACAGACACAGCAAGGTGAGAAAAGATGTGAGAGCGATGGACCCCTTGGATTTGAGAGCTACAAACTGGCTTTAAATCAAGATATCATGTCAGATGGTGCTCATTTTTCTAAGCCTTCCACTCTCTAGGCTGTTGGATTTGCACTTTACTTTCCATTATTACTTTTTTATTAGGAAAACTTAAATCCTGTTGCGAAGAGCTTATTTAGGTTGAGCTGTTGCCTTTAGCTTCAGAACATTAAGTCCTGACAAATGCTTCTTTTGAAGTCTGACACCTGTTTGTTTGGCATTTCCCACTTTCAGGAACTCACCAGACTATAATAATACTCAGCACAGCAGAAGTAAAGAGAATGAATTAAAGCAGAAATGCTTTCAGACGTGAAGGAGCAGCACAAAAGAACATCCCTGTGCTCAGCAGTGTCGAGGGGACCTTGGATGAGCTCAGCTCCAAGCTGTGTGGTTCTTTTCTCTCTAATGGGATTCTGATGCCCATGAAACAACCCAGAGCAGCAGCCCTAGAGACCAGAAAATCCTCTCTTAAAACAGCTACAAAACAGCAGGAGAAACCGAGCTTCTTTGCAGACTCTTTTAGAAGTAGAGAGAAATATACTTATTATCAGACCAAATATCAGGAGTCTGCTCCTTCTGTAATTGAAGTGTTGGAGGAGAATGGTTCATAAATACTCTGAACAGGAACTTGTCAGGCCTCAGCTTTTGTGCCTCTATATTTATACACATGGAAAGGTCACTGTTATTTATGTGGGTAGATGTGAAAAGTGTTTTTTTGTGGTTGGCAGCAAGCAAATTTTAAAAATATAGTGATTAGAATATTATATAAACATATACACATTTAAATATAAATATATATATACACTTTTATAAGCTAAATGTCAGATCTTCTAAACTACAGATTTCTGAAAGCTTTAATAGCTAAAATATATTATTATCTACCTGCAAACTATGACTTGTTGCAACTGCATTGTAAAGCCAGGTTTATTATACAGGTGGGTGCTTCACCTTTTATTTCACATTGGCAGGTTTTAACTGGTGGGCTTAGATTTACATTGCTGGACAAAGGACTTCAAGCAAATTGCACCTCTTAATTAACTGAATGATCCATATTGCATTTCATGCCTGAACAAATATAATTGAAACAATTGAAATCGTATTAGCAGCACAGAAAATAATCAAACTACTGGCTTAACTCTTGGTCAACACTGGTCACCTTTCTGATATTGCAACAAAAAGGAACAGCAGCAGTGCTGTAAAGCATTACCCTCAGTGCTGGTGGATTTACAGCCCAAAGCTCGATTCTGTTTCTGCTCTGCCATTTCCTAGAAGAGAGGCCCAAAACCACACTCAAAGCAAACAGCAATCCTAACTGAGAGACATTTCTCATCTCAAACATTTCTTACCAGAAGACTTCAGAATACAAAATTAGTAATCAAGCATTAATCTTTTGTAGATAAAAAAAATCATTACTTTAAAAAGATATTCTAAATACATATGAGCAATTATGTTATTTCATATTTCATAGGTTCAGGCTTCACACTCATGGCTGAAGGCAGTTATTCACAGAATTCCAGAATAGTTTGGGTTGGAAGGGACCTTAAAACTCATCCCAACCTACCCTCATCCATGGCAGGGACACTTCCCACTGTCCCAGGGTGCCCCAAGCCCTGTCCAGCCTGGCCATAATAGCAATGCTTTTATCTCCCATGACAAGTTTGTTTGAAGATTTTTTTATAGATAAACATGTCATTTCTGAATATTTTTGTACATTATTTTTCAAGAATTTAAGTCTACACAACACCTGAATAGGCTTCTGTCCATATGTATTATTCATGTTTACAGTTTTATGTGTCATTACCTCAGTGTATACCAGTTGTACAACCAGTATTAACTTTGGAGGACATTCTGAACTGATAGAAGGGCTACACACAAATTCAGCAAAAAATCAATTTTTCTTTATAGAAGGTTTCAAATATTTCACTTGCTAAAAACCATTCTATTCGTGAATGGGGATTATCACAATATATCAAAAGGGAAACTTAAAAAATGTATTTTGTGAAACTATTTCTGAAATTTTAATCAGTCATCCAAAAGAAACCACAGAAATTCAAATTAATTGATCCACAAATAGTTTAAAATCAGTGCCATACTTTGCCTATCATGATCATTCTGCTGATTCTTAGCTCTATGGCAGCATTTCAGTGACATAAAACTAGAGCTGAGTACTTTGTAATGAATAATTTATTTCTCCAATTTTCCCTCTTTTTTTTTTTTCTTTTTTTTTTTCCTGTGACACATCCATGAATAAGCAGATCACAGTTTTCTTTATTCCTAATTCAAAGTTCTCTGACAGTCCCTGCTCTACCAGTTCCCTTTTTCAGGGCTTCCATGCACATTCCAGATTTGGAATTTGAGGAGGGTTGGCAGCAGAGCTCTGTGGTTTCCCTGTGCGTGGTCATACCCCATTGTTTCTGTTCCCCAGTTGGACTCTTCTGAAGTAATTGGGTGTGAATGTTCATGGAGAATAAATTAGACTTAGCTTTTTTTTTTTGCTATCCTGAATGTAAAACCAACTCTCTCTGTGCATTGGCACCAATAAAATGCAGAGGAAACTCCACAAAAAGCTGACACACAAAAGGCATGAGAACAGCTGAAAGGAATGAATTTAAAAATTCACATGAATATTCATAGGATTTTTTTTCCAGTGTGTTCTCCAATTAGATGGCAGCAAAACAACTTTTCCTCTTAGTGGATTCAACCTGGGACAGTTCACCTGTTCCTGATGAGGCCACCAGGAACATTTTAGTGGTTGAAGGGAAGGACAAGCTCGGAGCTCTTGTCATTCTGGAGCTCAGTCAGCCTTTCCTGGCCCCAGGCCTGAGGACATCTCATTTCTGTGTCAGAGGACTCGAGCAGAGAGGCAGAACAGACTGTTGCTTGGGGAGAGGAGGAGGAGGAGGGGGGAACGCCCTTCCTTGTGTGCACCAGCAGCTCTGAGGCAGCATTTGCTGCTGCAGGATCCCCAGGCAGTGAGAGCTGTGATTCTGGCAGCTCTGGGATGGGTGTGAGCACAGATTCCCCTGGAACTCATTCCTGCCATCAGCCCTGGGTGCAGGCTCTCCCCTTTCCCCACATCCTTCCTGCCCAAGGGAACAGCCTTTGACTATTTTAAGTCACCCCTCTTTTGATAGATTACAGCATTTAAAAAGTCAAAATCCATACCATTTACTCCTGAATCTAATATATCCTGAGCAAAAAGTAAGTTTAAATATAGAGAAAGTATCACAGGTGGAATAAAAACTGAAGTCAGAAGTTTCATTCCACAAGCAGAATGGTGCTTAAGGCTGTTTTGCATTAGTACATTAGGAGCACATTGTTTCCTAATCTACTCCCAAGAAATGTTTAGGGATTTTATTAACATAAAACAAGATAGTGAGAACAAATTTGATATCAATTAACATACTAATTAAATGTCACTTAGTAGTTTTAGCAATTACTTGATATTTAATTAACCACTTGAATACCTTGGGACATCCAGATTATTGTACATGTAATCAGAGGGCAATTCTTCTGACCCTGTGGGTATATGCTGCATGTCAAGACAATCTGTAGATAGCAACAAAAATAACTTTCTGCACTGTGACCCCAGGTATGAGGAGCTGCTGTGCGCCCAGGAGATTAATTTGCTCATTTGAAAGAGCTAAGTATCAGTTAAAAAGCTTAAACATACCTCAAGTGATTAGGGATGTACATGAACAACAGGAACAACCTACAAAATATCAATTATTTTCGTTCAGGACACATTTTAAATCCATACAGCAAAATCGTCTTGGCATTTATGAAACTTGTATCTCCTATCAGGAACTATTTTAGTTAGAAGAGTTACAGGGATTGGAGAGCAAGGAGACAAATATTTTCAGCAAAAAATTACTTAAAGAGGGTAAATATGTAGCTGACATCCTCTGGACTGTATTCACACAGAGGAGCCCATTTTGCATAATGGAGATTTTTCTGGAGAACCATTTTTGTTTGGTTTGAAGGGGAAAAAAGTCTTAACCACTCACAAACCAGAGATGATCTTGAGTGTTGATGTGCCCTCTCCTGCAGGTCAGTGTCCTTCTCCTGCTCCTTCTGGAGCACTCCTGGTGTCATTCAGCTCACGCTGACTGTGGGATCTCAGCAGCTCAGGACTGAGGTGTCACCGAGACCACCCTTGGGGGGCTCGGGAGTCCTGGAATGTTCCAGAAGTGTCTGGTGGCTGGACTTTGATCCTACACAGGAGACGACACCTGTATGAGGATAGGAGAGTTTCACCGGGGTGAATGGTGAAGGGATCAGTTAATTAGAGAGTGAGACACAGGGTTTAGGATTTCTGTACAGGGGGTTTAGAGAAGTAAGATGGAGGAATTGGGGCGTGTCCTGTCCTTCTTCTTCTTCTTCTTCTCCTCCTCCATCTTCTGAGGTGATGGTGGCACTTTAGGATTGGTCATTACTGAAAGTGCACCGGGCAATAAGAATAAATGGTATTGGGGAAAAATGATAAATATTGTACACGTAACCATGGGTATAAAGATAGGTGACCGCCCGGAGGGCAGGGGAGTGTGCTCATGGCTGACTGCTGAGCAGAGCTCTGTCGGGCCGAAAGAAAATCTTTTAGATAAACAATTAATAAACATAAAAACCGAAAGAAGAACTGAAGCCTCTTCTCGTCCTTTGATACGCGGGCTGCCCCAAGGCCACCCCGGGCCTTTCCAGGCCCTCCAAACAGCCGAAAACCGGACAGCTGACAAACTGCACCAAGCTGCCCCTGTGACCATGTCACACTGCAGCCCCAGAATCAAGGATTCCCTCTTTTTCATATCTCCCCCTTCTCTAAATGGACATTAACAACTCATAACTCTCATTTTTGGTCTCGTGCTTGCAAACCCAGCAACCTTCCCATTGCTTTTGATTGCCTTCTCTGTTGCTGTGATATTTATGCTGCCATTTGTGCCTGTGTATGTCAACATGGAGAAACTGGGCAAAGGAACCTTTCTTTGTCTTTCTAATTCTCTGGCACTTGCCATAAAAGAAAACAGAACTTCACTCAGCTGTAAAAGAAACTTTGCTATCCAATTGGGTTTTTTTTCAGTTCTTGGCTGTGTCTCATTCCTACACTGATTAAAGCTTTTCATTTATGATGCACCTTCAGATCTCTCTCAAACCAGTGACCCATCCCTCCCATTCCACCAGAGCCAATCTGAGTCTCTAATGGTCTCTTTGAAGTAGAAACAGAGCAGGAATCCTCCTTCCTGCTCACCTATCAGCCCCCTTCCACACCATTTATTGAAATCTTCCCCCTTCTGCTTTTGTCTCTCTGTCTCCCTTGGTTCTCCTGAAAAGCCTCTAATTTATCCTTCAGATGTTATTTATCAGATTTCTTTCATTTATGGGTGGCAACTGCATAGATTTCTTTCAAGCTTCTCTGGGACCCTTTCTTGACATAGCCCATACCAAGGAGATTGAAAACTTGAATATTTCAACCTTAAACAGGATTTTCTTACAATTTTAAGTGCATGAAGTGAGCTGATCTCATTCACAGTTTACAAAGGATGTTCATGGCCCAACTATAATTTCTTAGAGTAGATTTAAGGTAACACAGAGGGTTCTTCAGCATTTTCTGAGCTCAATTCCACCTCACTGGAATTTAAAAAGAAAAGAATATTTCAAAAAATTATTGAATTTTTTATGTTCAGTGTGACCATATTGATATAAACGTTCTGTTTCAGGGGTTAAAAAACTTCAGGTAATTCAATCTGTAGTTTTTGGATTTAAAGTTCCACAGTACGGCACAAGCTAACCAAATATTTTGAGGTTTTAAATATATATTAGTCTTTTTATTAATCTAGTTTTATAATGTAAAAATATTAAAAATCAAATTCCAAAATATGAAATTTTAATCTGTGTTTGATGCCAATTTAAATTTGCTTTGTTTGTACCCCAGTCTTGGTCCATCCTGAGCAAAGGAATGATGCTCTGTGACATGGCAGGAAATGCCCTGAGCAGGAGGCTCATTTATTTACATCTTAAAAAATATCAGTGGAGTGCAGCATGAAAAGAATAAACTTGAATGAACTACTTAAGAAACTGTCCATGGTTTGCCCTGATTTGGTTTTATTTGTGCTGTTTTCCCTGGAGGGAATCCTGACACCGCTGCTGCAAGAGGAGTGACCAAAGCTCTGCTGAGCTGTCCTCCTGGGAGACATTTAAATTAAATGGTTTTCATCAAAGCCATGTCTGCTCTCCATCATCAAACAGAAGATATTGGAAGCTTAAAAAATCCAGTAATAGCCCTAAGTAATATTGCTGTCCTTTAGCAACTGAAAATTGTGTATTTCTTCAAGGAAGATCATTTGGGAACATATGTTCGCACTATTCTCACTGTTGGGAAATATAGGGAGATTCAAAAATTAGAAACAAAAATATAACTTGGAGAAAACAGTAATTTAGGTTAAAAAAAACCTAAACACCTCGTTCTGACACTGTGTTTTGGTCATTACAAATCAAATTGCTTTACAAACAAGATCAATGTGACAGTTGACAATTTTCTTGCATGGTTCTGTTGGCACAAGCACAGACCTGGGAGCACAGACAATCTGTAAAAATTTCTCTTCTGAGATGAAACTGTTTCCACCAGAATATTCGTCAAAAATTTCTGGCCACTCCAGTTTAGCCCTTTTTTATTGTTCACATGCCATGTCACCAAAAACTTAAACCCTGTATTCAACATCTACAGCTACTTTTACATATCTCAAAAGTTTTAATTTTAAAAATTGGATATTTACTTCATAAATTGAAAAAAAGAAATATTTCCCACAATTTAGGGATGTTTTTGGCAGATACACTTTGCCATCAAAGCAATATTTATAATATAATATAAATCTAATGAATATTTATCTGAATGCCTCTCTATATTGTTTAAATCTGTATTTATCAATATGCTTATACTGTAATGATATACTGGGAAAGAAAAAAAATTGCATTAAAATTAGCACAGGGGTTGAGGATTTTGTCTGGAAGAAAGAAAAATTAGTCTTTAATCAAAAAAAGCACAGTTACAAAAGGATTAATTTTGTATCAGAACATATCATGAATTAGATATTTTCTGTCCCAGCTGAGAGCAGTAATTGGAAAATCACAGTTTACACAAAAAAATAATTATTTTCTTAAGATCTGCCTTTCTTTCATGAAGTCTTGCATCTCCATCACTCAGTTACAATCTGAGAGATTAGGGACTCAATATACACTAGATTAAAGGTCACCTATTATGACAGACAGGATTTAATTGCAATATTGACATAAATTCCTTATGAACCATAGGCTTAAAGCTGCTTGCACACATCCAGCATACTAAAGAGGGATGGAATATTCATTACTTGCACGATGGGAAAAAGTCTAGCAGGAGCCTAAAACCACAGCAAACCTCCCTTTTTAAAAGAAGAAAATTAGGAAATGTTGGTGGTTTTAAAATTGCAGATTAAATCTTATTCCATTACAGAGAGTAAAAGTTAGCTTGATTGCACTGCTGAAAGAACTTCCATGGGGAAATTAAACTTGATAATCTTGAGGTGTTTCCCAGAAGACACCATGCATTCCGTAATGTTCATTATAGTCTGCAGAATACCAGCCTGAATTTCAAGTGAAGGCTCCTAAGGTTTAATCAATATAGACATTCTGAACTGCTCACAGTATCAAGGCCTGATTATGAAACAAAGATGCCGTGAGAAGGGAAGCCATGGTGCTTTAGGTGCATTTTTTTCTGTATTTACTGGTGGTTCTGAAGCCCCAAACTGCCCATCCGATCAGCATTTTACTACTGCACAAGAACATAATTTTGTTATCAAAATGCTTAGGCAGAGCCACAGACTGAGAATCAACCCTGAGCAGTCCTATCCCATTCCCATCCCATTAGCTACTCACGCGACCCCTGACACTAGAGCCATATCCCATATCACCGGCGGGTGGTCTCATGTTAGGTACAAGGGGATTCGCCCCCATCCACACTCAGGAATTGCTGATGATGCTGTATGGTAGGTTATTCATTAATCCGGAAGCAATCCTGGAATTATTGATAATGCTGTATGATAGGTTATTCATTAATCCAGAAGCAATCCTGGTGGATCCTTCTGTTTGAAGTTTGGTAAGCAGGGCAAACAATAAAGAGAGATAGGGATAAGGGAATTGTCGAGCTAAACATGATCAGAGCTAATAATGTCAAACTGACCCTAAGAGCCGTGCCAATGTCAAACTGACCCTAAGAGCCGTGCCAAGCCATGGGAACCAAGCCAAGTACACCGGGAATTGACCATATTAGGATAGGAGTTCAAAAGTTTAAAGAGGAAGACTCATCAGAAGACCCTTGCCCATGAGGAAGGCACCGAAGGACCACCAAGAATAATCCTCAAAATAGATGTCTCCGCCCACACCACGCCTCTTATGAATATGATGTAACCCTGCACCCAAGACTGTATAAAAGCTTGCTTCTGTCATGAGATAGCCAGAAATCCCTTTTGTGATTTCTCCGACGCGTCGTAATAAAATACCTCCTGTCTGTGCTGACTTACTTGAGTCTCTTAGGCAGTTATTCTCGCCTTTTGGGGCAAAATTCGGCATCAGTTCACAGCAAAAGGTGAACGGTGACAGCCAAATCTCCAAAACAATTTTGGCAGCAATGCCATCAGTGCTTCCTTGGGCCTCTGGGACTTTGACAGCTCTGCCCGGTTTCAGTGAATAATTCTTAAAACCAGGAAGCAAATACTTTGGAGATTACTTGTTACAAGATTTAAATCCTGTACATTAAACAATTAAGAATTTAACTATTAAAAACCAGATTTTAAATGCTTCCTTTAGAAGATCATGGAGAGTATGAAGATTTCAATGGAGAATAAAAAGAAAAACAATGAGAAATTAACTGTCTGCAACCTCTCCACATTTTAAAGCAAGAAATAAAGGAATATACAGCTTAAACTCATATTGGTGCTTGATATTGTCTGGTGATATACTCATAACGAGCAAAGGACAGAAATGGCACATTAACAGCTCAAACCACAAAGAAAATAAATCTTCAGTTGTGATTAAATGAGTTTGCAGCATCTGTGGTGTCTTTAGACATGAGAAATTGCCAAATTGCCAATTGCAAAAAATAATCCAGCAGGTTTTGGAGCTGGTAAGGAAAAGCTGCCTAAGAACAAATGATTTTAGCTGAACTGACCCCCTTAAATCCTCAGTAACCTGGAAAAGGATCAAGAGGGGTTTTAGGACTAAGGAAAGGACGTGGAATTTCAAACAAAGTGTGGCTGGAAATATTTTTTGAGTGAGCCAGGGCATGATTTATGGTTCTTGTCCATCTGGTGCTGGCTAAGTGGCAGCTATTCAGCACAGAAGAGAAATTATGCCCCCTGATTTTCCATGGGTACATATGTCTTCCCATTCCTTTGATGTACAAGGGATACTCAAGCCTGAAAATTCAAACTCTTATCAATAAGAGCCTAAGAGATGGACATAAATTAAATAAAAATTCTGAAGAGCATTGTAGTAAAAAATTGTGTGTCAGAGCCATTAACTTCTTGAGATAACTGGGATCTGATGGGAACCAGTTTCAAAAAATTATTGCTCTTCTCTGCCATGCATCTCCTCCATGGTTCGGTCTTCCCCCGACTCCTTAAGGAGAGTCTGGAAGGTGAATTTTGGGTTTCAGGGCAAGAGGATAATCTCCACTGCCTTCAGATGTGCCTCCATTTTGCGTTTGGGTACTTTTCCTGGATGCTTAAAAGGGAACTGAATATAGTCAGCTTTAATGACTACATTACTCCCATTTTCTGAAGGAGTAATTTAGTAATTTTCATTTTAATTTAGGTAAAATATCTAAAAAGAATTAAAATAAAATGTATATTAAAACTTTATTATATTTGGATGAAGCGGATGTTAATAATTTCCAACACCTAGTCTTTGTTCGTCCTTTTCCTTTGACTTTGGGTTAGAAAATTATGACTTGGATAATTAAGAAGTCTGAGCTACTTCAGAAAAGAAAGTATAAAATGTTCTGCTGAATCTTTCCTAGACAGCACAGTTGGAATTGGGGGTCATTATGTTCAAGATAAAATAAATTCTGCTGAGCTGGACTCAAGAAGAAGAAAAAGAAAATGAGTAACTGAACCTGAGGATCAGAAGGCAGCAGCAGTTCTTGAACAAAGAGTTTTCTCTGTCAGGGATAAGAGCCTCCCTCACCTGGCTCTTGGACTGCTTGGTCAGTGTTTCTTGTGAATGCTGACCAACATTTTAATTGCCACTAAGAGAAGACAGATCTTAAATGTGCCTGCTGTGCACATTAACATCAATACAACAGAATTTTATAAGAAAATATTTGTTAAAAATATTTGACCCTATGAGTTAAAAAAGATCCACCTATTCTTTATTGAAGTTCTAGTTAAACTGACAAACTAAAAGAATTCAGAGTTAATTTCAGCCTCTTCTTTAGTTCATTTTCCATGCACTGATTCCACAGCTCATTTGGAAATGTGACCTGATCTGACATTCTGATGGAAATTACTGTTAAACAGATTAAAAAGGATGTGGTAACCTTATTTCTGTATTTGTCTCCTTTTCTTCCATTTCCATTGCATCCAGAACATTATCTAACCATACCCTAGCACATTATCTGGTTTCTTACATTGGGGAGTGCAAACTGAGATTATAAATGGTGACAGGTTGTTTTAAATATGAATGCAGTGAATTCTAAGCTTGCTTTATGAGGGATAGCTTAGACGTGGTCTTAGAAACTCTACATGAGTTACTAAGTTAGGCAATTACTCTTTTTAATCACCTCTAAGAATTTCTTGATAACTTTAAAAGCAATGTAAACCTAAGCACCTCAGTATCATGGATTCCAAAAGTACTGAGGGAACGATTACAAGTGTATAGCTATGAAATCTAAAATCAATAACAAATTAACTTATTGAAAATGAATGTTTTACTCCATTTCCTTCCCAGATGAAGCTGTCAATACAATCCATGTAAAATAAAGTGCAACCACTGGAATTTGGATTCTCCATAATCTCTACTGCATTGGGTTTGCAAAGTTTTGGTAGGAGGGGAGCTCATAAATTTCAGAGTGTTCAGTTTCGAAGTCTTTTATCCAGCTAGAAGCTCCAAGATTAAAACTTTTTAAATTTAGTTAACCAGATTTTAAAATGGAACTGTAGATACACTCTGATGTGCCTTTGCCCAAGTCATCCCAATTAAAGGGAGGGAGTTCTGGTGTTCTGTAAATCTCAGTGGAGAGAAAGTATTATCAAGTGTGTCAAGTGCTGGAGTCTGTTACAGAAAAAAAACAGACTTTTTTATTTTTCAGTCATAAAAAATGAAATTATAAATATATTTATATAAACTCTTTATGTGTTTGTTATAAAAACTGTATATATACAAATGTAGCACATACACAAATACTATTTCTTTAGACATGTCTATAAATACACTTATATTTACTTGTATGTAAATGTACTTAAATTTAAATATATTATTTAACATTTGCCTTGGAGGAGTTTTGCTAAAATAGCTTTGTCATCACATCCTTGACTCCTTCAGCACAATGCATGTCTCTGGCAGAGCTGGGATTTGACTCTAAATAAGAAGCTGACTTCCTTTCAGTTGGTAAGTAGATGAAGGAATAAATAATTCACATTGTGTTTCCTTTGTGTTTGTCAATAACCCTGTCATTAGAGCTCATAAGACATTTTGAAGATTTTTTAAATATAAAAATTTAAACAAAGTTTGCGCCTTTGTCTGTAATTGCCCAGTTGGAGCGCAAGTCGCTCTTTGAGGAGCTGATCATCAGTGCCAGGCAGTGTGGGAGGCGCTGTGAGAGAGCACCCAGAGCTGAGGAAATGGGCCTGGGTGGGTGGGCAGAGTTAAAAACTTGGTTCTGGTAGCAAACAGAGCCAGCTGAGATCAGAATGAAGACATCTCAACAACAATTTGTGATCAGAACACTCTGAAAAATGTTGCAGAACTAAAAACGAGTCAAGATCTGCTGAGAATTTTGTGTCAGCTTGTGTGTTAGCAGTCCACAAGTGCCTTCTGCCTTAGACACAAACCCAGTAATTACTTGCAAAGCAAGATCACAGGGGAACCTGGCTCCAAGAATAAACAGAACTTACAGAGTGAGGAGGGCTGGAATCAATGCTGAGATTTACATTGTCATCCTGAACTTTTAACTCCTCAGACATGTAGAGCTCCAGGTTTAGCAAGCACATCCAATATTAATTTCTGAATAAAATAAATAATTTCTTCCTGCAGGGAAAGGTGAAATAAATGGGTCAATGCCAAGCACACAAAAATTTCTGATAGAGGAGGAACATTCATTGTTGGACTTCTAATAGGATTGGTAAAAGTATCTTCAAAATTGGTAGGAAAAATGAAACCAAAACCCATCCTAGACTAAGTTTCTTACTGTTAGCCTGGGAGGAAAAAAAAATAAAAGGGAGTTGGTGATTTCAGCACCTAACAAGTTGTGATTTATGACCTGCCTGTACAAGAGCATGGGAAATCTCTCTGAAAACAGCAGGCCTTTCCCATTTCAAGGCACATGGAAGAAAGAGTGGACAGAAAAGAATTCTTGCATAAGAAATATTGAATATTATGAAAAAAAAAAGAAAATAAACTTTTGAGTTGTCAATGTCTTTTTTTACCTGGGCTGATATAAATAGCAGCATTTTATGGAGTTCCACTGGTGTAAGATGAGTGGTCAAAGTGGACTAGCACAAAGAAAAACAGTAGAAACATTTATATTTTCACCTTTCCTAGGAAGAAAAGACAAAAGTATTTGATATATTAAAAAACACAGGTCTAGGACTATTAATTTTACTATTTAAGCTCATAAATAAAGTTAAGCATTGTGATTCAGGGAAGGAATTGATTTTACTCTTGGAAAATTCTGTGGCTATTGGCATATCTAAGCCCATCTCTCTGCAAGTCTGGCACTGCAGACACAGAATGACCATTGTGAGTGATTTCCTGAATTCAGCTCCATAGGATGCTGCAGAACTGCTTTTGACCAGATTAAAAATAACACATCCGTTTTCACAATGAAGCAATCCAGGAACCATTTTGGGGCCCTTGGACCAAGAGGCACAGCTCATTTCCCTTCAGCTGAGCCTTTCTGTGCCAAAGCTGGGCAGCCCCATCACCACTGCCTGGTGGAGGAGGGTTCCTGGCCTGGGTTAATCCCCAGACTGCCCAAGCGTGGTTGAGCGGCTGCCACTCAGGTCCTGATGAGTGGAAAACCTGCCAGAATTTAACAATTGAGCAGCAGGAACAGAGAGCTCATGGGCTCCTGTGGTGTTGCATTTTCCTAACCTGGAAATGAAACTCGAGATGATTTTAGTAAGGAGGTGATATAAAAGAGGATCTTTATTTGAAGGCCTTCAGAGGAAGTTATGGGAAGATGTCCATAAAAGCCATGGGTGTACTCACCACAGGGATATAGGTTTTGGAAAATTAGCATTGTTTATAAAAACCACCAATTAGGAGGACAAGTGCAATTCTTCCCCCAGGTCAAGCCCCTTCTTTGGAGCCCCCCTCAGCACCAGCTGTACTTTGTCCATGAGAATGCATCTCAAAGAGTCGTTCTTGGCCTTGGCTCCCAGGAAAAACCAAGAGAGGACAGGGGCCTTCTGCTTCTGGGGGCTTGGAGCTCTGGAATTTGTTTTGTCTTTCTGCTTAAGGAAAGGCCATGGAAAAGTACAGAAAAAATTAATACAATACACTACGGAGCTACAAATATATGTGTGAAGAATAAGGGGAATATATTGAAGAAATAAAGGCAAAACCTGAACAGCATCAGTGGATGCAGCCATCACGCCCAACAGGCCAGCAGATGGCAATTTTAGGGATACCCAGCTCTTTATCCATGCCTTGGATCTCCATCTGTCAGAAGAGGGTTTTAGATGTGAAGGTGAAACTTCAAATATCTGTTATCCAAATCTGATAGGCCTAGAGGGAAAAAACAAAGCCCATCATCCTGCTGCAGCGAGCACAGGCCTTGCTAATTATCATGACTGACACACCACAATTCAATAACTTCCTTTCTACACAAAACCAACCCTTCACCGTACAAAACCATCAGTGGGATTTACAAATGTTTCCAAACTGTAAGAAAGCCTCATTGCTGATCTAATTACGCTCTGCCTCTCACAGCTCTGGGAAGTGCAGAGCAATCAGAGCACAGCAGGCTGAGGCGCTGGATCCCTCCCTCAGCACGCTCCGATGGACAGAGCGCACCCTGGAGCAGGAATCCAGCAGCTCCTCTGCCTTCTCTGAGAGAAATTCTGCTTTTAGGCTGCTCTGTCTGCTTTATGCCCCACTAGAACAACCCAAAGCAGCTGTAGGGAGGTGGTGGAAGGGTATAGAAGAAGCGCAGAAGCTGCCTTTGGTGTAACGCAGCTGAGGGAGGTGGCAAGTGGGATGTGTCACCTGTGTGTAGGCCAGGAGGGACATCCATGTCCTGGGGACATCAGGAACAGCACAGGGGATGGTCCTGAGCTGGGGAGGCCTCACCTTGAGTGCTGGGGGCAGTTTTGGGCACCAAATTAACAAAAAAGATAGAAAGGTCTTAAAGAGAGTCCAAAGGAAGGCAACGAGGATGGTGAAGGGCTGTGAGTGGAAGCGTGTGAGGAGCAGCGGAGGGTGCTGGGCTTGTTCAGCTGGAGAAGAGGAGACTGAGAGAACTCACAACAATTACAACTCCCTGGTGAGGGGAAGAAGAAGGGCAGACACCAATCTCTGCTCTCTGCAACAGGACCTGAGGGAATGGCCTGAAATTGTCTCAGGGGAGGTTTATGTTGGATATCAGAAAGTTCTTTCCCCAGAGGGTGGTGGGGCACTGCCCAGGCCCCCCAGGGAATGGGCACAACACCAAACCTGTCAGAGCTCCAGGAGGGTTTGGACAATGCTCTCACATGATGGCACTCCTGGAGTGTCCTGTGCCAGCAGCTGGACTCCATGGTCCTGATGGACCCTTCCACCACACGATATTCTGTGATTCTGTGGAGATCAGAGGATAGAGCTGGAGGTCTCAGCTGTGCACTGTGGAGGAGAGAAAAGAATTAAATAGATTATGTAGAAGGCCATAAAGAGGAAGAGTAGAGGCAGAATGCAGAGCAAAGGGGTCACTGAGAGCTCACATGACAAAGAAATTGGAAGAATTAGACCCAGAAAGAGGGGCAGGCAAATCACAAGGAGTGAAATGAGAGAATGGAAAAAATCTCACTGAGGTAAAGGAAAGAAGACTTACACAGTGAAGAGACAATGAAGAAAAGAAAAATGAATAAGCAGAACAGAAGTTATGCTTTTGCAGAAGAAAGGCCAGAAAAAAAGAAGGGGAGAAAAAGTAGAGCAATTAATAAAAGGAATGAGACAGTAGGGGTGAAGGGAGGGACATGAAAGCAACATAAACCAGCACAAGGCACACACATTGGTAGAAAGAAGCACTCCCTTATTTATTCATACCTCTATATTTTATGTATCTTCCTAGCAAGCTTCCCAGAGCTCCATAGATAACTTATTTTTGGTGGTGGAGGGGTGTGAAGCAGGGAACAGGCTGGCAGCAGGGTGGCGGTGGATTTACTTCAGCCCTTCTTTCTTCTTGAATTGCTGGACATATATTTATTGAAATTACTCAAGGTAGTGGCTGGCACTTTTTCAGAAATATCAATACCTTATGTGGAATAGAGAGGAAAATTTATTAAAAGCCCCCAACAAAACCAAAACCAAAAAACCTGAGAAAATTCAAAGAGATGCGAGGAAGGGATTGGTGTCATTTGTCAGCCCTTACCAGCAGACTGCAAATATTCAGCTCTCATAGATCACCAAACACTTTTGCTGTTTGAATGACATGTGAAACAGAACAGGGCTGTGATTTCTCTTTCCTGAATACTGCATTAACACCTGATTAACACTGCCTGATGAAATACATTTAGAGATAAATAAAAAAAGGCATCAATTTAAAAATATTCTAAACTAATTCTCATATTGTTCAGATATTTTGTTGGAAAGTTTAAGGCTCTGAAGAAACATCTAACATTTTTAGCTCTCCCTTTTACCCCTTATCCTTTTACCATTTTCTTTCTATCAGAATAATTTGTCAGAAAAAGAGAAAATTCTGTGAAAGCAAGGGCAGCACATCAGAAGGTTTTATATCTCCTTGTTAATCACTCTGACAGATGGACTTATAAACCCAGGGACTCTTTTGATGAAAACCAGAGCTGAAAAATGTTATTAGCTTGGCCAGCAATAATTGCCTACTAGCATCCATTGATATTAATTTTGGATTCATATTTAGGATTATTTCTACCTGTCCATGTTCAGGGCAGATTTAGAATGCCCAGAGCACAGCTGCCAGGTTCTTGTGTCACCCAGCATCACATCCTGGGCTTTTATTGGATTCATTTTTCCTTCAGCAAGTATTTGCTCTTGATGCTTAATTCAGAAGCTTCTTGATTCTGTGCTGAGAATAAAAATACAGAATTGGTTCTCCAATTAGCAAACATTTTTCAGCTGCAAAACTATCAAATCAATACCTTATCCTCAGCAATCATTTTACTTACAAAAGCGTGGTGGGTTTTTTTTCCAAGAGCTCTCAATGCCCATTTCTTGGCTAATTAGCTGCCTGTCTGCCTTATCCAAGTGGCAGAGTTTAATTCCAAAATTAAAGACTGGAAAAACCCATGAAAAAGACCTCCAAAAGCAAACGACTTGCATTCAAACAAAAATAAAAAATCAGTGCAGCCCTTTCTCCTATGAAAGATTTCTCGTGCAAATCAAAATTCAGTGATTAAGAGAATTTTGGAAGACATTGCTCTGGTGATGCTCTGCTCTTTCATACTGTTTATCCTCACATTGCCTCCCCTGAAGCACCTTGAATGAAGGCAATGAATAGCAGCAATTATATTAATGTACAAGTATTGTGCTTGTTTAGAGCTACAAAAAAAGGCTGCTCAGCCACAGCTGCCTCAGCAAACGCTCTTACAGATTTTGACAGAGCTTTTATTCACTCCATCACTTGGAAAGCAACTTGTTTTACTTGAATGAGGAGCTTCTACCCTTTTGTTCTTCAGCAGTCCTGATGTAGTGCCCAGTTGTTATTTTTATTCTGCAAGGAGCACAACATAGCAAGGGCAGTAGTTAACCCTTCTGCAGATGGTTAAATTAATTGCTCCTAATGTCACATCTTGCAGTTTCCAGCTCAGTTTGATTGAATGAAGGGTTCTAACCCCACCTTTTCACCCTGCCTGTGCACTGGTTGAGGATGGATTGCATGGATCCATGTAAGGGAAATCCATTAAGGTTCCTAAATGCATGGATGTGCACAGAAACAGAACCCAGGGAGCAGCAGCAGTCTGGGAGAGTGATAGAGGGAGCAGGCACGGCTGGATCGCTCTGTGTCTGCTGATGGCACATCAAAGGGTGCCTGAACAGATTGTGCTGTCTGGCCAAGAACTTCCTGAGGCTTTTTAGATAACTTAGTGCACTACCCCGTGTTTTTGGCAGAATGATCTCTTCTACAGTAATGAGCTGTGTTTAGAGAGCAGCCTCTGTTTTGTTCAAGGACAAAATAAAGCAGTAGCTCTATTTGTGTCACTGTATTCTTTCAGTTTTGCAGTTGTTTTTTCCCCCAGTCTTGGTTACCAACAAGAAGGACTTGGTCCAGATTTACAGTGGCGTTTAAGCATCCAGCTTGGTGATGGATGATATCTTCAAAAGTGAATTACATGGATAATGCCCTTAATTCTGAATAAACTCACTGGCCTAAACGCAGGATTTCTGATGATCCTGTCAGCATTTATCTCTATCTTTGCATGCCTAAACATCTCTGTTGATCTAATCTTTCATTTAGGCTTTGCTAGAAGCAGAAAATTCATTCCTCTGCACTCTTCTATGTTATCTCAAGGATGCAGTGAAATGTCCAACACAATCTGAGAAATACCCATAGCAAGCAGCAGAGAATTCAACAAGCCTTACTCTGTACTCTGCCTCATTTAGGCACATTACTATCACTGGGCTAGAACATTTTTCTTAGCTCAGACATCTTGGGCTTCCGATTCCTTTTCTTGCTCAGGAAGGAAACAAGCAGGAAAAAGTTCAGTCAAACATAGGAAGGAGGTTGGAACTGGGTGATCTTAAGGTCCCTCCAAACACAAATCTCTGATTCTGTGATTTGAATCTTTCCTCTTTTTTGGTTATAAAAATTATCTATATATAACTCTTTTACCTTATCGGAAAACAACCATATATCACCACATATATGACCATAATCATATTCTGATTCCTTCACAGGATAAGTAATTTTCCCTGCCTTCACCCCAAAGGCACATAAATGGCCACCCAGAAGTTCTGCATGTTTATTTGACTGAAACAACAGCATTTTGTAAAACATGGGTTCAAATCCCAGAGCCACAATCTGCCCTTTCTTAGATGTCTGAACCAGGGGGGAAGGGTGAGTTACTTTCTTTGTAGGGAGATGATTAATGAATTGTTGACAGTAATAAAGAAGCAGACATCTTGGAAATATTATTATGGATCACATATCATTTCAAGCAGCAACTCTGCCTCCCTAAAACATTTTATTTGTTATATTGGGCAAATCGATTGTAATTTGCTACTGGCTTCTTTTCAAATACATTTCTTCATTGCTGCCTTGGTAAATAATAAATCACACTAACTATTACTTCAAAATTGAGTGTTCCAATTTAGTTATGAATGGTGAAAGTAGAGGTACTTCAGGGTATAAAATCTTTTAGCAGTTCATAGAAAAATAGCTTCTTGAGGATCAAAAATCATTAGAGACTGACTAGACCATAGTGGTGCTTGTGCCTCTGTGACTGAAGGCAGCCTGCAAAACACTGACAAGGTTATGCTAAATGAAATATTTTCTTCATATTTGTCTTCAGACATAAATCAGAAATGTATATAGCTATTTGCTTCTTCCAGATTACCATTTGTGCTCTGTATAACAAAAAAGATTTTTTTCTCATGCTCAGTATGGACAAGGCATGCTTCTCAAATAGGAAATAAATCTGAAGGAACAAAAATGATTCTACAAAAGAACAAAAATGATTTCACAGAGTTAGTAGACACTGATGGGTCAAGCACATCTCTGAAATCTAATGGATAATTTGTATTAAGATGCACTATTCATTTTTGTTTTCTTTCCTGGTTTTACATGACATTAACTTCAAGACTCAACAAATATCCATGTGCCTAAAACACAGCCAGTGATAATTTTTATATGATTTCCAGGGGAAATATCAGTATTTCTTAAGTGCTAGATTTCTATTTTAAGCTACTTATCCTTTTCTTTGGTTAGTTGGTTTCCGTTTTTTAAACTTTTTTCCATTTTCTTCACTGAAATATTTTTCACAAATACCACCTAAACCCCAAAGCAAAACTCTTGTAACTATTGAGATGGACAATCTAGTGGCTAGCAGCAGATGCAGTATTTATTTATAAATTATACTAATTTACTTTGGGTTTTTCCACTATTTACTGAAAACAATCAATTCTTCTTTTATTCAAAATAAGTCCTCCCTATTCTTTGGGTTTCCTGAAGGAATTCATAATCTCTCTGCTTATGCATCTGGAATGATTTGGATGTATCTCACTCCACACTGACACAGACTTTACTAGAGATAAACAAGGATAAAATACAGATTAGGATGAGTCAGCAACTCAGCTCTGCTGCCTGTGAAGAGTTTGCTGGACTCTTCCTGCATGTTCAGACTGCCCACATGAAATGAAGGAATTCTGCAATTAAGGATATCCATAAAAAACATACCTCCATAAAATAAGGAATCCAAGCCATATTAGATGGCTGCTCATCAACTTCAAGTTTTAACGCAACAGGAACATATTCTGAATTTTTTTTCCACGTGTGCACTTTTTTCTTTTTCCTTTGAAGAGAGAGTTAGATAATGAGAATTTCCTATTAAACTCTCAAATTCAGTTTAGAAGTGCTCAAGAAGAAAATATGGGAACAGCAGTTGGGGGTAAAAAAAAAAATAGACCTACAGATACATAATCACTATTGAGTGATCTGTTGTGCTCCTGACATACATTGGGAGGATCCCTTGGAGAATTCTGTCTCCATTCATTATATCCCAAAAGAGTCTGGTTTCCCTGACCTTGCTCTCAGTACAGCGCCTTGTGTCCTACTGAGTTAAGGAGTTCTATATAATGAGTACCTCAAAAGGGGTGAAATTAGCCCAGAGAGCCACAATATATGAAATGTTCTTTGCTCAACACTAATTAGTTTACCTGACTTTGGTCTGGTAGGTCTGGTCTCCAAGGTACAGAGAATGCTTTTGATTTCACATGCCATAACATCAGACACTTAAATTCTTTAGTTTCATATCCTGTTCCTACGGTGGTGATTTTGTTTAAATAAAATCTTACTTCAGCAAATAAAAATGAATTTCTGTCAGATATACAAAGGAAAAAAAATGCAGCTCTTTTTACAGGGGACTTGGGGAAATAGATGATGAATTAGACTTTTTGATAACTGAAGATTAATATTAGTCTGCTTCCAATCAAAAACTTCAGCACTTGAATACTGAACACTTGAATAGGGATGCTCGTTGACACAGCCTCCAAGACAATAAACCAAAATAGATACAGCTGCTGAAGTGGAAGTTGCTTTCAGCCAATGAATTTCCTGCTTGTCAGATTTGTATGCGTGTTTGAATGTGAGGGTAATGAAATAACATTATAGATTTCAGAACCAGGGCAGCCTTTATTCAGATAAGGTTATAAGCAAATATGGTTTAGAATGAGTGTCTGCTGAAGTAATAGAATCCATTCCCCACTTATTCTCGGGAGTTTAACTGTTTGCTGCAACATTTAAACATGCACAGAAATGCAGAAACGCACTTTGGGGTCACATACAAGGAGTTTTGCACCTTGGGCAAATAAACACTGCTGAGGTCACAGGGGCAATCTTCAGACAGCTCAGTGTGAGGCTGTATAGACTTAACTCTTAATTGCCAGGGTCTTCTTTCATATGGGTATTTTTCACATCTTAAAGCCAGACAATTGTAAGCAAAATTAAGTGAAAATTAGTTGTCAAATCACGGTGAGACTCAAAGGTTATTCCTCAAGATAATTAGCATACAACATTGAGGCCAGACTGTCAGACACAAACTGATAGATCAACACTGCACATTTATAACTCTAAAATGAACACTTCCAATGGAAAGTAGGCAAAATCTTCAAAATCACTTCCCTAAGATGCAGATTTTAAATAATTAAA
Organism: Zonotrichia albicollis; assembly: GCF_047830755.1. NCBI lineage: Eukaryota > Metazoa > Chordata > Aves > Passeriformes > Passerellidae > Zonotrichia > Zonotrichia albicollis. The sequence goes on from NC_133832.1 coordinate 17,713,681, forward strand.
ATTATACTAAATAATAGCTTAGACTTCTGAAATATTTTCAATTGCTAAACCCTTCAGAGGGTTAATGCTAATGCCACTCTGTAAAACTAACGCCTCTCATCTGGAGAAAATTCTCATGTCAGAGCAGCATTTGCTGGATAAACTTTTTGAAAAGCCTTTGACACATCAATGAAAAGTCTGGTACCACCAGCATCACCACAGTATTCAACAGAAATGTCACAAAAGCAGTTAAGTGGAGAGAGAGGGATAACAGCAGTGAGCTGCTCCCACACACCAAGTGCAAAGCAAGCAAAGACCAAGGGCCTGAAAGAAATGGAGCAATATCTTGCACTGGATCTGATGGAAATCCTCCAGTTGCAAATGCAAATTAAAATAGGTTATTAAAATATTAAAGATAAAAGTGACCTTTGGTTACTGGGATTTGTAAGTTTAGCTTTTTCTTATTTTTCAAGTTAGGAAAAAAGAATTTTGAGCAATTCAAAAGCAATGGGTTGGCAATAGAGATTAAATTAAAATGAATAGCATGACCATGACAGAATTAAAAATATGTTCTATAGAGCTACTGAAGATATTTATTCCATTACCATTTCAGTCTTCTAAGGAAGTCCTTTAGCTTACTCTCAAAGGGCTGAGCTCGTGACCAAAATATTCAAAGCAAGGACCAGAAGTGCCCTGAAGAGCATTGAAGTCAGGGGATAATTTTTCTGAAGAACGGGAGTAAACAGGCAAAGTGGAACAGCTGCATTCTGGGAATAATTATTGCCTCCAGTATCTGAAGTTATTCAGCACCAGGCAATTCAGCAGTAATTATAGCACCCCTGGGCAGGGATGATTTAGTGCAGCTCACTGGTGAAAGATGCATAATTAAGAGAATGGGGTCTGGCTACTGTTGAACACACCTTTCCAAATGTTCACCTGGCCCAGCTGGCAAGGGCCACGCTGGGCTGGCTGGGATGGGCAGGTGAGCAGGGTGGTTTGTGTGGCCATGGCTGGAGTGCCACAGCATTTAGCACTCTGCAGCCAGGAGGTCAAACTGCTCTCGTTTAACTCTGTGCAAGCCAACCAGCTCACACACAATTGCATGTGTCTAATTAAAAGCTGCGTGTGGGCTGCTGGGCCACCCTCTGATGTTAATACTCAATGCAGTTTAGCACATTTTGTTCTGGCTATGTTGAAATCAGGCAGAACAGAGCCATGTATGGGCTCTAAAATCAGCTATAATGCCCCATATGCTTGAATAGGGAAAAAATTCAAATTGTTTAACAGAAAGAAAAGTCTTATGCTGTAGTGTTAAGTTTCCTTAGCATTGTTTGATCAGTGAGTTGTTAGCATCTTTCCTCTCCATTGTCATAACAATGTAACGGGACTGATGTCAGAAAAATAAAAGCTCTAGACACTGATTTCAGGTGTCCTGTCCTGTTCATGGCTGTATATAAACTGCCAGCGAGGCAAGAAAGAAGAAACATTTTGGTGTTATACATTAATTCCTTCCCCTGCAATGTGAAATGTTTATTGGCTATTGTTCCTTGTTCTCTGGTGCTCACATTGTGGGATTTGTAGGAATGGGGAAAAGGAACTTCTGGAATGGTTATCACATGGACACAAAACCACTCAGATTCTCTTTTTACCCATACTTCTTAGAATGGAATCTTAGAATAGAAAATCAGGATATAAATAGATATGAATCTGTTCCATAGGACTTAGAAAGTACCTCAATATCAACAACCAGTGCAGCCATCTCTGAGTTTTCCCTTCCCACAGAACCCACAGAGGGCAATTCTCACCATGGGGCTCCTCCTTTGTCCCTCTGCCATCCCTGGGAGCCCCACACACGCCCCAGGGATTTGAGAGGCACCTGATGCAAAGCCACATTCCCAACCATGCTAACCAGGGACCTTTGCTGTGGCAGGAATTCCTTCCCAAATCCCCATCCCCGCCTGTGGAAGATGCTCAGCAAACATCTGGCAGCAGCAGCAGCAGGGTCTGGAGCGCCTCAGCGCGCGCTCTGGCTGCCTTGCCTGCCCCTGGCCCTCACTGCTCCCAGCCCTTGCTCTACAAGCAGGAGCAGTGGTGCTGTGGTGTGTTCTTAAGTTCGTTAGTTTGCTCCCCCCATTTTCTGTATTACTTCCTGCTGCTACCCTGCCAGTTAGGTTGCTATGGAAATGAAACTGCTCCTCCCTTGGTTTCTCTTATAAAGTGAAAGTTGTTTCCTCCTTGGGGTCAGTCAATCACTCCTTTTCTCCTCCCAGGTTTCGAGAATTTTCTTTTCTCTGAGAGTTATGGTTGGCTGTAGCCCCGGAGCCCCTCCTATGATTTATAACAGTTGGTTACTTTAGTATATCAGTTATGTTTCGTACCTCCAAATATGTATTTCTATTGGATAGCCGGGTTTCCCTGCCTTCTTCCCCCCTTTTCCCTTAAAACCCTCTCCTGCCCCTTGTTCGGGGCCATTTGCTGGGTGTTTCCCCTCCTTGTTGGTTCTTCTGTAATAAACCGACAGTTTACCCCCAGCAAGTGGTCGCCTCCTAATTCGTCTCTCACCGCGCTGCTCCGAGCTATCCCCCAGCTCAGCCCGAGGCCAAGCCGCCGAGGGGGGCTGGCTTCAGATGCGCAGGGGCCCTGGCCTTCGCCCCTCACCAGACAGCCGGATTCCAGGGCCGTTCACGCCCCCGCGCACAGTGGAACTTTGGAAAACCTCCAGGGGAGGTCGTGGGGGGATTGCCTTGGCTCCTCCACATCGTTTGTCTTGTTGGAAATTAATTTGGAGGGAGCTGCTCGGCGTTGCTCGACAATAAGATTCTGTATTAGCTGTAGCCATTCATTTTCCTGCTCAGGGTAAGGTAACAGAATGCAACATTCAAATGCCAGGATTTATGTCACTCTGGGGAAACATGTTCTGAGCAATTTGGGGTTTTTTAACACTTCTCAGTTATCCTGTTTGATACAGGCATCACAGAGAATGGAAGCCTACAGCTCAGCAGAGTAAAAATAAATAAATCTAAGTTTTAGGAGGTTAGAATAAGTGTGGGGAAACTTAAAGCGTTTCTTTTTGTTTTGTCTTAAAAGTAAAACCAATAAAATTTTAAATTTAAGCCTTTTTTACATTCTTTTACTACTTCTCAGAACTTGCACATCTTTCCCCAAGAAAAGTTGCCATTACTATTTTCACATCTCTTGCTATTTTTCAGGAATATATCTCTGACTTACATTTGAAGAAACATTAAAGATATTTTGATTAAACTTATTTACAAAGTCACTGACTCAAATTAAATTCCTCAAGGTTAAGCCAAGTTTAAAGATGACCTATAATCCCATAGCCCTCCAGACATCATCTTCTATGAATGGTTTTGTTAACAAGACTGGCTCAGAACCAAACTGTGACTTTACCCATCTTTCACTGTTACCTTACCTCACTGTTATCAATCATTTATCAAGTATTTCTTCCTTTTTTCATGTTTTTCCCATTGCTTATCTCTTCTGGCCCATTGCAATTGGTGGTAGATTGTCTTCCATGTTCTATTTTTTTATTGTTATTATTTTTCTTTGGAAGAAAATAGATTTTCCTAGGGAAAAAATAAAACAGAAAAAAACTCCATATTTCAATATCAAAATCTGTAAATATTAGGAACCTGTGTCAGCTAGAAACTCTTCCATTCACATGCTGCTTCTACAATTAACTATTTTTCACATTGATTCAGGAGAAAGAGCTTGGAAATTTTCCTAAAAGAAATTAAACAAACTTTGTGTTACTGGGGAGCAATGCTGTGTCTGCACCACGGGAGCTGGGATGACGCTGCAGTCACATCTCCATGTCACTGAAAAAACGACCCTTCATCATTTCCCTCCCTCCCTCAGCCTCCCCATCCCAAATTCCTCTTCCCACCACCGAGCAGAGGGACTCAGATGGAGCCAGATGTCCCCAGACTGGGCAGGGCTGGAGCAGAAGTGCAGCATGGTGCGTTCTGTGCCTGGCTTTGCTTTAAACACCAGCCCAAAGCAGGATGCTCAGGTGGGGAGTGTGGGATCTCAGGACCTCAGTCCTGAGGACAGGAGGGTTTCACCGGGGTGAATGGTGAAGGGATTAGTTAATTAGAGGGTGAGACACAGGGTTTAGGATTTCTGTACAGGGGGGTTTAGAGAAGTAAGATGGAGGAATTGGGGCGTGTCCTGTCCTTCTTCTTCTTCTCCTCCATCTTCTGTGGTGATGGTGGCACTTTGGGATTGGTCATTACTAAAAGTGCACCCAACAATAAGAATAAATGGTATTGGGGAAAAATGATAAATATTGTACACGTAACCATGGGTATAAAGATAGGTGACCGCCCAGAGGGCAGCACAGTGTGCTCATGGCTGACTGCTGAGCAGACCTCTGTCGGGCCGAAAGAAAATCTTTTAGATAAACAATTAATAAACATAAAAACCGAAAGAAGAACTGAAGCCTCTTCTCGTCCTTCGATACGCGGGCTGCCCCAAGGCCACCCCGGGCCTTTCCAGGCCCTTCAAACAACATAAAAACCGACAGGGGAGCACACCAAGCAGGGCTGCAGGAAGAACAGGGACAGGAACTTGTTCTGACTCTGGGAAATGAATTCAGAGCAGGATCACAGCACAGAGGTGTCCCAAGAGCCCCCTCTCAGGATACCCTGGGCAGAGCCCTGTCCTGGAATCAGCCTCTGGTGTGGGGGCCAGGGAGGTGAGCAGGGAGAGGCAGAGCAAACTTGCTCTGAACTCTCTTTGCCACTCGTGGATCTGCTCAGCACAGAGACAAAAGCATCGTATGCTGGCTGAGAAAGTCAGAAGTCACTTAAGGACACTGACTTTGTGTAGTGAACAAAATAACAGACTTGGCTCTTTCATCACTCTTTGACTTCACTGATGAGTCAAAAATCAAGCTCTCATTTTGAGCTGGTTGAAAACAAACTGTATAAGATACTGAAAAAGCTTCCAGAATTTACATCTGTTACCACAAACACAGATTAGATTCTGCCTCTGGGTGGCCAGCCATAAGTTCTTCATGATTTGCTACACTTGGGAGAATTTCAGCATCAGCCCACACACCCAGTCTCTAAAGCATTTTTGAATTTTTAGGTCCCCAAGCCTGCTCATGCTTCTCCAAAGCACCTGTTAATTTGAAAAGCTGCAGAATATAAAACAAAACAAAACGAAAAGGAAAAGGGGGGAAAAAAACAACCAGCTGCTTATGGCACTGGGGACAACCACAAGGCTGAGTGAAGAAGCAATCTTTATCTTGGGAAGGCAATGATATTTCCAGCACAGGCAGCAGCAGTGGTTTTCCTGCTGTAATGCATACTTTGAACTGGCTCTTTTCCTGTCTCATTTTTAGCTCAGACACTAATGATCCCTGTTACTAAGTGACATCAGTGCAACGCTCTGAAAGGACAAGTTCCATTTAAATGAACGAGTCTATACTGGCACACACAGTTTTCATCTATGTTCCAAGGGATTATTTTGATCTGCAAAGTTAAATTAAAGCTCATTCCTGGTCTTTTAGCAAGGCACATTTCCCTGGGAGCTCATGCTCTAAGTAACACTTACTGTTATTGCTCTCTCCTCTCTTAGAAAACAACGGATGCTCAGAATTAATTCCAAAAGCTGTGGCAATGTGCAATATATTCACAACTTCAGGCTATGGCATATGTAGTGACACTATGTATTCAAGCACCAGCAATAATCAATATTTGTGATTTATATGCTGGAATTTAATGACCTCCTCCATACTTACCCTCAAAGATTAATATAATTTTGACTCCAAACTCCCAACAGCCTCTGTGTACAGCAGTTTGCAACATGAGGGTTTTTCTTGCCATAAGTTATATGGCAAATGTGGAATGTTTCTCATCGCTGTGGTGCAGATTATTGCAGCAGTTTCCACTCTGGAGATGAGAGTGTTTGCTGGGGCAGGAATCCCAGAAATGTGGCGTGTCCTCTCCCAGAGGCACAAACTGCAGGCTTATTGGAATATGAATCCCAATATAACCAGTTAGATGGTGCCTGGGCCAGTTCTGACCTTCGCTGCTGGGCCAAAGGCAGCACTGTGGTGTTTTACCCCAGAGATACCTTGGCTGCTGGAGAGTGCAGCGGGGCAAATCCAGGCTGTCAGGACTCCGTTTACCTCAGGAGAGAGAGCTTCTGGCGATGGTGGAGAGAAAGGGAGTGGATTCTGCTAGAAGGTTGCCAGATGTTTATTCCATGAGTACAGAGATGTCTGCACTGGGCCACTGCTGCTAACAGAATGGAGGCCGCATGGTCTCATTAACATTTTAAGCTCAGGACAGGGGAAGGGGAGGGGACAGGTGAGTCACCAACCAGGTGAAGGGGCAGGGTCTCAAGGGACTAGGGACACCAATCACACGACGCCTTGCTGGTATGTCAGCCTGATTGACAGGGCACACTCAGCCAGGGGCGAGGGGGAAGGGAGAAGGTAAAACAGGATATTGCAACACACCACAACACAGGCTGAGCTGCTGGAGAGCCTCACTGGCTCCCAGGTGTGCAGGAAAGGAGGGGAGAAGGGGCAGGTGCCAAGAGCAGAGCACAAAACCTCCCTGTGCTCCCTCCCAGGGAATCCAGTGACAACAGAAGGGGACAACAGAGTCCAGTGACAACAGAAGGGGACAACAGAATCCAGTGACAACAGAAGAGCTGTGCCCTCCATGCAGAGCCTGCCCCCATGGAAGCTCACAATGCTCAGGGCAAACACCAAAAGCAACAGGAGGACTCAGCCTCTATCAAACATCATGGAGAATCTCCCCCAAGAACCTCACATTCCACAAAGATCTCTGCTTTAGCAGGCATTTACAACTTCCTTTCAATTTTCCCTACAAATCTCCAGCGCGTTTTTAACATTTCCTGTTGAGCTTCTACAAATTTGTTCTATATTTTTTTTTTCCCTCTGAATATCAAGGACAAATCTCAAATTACCCTACAAGGATGTCAAAGCTCCTGCCTTAAATTAAATCCTATCCTATCCCAATGTGAACGGGAGTATTTCCTGAAAACCTCAGTAGGCACAGTCTAAATTAAGTGTTCACTCAGGAAAAAGAGAGGTACCCAAGCACCTGACTTTATAATGACTTTTACTACAACAATAGCTAACAAATTTGAATACCACATGCTCTGGTTTTATTTTGCCAGTGAAGTATGTTTTGGCTTACAAAGGAATCTGAAGACCATTCTGCTGTGGAGAGAGAGGGAAAAAGAGGGAGAGAAGTAAATACTAAAGGTAGAAGAATAAAAATCCTTTGAAGGGGAATTGAGTTCTTGCCTACTGCTTAAGAAAAATGCACTATAAAGCAGCTATTGATTTTTCATTCAACAGCACTGAATGTTTTATTGAAAAGGAGCAATGCTCAGTAATTTGAATTTTCAATTAAGGTAGCACATTCCTTGGACACATTTACTACTGCACTCCAGTGACATTTATTTGACTTTTAAAATCCCTCTACTATTGTATTCGTGTTTGTATAGATCAAACTCCCAGTGCAGAAAGTGCTCGGATTATAACACTGCTGATTATAGACATGTCTGCAAGGCTCTGTGGACAATCTAATGACTTTATTTATAGGGAGGACAATGTGCAGTCAGACACAGCTCAAGTAAAATATGGCACCAGGAGAGAGATTAAGCAGTTCTGCATTTCAGCTGAGAAATATTTACATTTTATTTGTCTTTATGGACAGTATACAGATGCAGTGAATTTAGTTATTTAAAAGAGTTTACATTTTAGAGGATTGGGACATCTTTACTGATTATAAAACTCATCAGCCACTGAAATGTATAAAAATTTCAGCTGTAAGACAGACTGCAGTATTTCTGGATTATAGACAGCCAATGGTGGCTCATACTGGATTCCCTTTTGAAAAAAAACCTGGCTGGTAACCTGCCAGCTCTTATGTGGAGCTTGAACTCCACGGGGTCAATTAGCAAACTTTATAGTTCTAGAAATAGATTTAATCTCTCCTAGTCATAGGTGTTTCTTGTTCAAAACCCTAATCATCTGCTCCAGCTAAGGGAAGGATTTGGGTAGTCCTTGGGTATTTTACTACCTATGGGACGCAACTCTTGGAGTCATCAGCAATTTATTTCATCCAAATTACAGCAGAAGTTGCACAAATTCCCACCAGTTTGGGGTGTGTTGCTTAAAATCGTGTTCCTTGCTCTTAAAACCTTGATATGAGCAAAAGGAACACACCTGATATGCAAAGCCAAGAAATTACTCTTATTTTATACCAAGTCTAAGTCCAAAGATTTAGTCCAGTTTCAGTGATGCCGCCCAGCACTTATATCTCAAAATAAATTAGGCTAAAATACCAAATATTCAAAAATCAAGGCTTTTCTGTGCTGTTGTGCCTACCTTTGCCTGTATTTTATTTCTTTCCACCACTGGAGCAGCTTGAGGCCATTTTGGAAGAGATCTGGAGCCCCTTAATCCCTCCCCAAGCCCAAGCCAGCCCAATATATTGCAGTGCTCAAGATGCCTTTTTCTCTACGTGACCTTTTAATCAGGATGGACTCTGCAGATGCACTCAGTGAAGAACTGCCAGCCCTGCCACCATCTGACTGAGATTTCCTGGTACGGCTAATGAGGTTCTGCTCCCACTTCATCTCTAAATATGGCACAGTTCACGCTTTTTTAGTTTGCTTAATGACATGTTATTAATAAAGACACGACCTGATCAGCTACTTGCATTTATTGTCTTTTCTTCCCCCCCCATTTTTAAAAATTATGCTGAGCTAATTTAATTTTTTGAGATCATAAGCTGTTGTTTTGTTTGACAAGTTGGGTATAATCATTCAACACTGCCATGAAGGTCAATGCCAGTAATAAGCCAGTAATTTATCTGAAACATTTATCATGGTATCCAAATAGCTTTGCTACTTTTTCAAGTTATTATTATTATTATTATTGCCTTATTGACAGAGCACGATGCTAACCCATACTAAAGAAAGGTTGAGTCCTCTGTAATTATGTGTATTTTCAAGCAATTCAAGTTATTGAAAGCACAGAACCACGCTTCACTCTAACTTTGTGGAACAGTAACTGTGCTGGACAGAAATACTCAATATCTTGTTTTTCCAGTGAGAAATGGCCCTAAGATTGGTACAAAAACTCCTGTCTTTATCAAAACAAATTATAACTGGCATAAGCACAAGAAACAAAAGTTTTTGTTGGAGTTAATGAAACCACAGTGCAATTCTCTGATCAAAATCATTAACTGGCAGTCCTGGTGCAAATGAGGTTTTTGTGGTTTTGTGTGTGTGTAAGACTCAGATATTAGACAGCAGAGAATTAACTCTGCATCATTATTTTAAATTGAAACCAAACAAGAAAACAAATGTCAATTACCTTTAATTTCAAGACCAAGAATCCTTGTTTGTGTGAGTGAAATCAGAGCCAGTTGATTTTTAATGGGATTTGAGTGTTTTCTCTCTTCAGACTCTATTTGGTTTTATCATTTTTTAAGTATGGGTTATTATTTTTGCTTCTAACAGACATCAAGCTGCCCAAAGACTAGTTACAGTTAAAGTTTTCTGCTCACAAATCTCTGCTCCTTATTTTGAACCAGATGCTACAAAAGAGCAAAATACCTAAATTATGCTGGTTTGAATGTTCTTTTTGGCTTCTCCTCTTAAGTCTGACCAAACCCTACCAGCAGAGCCTGGAGAGTGATGCCTCAGGTTTAGCTTTTGTATTTTTCAGATTCTGAGCTGCTTTAGTGCGTGGGTCTGGGTTCATATGAGGGGATGGTGAGCTCTGTGCACAGAGCAGGGAGACAAAACAATTCCTTTCCTAGCTGGGGACCAAGGACAAATGATCCAAATCTCAGGCCCAGGAGTATAAACAATGTGGAATGAAGAGAGAAAAACAAGAAGGATGGGACTTCATAACTTAAAGCTGTAATTGGATAATTAACTCTATAATAATTGTACAATTATTGATTAGAGGTTTAACCAATATACTAATAGACCAGAACTGATCCCAGGGACAGAGCCCGTGCCCGGCTGTGCATTTTGGGGCCATTTTGGTTCATCTTGGGCGCAGCCCTGGCTGGGCTCTGGTGCTGCCCAAGGTGCATCCACTGAGGCTTTTTAATAAATCCCTGCTTTATTCTGTAACTCCATCCAGTCTCTGTTCTAGGGCAGCCCTCACAAAGCATCAAGAGCACCTTGCCATTGCCTTCTCCTCCCTCCCTCTGAGGGGACATTGCCCACATTCCCACCAAGCTGCTGGAAGGAGACTCTGCTCCAACACCTTCACGTTAAGGAGAGCTGGTGCCTGTGGGAATTCCTACAAGGGTGCACTCCTGCCATAACCTTTGGTCCAGATAATTTCCTGTCCTCCTCATCCATCGGAGAGTAAAACAAATTTCCAACACAAATTTCCACACAAATTTCCAACTTTTAGATGTTCACAGCCCTGTTTCAACCTCCTTAGAAAAGAATTTTCGCTTTCTACTCTCTCTTTTTATTTCCAAACAGGAAATGCAGCATTGAAACCTACCCAAACAAAACAAAGAGAAAACTAAAAATCAGTAGAACAGAAAGCTGTCAAGCTTTAGAAATTAAACTTAAGAATTACATGCATTCCATATGCTTACAAATTATCTTCATTAGCACCTAATTACAGTTTAGTTCAATTAATCAGATGATCAGCTGCATTGATTTTTATCAGCATATTAACCTTCATATAAAGTACTATGAAAATTCACAAGATTGCAGTTGACAATTCAAATTGTTTTCAAGTACTTTGTTCTCTGGGAAAATAACAAACAAACAAATAATTAAATAGGACAAAATGTTCTTTTCCTGCTTAGGAAAAAAGTGTTTTCACTGAAAGAAGTAATGAAGACAGTACATAATAGCATGCTCTGGCCTGCAGAAATTTAAGTGTGAGTTTGAGACTGCAGAGCCTCATTAAGGTTCAGAGATTTCAGAGGAGGTTCTACAAATGTGCAATGAGAGCTCTTTCTAAACAGAGCTCAAATCTTGGCTGCACAAAGCTGGAATGACCATAAATGACAAATGACTAAAGACAAAGACAAATGAGGACATGCATGGGGCCCTGGATTCCTGCATGTTATGGCTGAACACTTCTCATCCTGATAAATCCTCTCTTCATCAATTTTAATGCAGGGAAGAGTTGAGAACAAGAGATGAACCTGGCCTGACGTTTACCTTTCTGAACTACCACAACTTTTACAAAATTCCTTGGTGACTTTTCTTGCTTCAAGTGTACAAGATGAAGCCAGGGAATTGGCTGACAAGCAAGGTAGGTTTCAAAATCTACATTAAAGATCAAAATTTTACCATTATGGGGAAAATATCAGGAGATTATTCAGTGCAGCCTTTTCTTTGTACTTACATGGAGAGTCAATAGAGGAGTCCTGAATTCACCCGAAAGTTTTAAGTTTTGATGGAAAATGATAGAGACTCCTTATACATAATATAAAAAAAAATATATATATACACACATACCCTTCTTTATATATACACATAAAGATAGAATTAGACAGAACCATATTTGATGCTCATTCTTACCTCTCAATGGCAGTAGTGAGGTTTTTACACCATCTGCAGATACTGAAAAAAAGTTAAAAATTCATTACTTCCATAGAACCATAGAAAAGTGGATGCAAGCAGTCAGCCCAGGTGAATGCTGTTGTTATCCTCAACTGGACATTGATCCTGATCTAATCCTGATCTCTCTACTTTATTTAGATTATTCTCTCTGGAATTAAACTATTGATATTGAACATGCAGAACAGAATCAATCAAAACATTTTAATCCTCCTTAAAATTCCACATTTGTTTACAACTTCACTTGGGAGACAAACGAATCGCCCAGGTTCTGGGTTTAATTTCCTTTCCCAGCTCCATCAGCCTTTCCCCACAAGGGAGATATTCCAGCCCCTTCATCTTTTTCAACCTTTTCTGGATCCTGTCCATGTCCCCTTGTCCTGGGGAGCCCAGAATTGGGCACAGGACCCCAGGAGTGCCCCAAAGGGCAGAGCAGAGGGGCAGGATGCCCTCCCTGAGCTGCTGGGGAAGCTCTGCCTGGATGAGCAGGGGCTTAAAACACCTCTCATACAAGAGCTCCTCCACTACAGGCAGGTGAAACACAAATAATTCTATTTAAACATAAGAAAAAAGCAATTTATTTAAGACCAGAGTGGTCAAGCAGTGGAGCAAATTGCCCAAAGAGGTCGTGGAGATATTTAAATAGCTCCAAAATCCAGCTGGACAATGTCCATTGATTGGACTGGTTGCTCTGGGTGCTCCTGCTCTGAGCAGGGAGAGGGAACAGCCTGAGCCCCATGCCAGCCTCAGTGACCCTCTGATAGAGCTTTTATTGACATTTTTATTTCTATTTTTATTTCAGGAATGTCCTGTGCAAAGCCCAGGAAACACCTTAAATCCACCTACTTAAGGAAGTACCTTAAATCCTCTGCTGCTTTAGGGGCCAACCTTCATCCTCAAGTTTTATTTCCAATCGAGTGCTAATGAGAAAACCACTAGTGGGAAGCAGCACTTGCTGTTAGATCTATTAAACATGATTAAAAGAAAGAGGCTGGAGTGCAATTAAGGTAAATATTCCATTGATTTTTATTAATCTGCAGAGATTGTATCCAAAGCAGACACACTGAGGCCTGAGAGTCATTGTGCTCAATCCCATGGGAAGGGAGCTGTGGATGGAAGGTGGGAGAGGGTTTTATTTGTAATACTTTAACAGATGTTATTATTTTAACACTTTTCAGTCTTTTTGCTACTACTATTACACAAAAAAAGGTAATATCTAACCTTGAAAAAGGTAATAAGCAGTATTCTGACTCAAAGAACAGAATTAGGCAATAGAGATATTGAAAACAAAATTTCTTCTAAGTTTCTCCATTGAAAAAAGATGAATATAATAATGGACAGACACTGAAGTGTTAAATTCTTTTGGAGTCAGTGGACAACTCAATTTCTGAAAGTGGCTGAAAGTGAATGCTTAAAAAATGAAAGAGTGTTTTCAGTAAACACAAGGTGTTTTCATTTAGATCATATGTCAATAACCTCCTGTTTTTCCATTTTGCTCTGCTTTTATTGCCTGCTCTCTTGGTTCTGTCTTATCTAACAGCTTGAGGAAATAACAATTTGTGTCACAGATTTACCTCTCAGTCTCTCTGCCCATTTTCTCATTCAGATGTATTTTCTATTTCATCACCTTGCCTCCAGTTCACTAAAATAGAATGGAAATATGCAAGAAGTGATATTCAAAAATCAAAATATGATATACTATATACATTTGTGGCAGCACAATGGCAATGGTAAACTGCAGCAGCAAGATAAGAACACTTCTTTTCTCATTGCCTCTTTCATGTAAAAAAGGTAAGAGCTGAGGTTCTTAATCGGGTGCCTCCACAAATCAGGTGTTTGAAGTATCACACCACCTCCCACTTGAGCCATGAGGAAAAAAATTTGGAGAGAATTGGCAAGAGATGTAAAAACTTAGACCCTTACTGAAAAAAAAAAATAAAATTTTGAGTTTGTAGTCACTGGTCTAATGTCTTCAACAAATGAGATTTGAGGAATTGATGATCAATGGCCATTCCTGCTGTCTCTCTATAAAACTGAGAAGTTTGTTAATTCCTGTGGAACAGCAAAAATTAGTCAAGAAATAAAATGGGGTGGTAATTCCATTGTCAACTTGGAAAAGTGAACTTTGGGAAAAGTCCTCTAATGTTCCACTGGAGGAAAAATACCTTTCCATGAGATGGATGCACACAAAGATGCAGATCAAACCAATCTGCACATCCCAGCCCTGCTTTGTCTGAGGTTTCAAGAACCTGCCTTGATCTTGGGGTCTCATAATCAAATGCATTGTCTGGTGCTGGAATGAAGCCAATCTGCTTTGAAAGGCCTTTGCTTCATCCCTCCAAAAGCACCAGAAAAAAAGTATACAGGGAAAAAAAAAGTCTGATCTGATTTCACCTCGAAGTTCAGAACAAAGGTATTTTAAAGAAAGTCACTTGTACCTTGCTGCGTGCTGACAGAGGACTCAGAGGCACAGAGGAAAAATACAGAATGGGTTTCAAACGGAATGTGGAAGGAATAACCTCTGTGCATCTGGAGGAAACTGAGAGGAATCTGAATTCTTGAATTTCAAGATTGCCACAGTGGTAATTCAGGGTATTATTGCCCAGTGGCTCTGCCTGGTGTCCACTGACCAGTACTGCCCAGGAATCCCAAATGTTTCACCTCCTTTTTTAAATATATTCAAGGGGAGGTCCAAAAAGAAAAAAAAAATAAAATTGAGAGGACTAGCACATATTATCATGGGCATTATTTAAATATGATCATAATTAACTAATTTATTAACATTAACATAATTATGACCTGTTTCTCCTCAATTCAACAGCACATTCTCTGACAGTCTATCACATCCATTTTTCAGCCACCAATATCACTTTGGCACATAAAAAACCCCTTCCAGCCCTTCTATGCCATTTTCAGATATTCTTAACACTAGATTTTCTTAACAGTTCAGTAATATTTCTGCACTAAATGCACAAGTATTTAAAAAATACAGCAGCAAGTCACAGAAATCAGCTGTGTGCTCAGACTTCTCTGGAACACTTGTTTGTCCACAGAAATGAAAGATCTACTCATGGAACAGCCATGGAAAGACAAGCATTTCCTTCACTTGTAATTTAAGTCCAGCAAAAAGAAAAAAAAAAGAAAAATCTAAGAAAAAATACACTTGGCGATGAGTACTGCCTTCAGTTCTGTTTGCATTTAACACTTTGTTCCCTGAACTCAACTTCCAACTGAATGCACTGCTTTGGGAATCACACTGATCACTCACCATTCACACCCTGGTGTCTCAATGAATTTAGACTGAAATTAGATATTTCATAAATAAGACAGACCTGATCTCTAAAAAAAGAAAAAAAAAACAACAAAACCCACAGCAAAATGAGTAAAGTAACTTAAAACTTCTCTATTAAGTATTACCTTCCTCTGCCATGCCTGACACTCCTCTCCATAAAACAACTTAATTAAGAATCAGATTTAAAAATGGGATATTAGCACATCCTTAGCTGGTGTTTTAAAGCAGCGATGGCAGAACAGCGATGGATTTGCTGGAGCTGTGCTCAGTCCAAGGCCTGTCCTGCCTTTGCCCCCTGTGATGATCTCAGCAGTGGAAGATCTGACCTTGCTGTATAAAATATTGTAATCTTACAACAGGAACAAGATCTTAAGGATCAGAACCACGGAGTTCAAGCTCTTGTACCTCAGAGCTGCTCTCCCCAGTTTATTAAAAATTCAAACTCCAGCTGTGGACTTGCCTTTATAATGCACTGCCAGGGCACCACCCAGAGGACAGCGGAGTGGAGACTGCAAAGGACATCTTCCCCAAATAAAACACTTTAATCCCCAGCCTAATCACTTCTAAACACCTTTCCTAGATCTCTCTTCCACTGATTTTTTGCACCATCTTTGTGCAATCTAATGGAAGAGGAACATTTGAAATGTCAACTGTTATTGTTTGATTTCTCAGAGAAAGGCAATTTCTTTCAGAATAGTCCAAACTTATTTTTCTCAGAAAATGAGATCAGAAAATAAGAAAAAATATGCATTAATTCTTTCAAAGAGAAGGTAAAATCCTGCATTTGCAAAATGGATATGCAAGTGCCTTCCATTGTTCAACAATGCAAGAATGAATCCATTCCCTGATTGCATTTTTGATACAAACCCGCATCTACCAGCTGGCCCAACAGATCCCCATCACATCTACCATGAGTGACATCATTAAACCATTTGATCACAAAGATTCAAACAGAAAAGAAAATGGATGAAACAAAAAATTAGAGGCTTGTGGCATTAAAAACCCTCTTTTGATAAAACAGTCTATACGTTATCAATATTCCTATCACAGATGTTACTTTAAATAGCTCATCACCACTCTACAGAACACAATTTCTACTCTACTGATGTAAGTTAAGAACCTTTTTGTTGTTTCAGGGCCTCATTTTTCACCTCACAGAGAAACACTGTAATTTAACACAAAAATAGCTGTAAACACTCCCTAAAGTCCGATCCCAAAGCAAACCCTAATGGCTGTGTCAAGTGGATTTTGTAATGTTCTGTACTGAGGCTGAGCTCACACTACAGCTTTCCCTCAACAGCACTATTTGATATCAATCCAAACAGATTCAGCAAATCTGTGGAAGCAGAGTGACTTTGAGTCAGAATAGTTTAAAGCTGCCCAAGAGATGAGAAATGTTATTGAGGGGGAGACAGCAGAAATCTCATAACCTTTGTTTCCATAGGAAGCAAAGCTGAAAGCCAATTGCCTCAACTCCTCCAGGTCTTTGACAACACCAAAAATCAGGGTTTTTTTTCTGTGGATGGAGCAACTGTGATATTCAATCCTTCTCAGTGACAGCACATGAGCCTGCCATTCACCATTGCTGATTAACAGTGGAGATGCATTTTAACCAATGGATTTCACTTTCCAAAGACATTTTAATGGAGAAAAAGCAACCAAGAACCTCCTCAGAAGCTCAAAGTGGATACAAAGGAAACTCAAACACATCTGGGCAGTGAGAGCTTGCTGTCTAAATGACATATGTTCCATAACCAACAATGTTTTTTTGTAAAAAGAAGCAAGCAGTCTTCAGTTTACAGGTTTACTTAAAACCAGCCAGAGCATTTCACATTCTGATACAGAAAATCATGAAAATAAATTAAGGACACAAACAGGGCTAGTTTCTCATCTAAACTGCTCTTTTTCTGTTTTATAATCACAGATTATTTTCTACACATTTTTTCTTTCCCTTATGCATTGTCTAAAATGGAGTTACAGCAGCCCTTCCTTATCTGAAAACAAATAAACATCTTGTCAATAATTTCACATTATTCTCTTAATGTCTACACAATGCATCACCCAAAAAACCCCTGTATAATCTAGGGTTACCCATTATTTCTGATTTAATGTTGCAGGGTAGAATACATCTCAGTCTAAAGAGAGAAAACATTATTTGTGAGAGGTACAAATTTAGTGACTCCTCATATTCATACCTAAGTGTCTACACAACACTTTGCAACCTAGGCTGTTATTATAGAGATATATTAGACATTTTTATTTGACATACCTTTAAAACAACCACTTTTCTACTCTTGGAGAATGGTGTAAAAAACTGTCTTGGTGTTTATACTGTCATTGTTCATTCCCCTACAAAAAGGAATCATTACTTATACCTTTAAATTGATTTTAAGTACACATGTATGTATAAACAAGTAGAAAAAGCTCAATGTAGAATCACAGGAGACATGAAACTATTGAACTTTTGTTAAAAAATATTTCTAAGTGTAGCCTAATTATTCCTAACATGTTTTAGTCCCTGTGGAACCTTTTTGAGCCCTTGTTTTAGTCCACCTACCTTGTGGCAGGCTCTTGATGCCTGGGTTTTAAGCACTTATTGCCTGTAATTTTCTCTCTGCAATAAATAAAAACAACCTCTTGTGCTAATTCAACCTACTCAGGGTCAAAGCCCTTTAGGTATTTAACCTTTTTGGAATTTAAAATACAGGAGTTTCAAACCAAAGCAATACATTGAGGGTGTACCTGCAGAGCAGACAGAAAGTTAACTTTAAATATCTTACTTTGCCAAACTTAAATACTGGAATAAACTCACCATGTAAATATGATAATGAGTAAATTCTAACATATTCAGTCAAACATCTACGGAATTTTTTGTGTCTTGCTTAATTAGTTACAGTTACATGTGCTGCTGTCTCTCATTAACTTTGTAATTCCTGGGCATGCATAGGTGGGTGCCTCACTAAATATCCTTTGATTAACACACAGCACTCATATAATATATGCTAATTCCTATTTGCTAGGAAGTTAATTATAAAACTTTGATAATCTGTTTTGATAAATTTAGTTCAGTGGAAAATTTGTGTTCCTAGAACAGAATCATATTAAGTTTGTTTTGCTTTTGATTTTTTAAGGCATTTACCTGCTACCTGTTGGGATAAATCCTTTGCCTGCAGAACAGGGGAAGCCAAGTTCAGAGTGAGATTTGTCATGGTTTAAGCCCAGGTGGCAACTGAGCACCACAGAGCTCCTCACTGCACCCCAGAGGGATGGGCAGGACAGCCACAAGTAAAACTGGTGGTTGAGATAAGAACAGTTCAAAAATTGAAACAAAGTAGAATATGATAATGATAGCAAATATTAATAAGGGTAATGAAAAGAAGAAGGAAAACAAACAAGTGGTGCAAAATACAGTTGCTCACAAAATCCTGATAAATGCCAACCCTGTCGCTGAACCCTGAGTGGCCCTGACACCTTATCAAGGCTGCCCTAGAACAGGGGCCAGACAGAGTTACAGAATAGAGGAGGGATTTATGAAAAGGATCTGCTCAATGGATCCACCTTGGGCAGCACCAGAGCCCAGCAAGGGCTGCACCCAAGATGAACCAAAATTGTCAAAAAATGCACAACCAGTCACAGGGTCTCTTATTTTCATAAGTTCTGCTCCATTTGCATATTGTAGTTAATTGCCCAGTTACAGCTTTAAGTTATGAAATCCCATCTTGCTTGTTTCTCTGTTCAGTCCACATTGTTTATGCCTGAGATTTGGATCATTTGTCCTTGGTGCCCAGCTGGAGCAGGAATTGTTTTGTCTCCCTGCTCTGTGCACAGAGCTCACCATCCTCTGATATGAAGCTCAGACCCTCACACTAAAGCAGCACAGAATGTGAAAAATAAAAAAGCTAAAAGCTGAGGCATCAACCCCACTCCTGGGCCCTCCCCAGTTTATGCACTGGGTTTATGGTGAGGAATATCCCTTTGGCCAGGCTGGGTCACCTGTCCCAGCTCTGCTCCCTCACATCCTGCTCTGGTGCCTCCTCACTGGCAGAGCACAAGACACAGAAGAGTTCTTGATTTAGGATAAACACAACTTAGCAACAACCAAACCAGCAGAGTGTTAACAGCATCATTCTCACGCTGAGCCCAAACCCAGCTCTGTGCCAGCTGCTGAGATGAGCTTGGCTCGGCCCCAGCCCAAACCAGGACACCGTTCTTCTTCTCATTCTTCCATTCCCACCCAACTCTTCCTATTCTGGTCTTGCTAAACCCTTCTGGCCCAGGATAAAAGACTGTAAGAGACATGGGAACATGTTGGAGATTTTTTCAGAGATGGCTTAGAAAGCAGCTGTGAGGAGCAGATTCTCACAGCCTGTTTCTGTGAACAGCAGAGGTTCTCAGGTTATTTTTAACTACAGGTAAAAGTGGCAAGCATGAAGGCCTTGAGAGCCTTGCACATCAGAGTTCTCAGGCAGCTTTCTCATAACAAGTGGATGTTCTATCTTTGGCTGTTTTGGGAAAGCAAGAATAATTTTGAGAACCCAAATCTTGGTATTGGAAACATAAGGAGGGGTTGGTGTGTTATCTCTGACCTATTGTGAGCTCAGATTTTGCAATATGCATGAAGTGAATTAACACTGTTATAAAAAGTGCCTGATTGATGAATAAAGTGGAGTCGATGCTGACCAATGCAAGGTGGGTCGTCTCCCTCCAACTTCAATATATGGTGAACTTCAATAGGAACAGCGGCAACATTCCCCTGTTGGGACTGAGGTCTTTTGGAATTCTTCTTGTGGCATTAAGGTTTCCACTCTCCTTTCTTGGTTGGTATCTTTCCTCCCTCCCTGTCTGCAAATCGAAATAAGTACATCTAAAGTTTGTCTGCTGCAATTTGCCTTTTATTTTCTTCTCTCTGGGAGTCCCACAAAGACTAACACTGATCCAAATTCATCATGAGAATACTCTTATTCCTTAAGAAATTAATTTGAATTCAACTCACAGCAACACGCTGTGAATTGTAAAACTCATCTTAGATATAAAATTAATTTTACATGGGCATACAGAAAAATGATTGTCAGTAGATAGCAATGTGAAGCCATACCTGTATTTAAGCAAAGTTAATCTCTTGTACAAACAAAATGCTGCTTGCTTATTCAGTTTCCTTTAGCTAAATTCCTAAACTTCTAAGAACTTCAAAGAACTACAGAGAAGCGAGATAAAGAGCTTATCTGCATAATTCTTATGCTAATTCACAGAAGGTGTCTTGACTAAAAGGATGTCTACGTGCACACCAAGGACTCGCTAATTCCCTTCCTCTAAACCTGAAGTTATTATACACGTATTTAATTGGAATAGATCTGACTCTGCTTCCAGGGAGTGCCTGGGTCTGGGTCCTGCTGTGAGCTGCTCACTCCCAGGAAGGTGCCCTGCCCATGGCAGAGCTGGAACTGGAAGGGCTTTAAGGTCCCTTCTAACCCAAACCATTCTGGGATTCCATGACGTCCTACACAGCTAATCAATTCCTCTGATTTTTGAAAGATTTCTTTCTTTTCCCACTTTATTTCTCTGTAAATATGCACAGATTTTCCAGGATTGACTTTGAAGCAGCCTACCAAAACCAAGAATTGTTTTAATACACTGAGGGTCTATAGGTTTATTAGGAGCTCTGACAGAGGAAGTGCTGAATCAAACCCAGCTGCAGATTCTGGCCAAGCCAAGCAGAACGTGTAGGTTGGTAACAACAAATGCACCAATTTTAAATGAGTGTGCTCCCACAGGTCTGGCATAATAATAGAGGTGAATAATTCATATCATGTGGGAACAGGCAATTACAATGCATCTGAAAAAGCAAAATACACAAAATAGGCTTTGCTTTATTCTCAGTTCTGCTTTTTATCAGTGACTCCCTTTCTGCCCTTTGCAAACTCTGCTCACTTTGTGTCAATTTACACAATTACATTAATTCAAGCAGGTAGTCAATGAAATTTCTTTTGATTTGTTTCAATCCAGTCAAGATGACTTTTAAGGTCCCTTCCAACCCAAACTCTTCTGTGATTCTCTACTACACTTTCCCCCTCATGGATGGAGGAGTAACTGGAATAGCAGAGGCCAGAGGGAAGGAGCTGAAGGCAGTGCTAGGAAACATTCCACTTTTATTTCCAACTTGATCCGAAATGGGAGTTAGAAAATGGAATTGAAATAATTCCAAATCCAATCTGCAGCACTGGTCAGTACTGACACAGGCAACAGCAGCTTCTTAAAATATTTGCAAATTCAGTCTATCAGGGGGTCTTTCAGAATAGAGCACAAAGTCACATTAAGTAACAATTCCAGCCAGATCCTGAGCTGTGCTGGGGCATGGAGGCTGCCATTCAGAGCTAAATTACACGTTCTCTTTAGGAGCCTTTTTTAGATTCCTGACGCACGTAATCGAGTGCAACTGCTGAATTTTGTCTAACAGTTTATCCTTTAGCATTGACACTGCAGTTCCTAATCACACACAAAGTGTGGTGGAGTTCTGATACTGCTCTTTTGAAAGTCAAAGGAAGTTTTAGCAGTGCTCTCAACAGCATCCCAGCCTTAATTTGCTATTTGCCACTGCACAATGCACACAGAAACTGAGCCTTGAGCTGCAGCAGCAGCCAAAATTCTGACACAGCACTCAATGGAAACAGCAATTTAACCACGTTTTAGTGATGACCTCCAAAAGTTAATTACAAATCTAGTACGAAAATGATGAGCACTCGCAGTACTTTACCTGTTCATTGTGAGAATAAAGAATGAAAAAACATATTTAGAGCTGGCAAATATTCTCCCTTAAACAGCCTGGTATAACACATAGTTCTAAAGCCTTTTACAGAAATAACAGCAGACTGCTGTAAAAACAATCTAAACAGGAATAAGTAACAGAGGTGAGGAGAGCTATCCAGCAGCAACGAGTGATTGCTCAAACAATTCTTTTCCTGACCATTAAGCTACAAAAATAAACCAAACCTACTCCTCAGTTCTTAGCAGGCATTAAGAAATTCTATACTGTACTTGCCAACTCTTGGGCATCATTAACATCACTTTTACATAGCATATTTTAACATCACTTTTACACAGCTACATACTCAGCACTTGGGCATCATTAACATCACTTTTACATGGCATATTTTTGCAATATTCCCCTTGGATAACACTCCAACAAAGGAAAGCTTGGCTGGCCAGCTGAAGCCGTGCCTTTGAAGGAGCTCTGTAGGATAAAGCCTTTCAGTGTCCCAGCATTGGAGACAAACCCCATTTAGCTCTGCTGGACTGACAGTGCTCTAATTTCATTGACTCCAGAGCTACTAATGAGTTGCTGTCACCGAGGGGAAAAATAAACACCTGCTAAACACAGAGAGACTCCTTTCTGCAGCTGTATTTCCTTCCAGGGGATCGTGGTATCGACCAGACTGATGGAGCCTCTCCCTCCTTGGGAAGAGCTGAAACAGGAGCTATGGCCCCATAAAGGAGCCTGTGATTAGCCCTGATAAATCCCCCCGATGGCCTGGAAGTTGGGTTGATGGCAGCATCCAATTTCCAATGAGCGATGTCTGCACTGCAAAAAAACCTGGGTGAGAGCTGGGGCCTGTGCTTGGCACTCCCAGGCAAAGACAATGGATCAGGAACAGCCATGGGGATAAAACAAGTCTCTTAACTCCAGAGTAAAGTCAGGAAAATAACATTTTTCTTAGTTTGCAGAGAGATCAGATTGGAAAGAAATTATATATATATATATATATATATATATGTGTATCTGAGCCAAAGAAAACCAGATTTTTTTCTGCTGACAGAAATAAACAACCCAAAATGTCTTAACTAAATAATAAAATATACACTGTTCCTTTGATAATTAACCTTTTTTAGATCCTAAATTACTCCATATTTTAGCTAAATAGTAAGGCTTTTGACTGCAACTACTTACTGAATGTAACTTACTGAGCTAAAATTATTAATCTCCATAATTAACTTATTTAGGGACCAATTTCCTGAAATGTGATGAAAAATGGCTGCTTTGGATTTTACCTTAGAGGTATTTAATCTTCGCAGGTTTTTTTTTCCTGAAGGAGCTGGAAGCCTTGGAAAGGCCTGTGGAGCTGCCAGCCTTGTTCTGTGTTATTTGAATAAAAACCACTTCACTCCCGAGGTTTTCACTAAACATGCAAAGAGGGGAAGTTTTAGAGGAGAAAGTCAGTACAAGTAACTGATTTATCTGGGTAGCAGCTTTCTCACATTGTTTTGACAGAAGTGTTCTCAGAAATGTCTATTTTTAGTCACACATTCTGCAATCAATTTCTTTGTAAAGTAAATAAAAATCAAGAAGCTGCACAGATACCTCAGGAAAAGGAGGATGAAAAGCCACAGGATGATTTCTCTTCCTGAGGGAAGCAGGAGCACTCTAAATTTCAGAATGTGTTATAATGTTAATAATTAGACTATCAAATACCAGCAGGTCAATCCAGAAAAATACAGAAATTTATTTGTGGGGTTTTTTATTAGTAACTGCTTTATCAGCACAAATATTCAGGGAGTTTATCCCACACCTTCTCATCTGTGGATGATGCTCTTAACCTGCACCATTCCTCCACCCCAGGAAGCACAAAAGGATATAAATACCTCTAAAAAACAATTTCCAGAAATAGGAGAAAACCTGAAAATTTTCTTACTCCACCTCAGTTTAAGAGGAGCTTATAACACACAGGAGGCTCTGGTAGGATTCTGTTTGTACAGCAGCCCTGGGGCTCAGCCATAACTCAAACACCTCTCCAAGGACCTGTAATTTCCATTCTGTGTTTTTCTAAAAGTGCTCAGTTGAGACAATAATTTTAACATGAAAACCCTACATTTTCCCATATTTGTTAATTTTTTCATGCTGCAGATTAGAGTACAATAGTAAGACAATTCCATGACTTCATTGACTGTTGCTACATTACTTAAAACATAAAACTGAAATTTGTATAAAACACTATAAAGACATAAATAAATAAATCTTAAGCCTATTTTTTCTTTTCCTGAGCTAGTTTATTCTCTATAAATATTTTCCCTCCTTTTAAAATGGATTCTTATATTGGCAGGATCATACTTACAGCTTTGAGCAATTAGGAAGCACAGATAAAAAGAGTTATTTTTTCCTTCTAAATAGGTAGGTAAAATGTCCAACTTCCATAAAATTTGTTCATAGAAGATGCTGCATTGACCTCATTTCCGCTCAGACCACTAGGTTTACACACTTTTTAAAAATTGTATCTAAAAAGTCTGTCTATTTGCTTCCCTTGAAGTAGATTCCATCTCTCCAAGTGAAGAGATTAAAAGGGTTTGATTGGTAGTGGCTAAAAGGAATCCTTGCAGGGTAATATTTCAAAGTCAGCATCTGTACCCCTGGATTTCTCACATCCAGAATTTTCATGCCCAGAATTGTCTCCAAGGTAAGGGTTCCTGTTTCTGCTCCCATTGAGGTCCAATTCTGCTCAAGATCCAAGCTCCACTCAGATGTTTCACCCACACACTGCTGGAGCACACAGCACTCAGCGCTTGCTGGGTCTGACTGGACCCCAGATCTTCAGCAGATGCTCACGGTGACTCCCACCATCCTTTCTCTCTTTTACAAGAAGTTTCCTCTTCATTTGAGGCCACTCTAAAGTAGGACTAAAACTCAGAAACCCCGCTGACTCTAAAACTCAGAAATTGCTGACTTTTACTTCTGCCTCATTGTAATAAAACCTGGAGTGGTGTGATTCACATTTCTTTCCAAGGGAAGGTGAGATGATCTTTGTTTCCAGTGGCACCATCAAAGCAAGAACAGACTTTTATCAATTAAATGAAGGCTGAGTAGGTGCTGCAGTCTTATTATAAGTGGCATGAACAGAAATTGCAATGTAGGCAAATACAAGAGCAGTGCTTGAGATCACTTTGTCCTCTCCAGCACTCATCCAGAAGCAGAGCTGGGATTGGCAGCTGAGCCTTCAGCACCTTCGTTGTCCTAATGCAAAACCACCACAAACATTTGCCTGGATTTCATTTTAAGCTACATCTGCAGCAATTTTATATTTAAAAGGATGCCCTGATCAGCATCCCTGACTTTTAATCTTCAGGAACTTATCTCTGATCTCATACCACTGTAGATGTCATTATTGTCACAGATCAAAAGACTTGATGAACTCTGTGTTGGATGATCTGCAGGAACCTCCTGCAAAGAGAGACATTTCTTTTCCTACTTTGAACATTCAGTGCTGTTCTTCTGCACTGGGCTTTTAACTCTGCTCTGAAAGCAGCTGTTGATGCTTCCGAGCACAACTCGTCCAAGATTTGCATGAAGGTTGCTGATCTGAGCTGTGAACCAGCACTGCTGGTTTGCCTGGAGGGAACACGCTGGGAAATGTCCTATTTTTGACATTTGCTGAATGACAGAATCACAGAATGAACCATGGGTTGGCCTGGTTTGAAAGAGACCTTAAAAGATCTTGTTCCAGTCCCCTGCCATGACCTTCCAAGCTCCATCCAGCCTGGCCTTGGGCACTGCCAGGGATCCAGGGGCAGCCACAGCTGCTCGGGGCACCTCTGCCAGGGCCTAACACCCTCACAGGGAAGGATTTCTTCCTAACATCTCATCTGAACCTGCTGCCTTTCTATTTAAAACCATTCCCCCTTCTCCTGTCACTACGCACCCTGGTAAAAGAGGGGCACAACCCTCCATCCAACAATTTTTTTTACTCAGGTGATTTTTAGGCCAAGACATGCCCAGCCTCTCCCCCAAGCCCGTCTCAGCAGAGCTGCTCTTGAAATATTTGAAATACTCAAATTACAGGAAAATCTCCTCTTAGAAAACTGAATTATAATATTTCCTAGCCATTCCTCAGCCCCCACATTTGCTGCAGAGCCAATGCAAACAGAACAGGCTGTCCACTGATTCAACAAACACACAAACAGGATTTCAAGGAATAGTTTTATATGTTTAACTTCCTGAAAAGTCATTTTTCCTTTTTTTTTATGCAATTCTCTTGCGAAATTTTGGATGATCAGTTAAAGCCTAAATGCTTTAATGAGGAAAACCTCAAGCTGCCCCTGGATTTGGGCTGATGTGGGGCTCAGAGAAACTCAAATATTCACTCTGGGACCCAGACTCTGAGCAGGCAGCAGCTCCCAGCATGACCAATATCAAAACTCCTTATTAATCATCCACTATTATTCACTGCTTCTATTTCCTTCAAAACTCAGACATCCTAAAAGAAAAACTTCAAGGCTCCCATGTGCTGCCTGCCTTCCCTCAACACATTTTTGGGTTGTGGTTGTTTGTTTTGTTTGTTTTTTTTTTTTTTAAATTGAAAACCGCAGGAAATAAAGGAACTTCACATGCAAAAAATAAATTCAGATATCATGAAAAGTCCAACTAAATAAAAAAAAGTCTAGAAAACTCCGAGCTGCTACTGCATCCATCCTCAGAGGCCCCTGTTGTGGCAGAGCTCTGGAGGAGCCTCCAAGCAGCGTGTGATTTTATAGACCATATGATCTGCAATATTTACCATGCATAATGGAAATAGATAAGGCAAAGCAAACAGCTTGAATTTTGTATTTCCTTGCTTTTTATTTAGTCTAGGTTGTTAGCACCATGTGAATGTATATTTGGGAGTCTCAGTGTTTGTGTGTGTGTGCATATGTGTGGATATATAGGTATAAACAAACACACAGAGTCATTTCACTGGATTTCTGAGACATCAGAAAAAAATACTTTCTGAGCCACCAGCTTTGAATTCCTAAAATTGCTTGGAAAAAACAAAAGGCATTGTTTATTTTGGTCAGAATTGGAAAAAAACTCCCACATTATGGTTGCTTTTTCAGCTTCTGCGTCCTCATGCTGTCCCTACTCTGTGCTGCTTCTTTGTGGAGCTCCTGAGTTTCAATAACAACAAATGTCAACCAGAATATTTGGCCATTGTTTTATAAATTGAAAATGTTCTGCTACAAAGCGTTAATGAGACTAAATAGGAAATGCATTGGCTAACTGCACTCCTTTTTATTTGGCAGTAGGCAACAGAGGCTCACAGGAATTTTAAAGTAGAAGAAACATTTGTACTGCACTGAAAATATCAAGGCACACATTTGAAAGTAATTCCTTTACAAATAAAATAGGTGCACAAGTCCTAGGTCATATTGCCAACATCTTGCTTGGCTGGACCTGTATTTGAAACCCCTGAAAGGGGTGGAGACACAGAATAAATATGTGAGAAATTCAATTTATCAAGACTTACCTGCTCTCCCTATATTGAGACCTAAGAGGGTCATTTAATTTTTTTTCATTGTTTAAATTTTATCTCTAGAAGTTTGTGCCCTCAAGCTTTCCCTCTGCAATTACTGCTCACTAGTGTTTATTCTATATACACCACCCAGTTTGGAACCCACTTTCACCAATTCTTACAGGTCCACATTAATCTAAAATTTTCTGCCAAAACAGTTACATGAAGATCTTATTGCCATCAATAAGTTTGGGCTTTTTCTAGTCAGATCTTTTATTTCTTTATTTCAGTTTGATTTTTTTTTTGTGATTTGGAGTTCTTTTTTGCCTTTTCCTAATGTTTAGGAAGGGTTAGTCACAAGTTTATTATTACATATGAAAATTTGCTTATTTTTAGAAAATGTCCTTTAACACTCTGAGTTCATTATCAGAGTCTGTAGTGCTAATAGCTATGTTAATAAAATTATAATCTACAGTGAAAAAATTGCTTTCCATACATAGGACTTTAATGAGGTGGAGATTTTCAGGAACTGCACAGATTCTCAGCAGTGCTTGGGTAGGCTCTCACAACATCTGCCCATGTGCAAATACTCAATGCTAGGAGAGACAGCGCTAAATTAACTCTGCTTTTGTGTTGCACTGCTCCTCCCCTTTCAGAAATTAACTTGGTTGGCTAAATGCTAAGGAATCTCTCTGTTTGCTGATCAGATTTCTTCAGGAAAATTGGGTTCAGGAGCTCTGCAGGGTCAGGCTGGTTTTGGTGGTACCTCCCTGGGGGAATGGAGCACTGATATGAGTGCATTATGAGCAATGAGTGCATTACAGCCCAGCCGTGAACAGGATCCCTTCACAGACACTGGGAGATCCTCCTGCCCTTATTAACCTAGCAGGAAGAATTTATTTAGCATTTTTTGGGATTATTCCCCACTAAAAAGAGCCTAGAAAAATTCCACATTGCCCTCACTCTGCTTAGACCCCCATGCCCTTTCCTGCCCAGATGTGATTCCTGCCCCACAAAAAGCTTCAGCAGGGGATTCATTTGGGGGATATAAATTATGCTATTTGGGGATATAAATTATGATACCTGGAGCATTTGGGGATGTAAATTTGATACCTGGAGCTGTTTTCTCCCACTCTGTTTCTCCTCTCAGCCCAAACAAGTGTTCTTCCCCAGGAAGAGCAGGGGGACTGAGCAGCTTCGTTATGCAAACATTAAAAATAAAAATGTTCCTCTCGTGTGTGTTCAGCCATACACAGCATCCACACACACAAATGCAAAGGCCGTAGAACAGGCACGAATTAGCCTTTTGAGACCTGCTTTTATTACCAAATCAGTGGGAATTAGGAATGACAAAACTGAGTTTTTCAGGAAAGCACAGACATCAAGAGAATATACAGAATTTTGTTTTCACCCTTGCTGGGCAAGTAATTCATGACCTGCAAATAAGTGCATTTTAATTTCATTTTTGTGTATCACAGGGAGAAGCAAAGCTGTCCCCTGCCTTTCTGTGTGCCACCTTCATCAAACTTCCATATATTAAACCTGTCCTTGCTTTATTCCTGACTGCTCCTTCTCATCTCTTCTCCAGACTCCATCTCCTGACATTCCCCACTAAGGAACTCTCCGTTCAAAGCAAAAGTAAGTGACTTTATCATTTGATTGTAGATCCTAAGCAGCAAAGCCTCTAAAAGATTAAATATTTAATCCTTTGATTTGCCATGCTGGCAAATGCCCTATCTATTTTATAAAGCAGGTTGACAAAAGAATTATGGAGCCTGGGATTTGTGTAATGAGGCAGCATTAAACCTTGCTCTCCTCTGTGCCAAAAAAAGCAGAATCACGTTTTCCTGACACACAGAATTAATGCAAACTCACTATTAATGGTGCTTGGGACTCAACTGAACATGGATGTTATAGCAAACAATAACACTCGTGATTTTAACAAGGCAGGGGAAGCCAAATCACTGAATGGATTCAGAACCAACCATAAACAAGTTTTTAAGAAGTGAGCAAGTCCAGGAGGCAGAAAGAGGTGTCCAGGCTGCAGAGAGGAGATCGATGGCTCCAGGGTGAGGAGGGGAAATCTGCTTAAATCTGCTGAAATCTGCTCACAGGAGGGGCAGAAGGTCAGGCCTGGTATTGAGTGAGGGCAGAGGGGAATCAGCAAACTGCAAACCCATCCACAGAGCCCGGGGGGAGTCACCAGAATTATCTATTGAGCACTTGGAGCACACCTTGGCAAGGTTTTAGCAAGAAAAAAAAAATAACTTCTATTCACAACTTTGGGTTTATCTGCAGATAAATGGTTTTTATATTGTTATATTAACTTTCAGTGTCACCAAACTGAGGCCACTTAAAGTTTCAGGACAAGCAGAGAACTGGAAAAGTTTCAGCTGTAGCCACCATGGAGACGTGGAAAGAATTCCAGGCTCTTTGATCAAGAACATATAAACATAAAAAAAAAACCTTTCAGTATTTAAAATGCCATCAGTAAGAGGTCTGTGACTGATAATATATAATATATAATATATAATATATAATATATAATATATAATATATAATATATAATATATAATATATAATATATAATATATATCAACCTGATTAAATTACACAAATCTATCTTTATTTGCACCACGGTTACGTGGTGGGGAAACCTGATTCTGAGGGTTGGTATAAGTTAGATAAAAGAAAAAAAAAAAATCAAACAAACATAAAAGCAACCAAACCAAAACAAAAACACACAGACAACCCCCAAACAACAACAAAAACCCAACACTACAACATCTGATTTTTTTGCAAAATAGCATATTTTGACATCTTTTAAATATTTAGAGAAAATATATAATATATAATAGATATATAGATGATATATAGATGATATATAGATATATAGATGATATATAGATATATAGATATATAGATGATAGATATATAGATGATAGATATATAGATATATAGATGATAGATATATAGATGATAGATATATAGATATATAGATGATAGATATATAGATATATAGATGATAGATATATAGATATATCTAGATCCTCCTGCCCTCTGTCTCTGACAGATTAGTTACATTTATTTTTTCATGACAATTCCAACCTAAAACTGCTGTGGATTCTCCAGTAACTCTCTCAAAACAATGTCCTTGGGCAAGGATGTGACAAGCACCTAACACAGGCTCAAACCAGCGTTCCACACAGTTAAAAACTGCAGAGAATTCTGAGGGGAAACCCCTGCCTCTCAAGCAGATTAAGGAGTCTCTGGAAGGGATTATCACTCCTCATTTTAACATTAAAAATGCTGCATTACACACTGGCACAGCTGCAGCACACAAGTAATCCTTTGCCTTCCCGAGGTACTCACAGGAAATCTTCATTCTTTGTTAAAGGGAATCAATACCAAAATGTGATCCAAATCTGAATTAGCACCTCTAATTTAAAAACAAAGCCAACCCATCGAAATTCACTAAGGAACAGAATTTCCTGCCTTTAAAAACTGGTTTAGAGTTGTTTAAAAACACTGAGCTGTTTAGCACTGATGGTCCAGCTGGAAACATCAACTTCATTTCATTGAAAATTTCAGCCAAAGATGGGAAGGCTAATGGTCAAATCTGCTTCTCTCTTTACAGAACAAATCAAAACAAACAAAAGCTTTTAGTCAGAGAGGGAATTGATTAAAACCAGTCCCAAGAAATAATGCCTGCTTGGTTTACTGTTCAGTGTGGTTAAAGAGCTGTCACTCACCAATTTATGCTTCCAACCTGCTCTATACTGCACAAGTGACCAACAAAATAAGAAACCTATGAAATAATCAGGAAATTTATTTGAATTTGCACCTTCTGGGTGACTCCTCCAGACCCAGGGCAGGCACAATTTGCTGTCCCTCCTTTGAAACTTAGATCTCCTCTCACATCCACCAGTGTCCAACAGCTGAGCAGCAATTTTCTATTCAGACTGGGGAACCTTCCAAGGTGCCTCAGAAATTCTTCCTCAGGGTGTAACAGAAGGGAAATCCCAATAAAAACACAGAGAGCAGAAAAGGAGAAATATTTAATATTACAGGTGCTCTGCATGAATCCATCCACTGATGATGGTCTGACATCAAAGAATGTCTCTCTTCCCACTGACATTTAAATCTAAAAGCTGGGTCACACCTGGATTCACCACATCCTTAACAAACACACAAAATTTATATTTACCCATTGCACTTGCAGCACATCCCATTATACAATCTTACAAGTCTTGCAGTTCATTGCAATGGGTTAAAAAAATATTCACCTTGTGCAGCTACAACTTATATTTCAAATTTTGGAGAGTGATTTCTGTTCTCATAAACCTATTTTATATAATATCATCATTGTAATTGTCTATATCCTTCCCAGTACTTCAAAATACTCCACTGTTGTCAGAAATTTATTCGCTGGCCAGAGCTCCTTCAAACAGACACTTTGGCACAAGGAAACAACTCCAGTTTTTCCCTCACACATTTTTCCCTTAGTCCTGATGAGCACAAACCAATCTCTGTGTGTTTGCTCCCCCCACAGGTACAGCAATAAATTTGGGTGGATGAGAGCACAGAGCAGCCTGGGCTGTCCTTAATCCAGACATGTCCATGGCACCAGGAATTCCTTATAACTTTGAATTCTCCTGGTCACACAATGAAGGTTAAGGACAGCTTTTGCTAGAATGTTCTGGCAAGGCTTGGTCATGCCACTGGCCAGAGCTCCTTCAAACAGACACATTGCCACGAGAAAACAACTCCAGTTTTCCTTCACACATTTTTTCCTTAGCTCTGATCAGCCCAAACCAATCTCTTCATGATTGTTCCCCTACAGGTACAGCTCACTGAGATATACAACAAATCTGGGTTGGTAAGAGCACAGAGCAGCCTGGGGCTGTCCTTAATCCAGACATGTTCATGGCACCAGGAATTCCTTATAACTTCAAATTCTCCAATGAAGATCAAGGGCAGCTTTTGTTGGAATGTTCTGGCAAGCCTTGGCCATGGGCAGAGCCACGCTCAAGGATCCCAGACTGGCTCAGTTTTAGTTTGTGCCCTTTGTGGGAATCCATAAAGTTAGAGGGTTTTTAGGAAATGGTTAAAAAAGAGTATTTAGGCCTCAGGATGTGGCCCGAAGTTCTGTTACAGCAGAAAAGTTTCCCAAGCAAGCAGAAAAGTTTCCCAAGCAGTAGACGTGACAAATAACAATAGGACTCTGTAGATGTGGCTTTAGGATGGCAACAAGTTTATTTAATGTATATCTTTAGAAGGTTACTGTGAATAGAGCTCTGTTCTTTGTCTTTTATGAACCAGTCTTTGTTTTAACTACTCTTACGTATGTTTTATAAGATTGGATGGAAAGCTTGTCAATATGTCTTGTTTTGGTGTGATTGGTTGAAATCTAAACTGAGATGGTTTTATGTCATTCCGTTTTACCCCACCTTCGGGCCACATCCTGAGGCCTAAATACTCTTTTTTAACCATTTCCTAAAAAACCCTCTAACTTTATGGATTCCCACACCCTTCAGCTGAACCCAGCTCTTCCTAAAAAATGTACAAGGACATTTCCAGACCCTGTACAGGGTGCATGTGCATCCCTGAGATCAGCACAGAGAGTGGCAAAGGCAGATTAGAGCAGACTACAGGACATGATGGAAAATAAATTCAAATCCATAGGAAAAAAATGGATAAGAGCTACACACAGGCTTTTGTTTCACAAGTAATCACCTAATTTGCTTTCTGAGATCTATTTTACATATGCAGTTATGGTGTTTTCCCCAATGAAAGGTTTCCAATAAGTCATGAAAAGTTCAGTATTCCACGACTTTTATTAGGCTTTAATTTAACCAAATGCTTCTGTGCACCCTCCTAATGGCTCAAGGGAAATGAGGGGATCTGTTCTAACCTATAACACACCTAATTCTTCTCTTTCCAATCCATCATCTTTAATTTTGCAATAAAGGCAATCAGAGGTGTCTTTTTGAAGGGCTGCATTGTTCTGTGCTGCCTGCAAGCAGGGATAACCTTGGGGAAATTCTGGTTGTGCTCTGCAGGAGTGGCTCTGTTCAGTGGCTCCTTTGTCAGCTCTGGCCTCGTGTTCTCAGCCCTTCTTTCTTCTTTGTGAACACAGATGACTGGGTCTTGAAATTTAATTTAAATTATATGGCTTTCTAAACTCAATGGTAATCCATAAAGAAACAAACATTCAATCTGCAGCTGAGGATTTATCAAGCAAATGCTGTTCAAACTGTATATGAACTAATAAAACTCTGAGCTGCTCTCTTGATTTCATTTTGCCTGTGAAATCCACTTTGCATTACACAGGTTACATAAGTGAGTACTAATGAAAAAAAGCCATTTCACAATCAAAACTAAGCCAGGGTCTTTTTTAAAAGCTTCATGTGTGAAGAGCTGCAAAATGCAAATGGGTCAACAAAGTGTTGCCATCATGTTCGGTGTGATTTTAACAAATTGCTTTAAACAATCACAGAAAACAACTGCCTGCTGCAAAAAAATTAAAGAAATTCAGGAAAACACCTGCTTGGAACATCAGTGTGCAGTTGTGATCACATCAATGTGAAAATCTATCAATGTTTCAAGGGGAAACTGAATTCGATTGACAACACTCATATTCTTGACTGAGAGCTTAGTAAGTTTTCCCAGGTAGTGTGTGGAAAAGACAAATATTTTCCAAAAAGAAAGCAGAACACATTGGTGTGATTTGCACGTTTCATTACAAAGCTGTCTCATAAACCTAAAAGAGAACACCACAATTCTGTTACAAAGCTGTTCTCCGGCTTTCCAAAGTAATTTTATTTTTGTTTTTGCTTTGGATAGACACAACTATTAACTGCAGCCATCTGAAAAGTGGAAACCACTATAGAAATCTGGGGAAAAGTGACCTGACAGAGTGTATGGCTGATCTGGAAAAATCAAATACTAAAAACAATTAAAAATATTCCTAGGTTGAAATCTACACTGATTTGTGATTATAAATACACTACTTGCATAACCATTTTTATTTGTTTTTAGAAATATTATGGTGTTGCCTTCTAACTGGGCTATAAAATAACCACATGTTACTTTCAATAGATGTTGTTATATATTCTCAAATATTTTAATATATTCTCATACCTTAAAAAATGTGAATTTTTCATTTGGATTATTCTTGAGCATTATTAGGTGCTTTCTTGTTTAGCATTTGTTTTATTGCTAAGAATTCTGCAGCTAATTAAATAACCTTTGTATTAGCCTTCAATTTTCTTCCTCATAGAAAAATCAAAATAAATTCACCTTGCCCATATCTGAGCCTCAATAGCAGCAAATTAAAAAGGGAACATTTCACTTGACAAATTTAATCCATCCATCTGTTCTAAACTTTTCTGTCAAAACTCCCCAAAATATACCTGCTTTTTTCCTAACAACTAAGCAGAGAGCAAAAGCTGTGATGTGGAAATGAGCAGGAGATGACATTTGCCTGCTGGTCTAATGTGAATTAGAGTTTGACACTTGTCTGTCTCCCTTGTCAGCCCAGAAGTTATCTGGATTTGCTCACAGATATTGCCAACTCCCAAACAGACAACACGTTTGTCTCTTTATCACATCTGACACACAGTGCTAGGCAAGAACGGGAGGAAAAATAGGAAGAAAAATACTGCTGCTGTTTTCAAATCCACTTAAATATCACTTCTTGCATTTCTGCCCAGAAGGGATGACAAGGTGAATTAATTTAGCGGGGTCTGGAAGCACCAAGTGTGCCCTGATACTTGACTCAAGTACCATAAATAATGTTTTATAGGGGATTTTAAAATTAATTGAAAGTTTATATTTACCCATTGCACTTGCAGCACATCCCATTATACAATCTTACAAGTCTTGCAATGCAATGCAATGCAATGCAATGGGTCAAATGCAATGCAATGGGTCAAAAAATATTCACCTAATTTAAAATGGTACAAGTTTGCCACGTGTGTCTCCACATGGATGTCAGAAAATAGCAATTTTTTTTAACATCAGGCCTTGTTTCTCTAACAAATTAGGATGGTGAATTTCTACAGGTGGATTTGTGGGGAGAAGGGGATCCCAAATTCTGCTTTTCAGATTCAAGGTGTCTCCAGGAGGGATCACCCCAAACCCTTCCAAGCTGCCCAAACATTGCTAAACACCACTGCAGAGGGAGCAGATTCCCACAGTGACAGCAGAAAACAAACCTGTGACTGCAAAGGTTCTAAATCCCCACCCATGGGATGTGCCACCCTT
The DNA here is from genome assembly GCF_047830755.1 of Zonotrichia albicollis. Lineage (NCBI taxonomy): Eukaryota > Metazoa > Chordata > Aves > Passeriformes > Passerellidae > Zonotrichia > Zonotrichia albicollis. The sequence continues at coordinate 17,749,087 of NC_133832.1, forward strand.
CCCTCCCACCCTTCCCAGGGCTCTGTCCCATTAACCCCCCGAAACACGGGGCTGAGAAATGAAATTATTGGGTGAGACACAGAAATCGCCTGCCGGGGGAATTGTGCTCCTCTCCCTGCCATTTACACTTTCACAGCTTCTCCTGCACGCCCTGCTCCCACTTGTGCTTGGCTTCCTGATCCCAGCCGTGGGTGCTGGCCACTCCAGCACGCAATTTCTGGGTTGTGGAACTCATAGGAGAATTAACTCCATAATTCTCTGTTGAAAAAATGAGTGCTTTTCTGAGTTCACATTTAGTTTGGTACCTTCTTGCCTTTTAGACAACAAAAAAAGCCTGATTAAAAGAAAAGGTCAAGTTCCAATCTTCACACGAGTCTTGGCAACTGAGTGAAATAATCATAAATCCACAAGAAAACAAAGAAAGAAAACACTGAAACCATCTGCTCCTGGGGGAGGTAGAGGAAGGAAATTCTATTTTGAACAATGTATGTAAGACCTGCTCCATTCAATGAGATAACATGTAATTCCTGGATCCCTGGAGCTCCTTGGAAAGGCTTTATTGAGAAACCTTTCTCTATTGCTTAAAATGTCACAATACTTATAAAAATAAAAGTGGTGTTCTTTTCCCTTGTCCTTAAGCTCAAAAAGCACAAAAACTTTCAATGTTTACAAAAATCATAAGTAACCCAGCGTGCCATAATTCAGTAGAACTGTTTTTCTGGCAAAAGAAAACTCTTTTAATTGTGTTGGCAATGTAAAGCACAACGTAAAGGAATGAAAATGACACCAGTAACAATCAGTGACCATTATTACATTCAACTTCAGCCTGCTTTGATAGGGAAGGTTCCTGATTTGATATTATTAAAATAACATTAACTATCCCTGCCTGGGTGTATTTCACACTTCACACACATTTACTGGAGAGTCTGAGCACCTTATAAAGTCATTTATAATTTAAATTCTCTGTGAGACACAAAAACTCTCTTAACCCCATTGCCACTGAGAGGGCTGAGGGACGTGGAGAATAATTCACTTTCCAATTTCACACCCAAAATTGTTTCCCAGAGAAGGTGCAGAAGCCTCAGGTTGGTTCCAACCTCACTGACCACCCTTTCTCACAGACCTGCCACTGAGATTATGAAAATTTGAAATATACTTCAAAATGTACTCCTGGCTTTTCAGAACTCTTCTGCAAGGCTGGCATGAAAGAATATGAATGAGGAGAGTTCCCTTCTCCTATTTCTTACTCCTTTGGATATTTTTATTTGAAATAATTTCACAGTATAGCAATATTTTGAGGACCATAATAAAGAGTTTGAACAGGTGTCACTGACGTTTGTGAGATGAAATTATGCCTCAGTATTTTAGGAAACTGATTTTGCAATAAGAGGTTTAATATTAGGGACTTGTTTCCTCTTTATGCCTTAAATGTGTCTTCTCAGCTCCCCAGTTTTAGCTGAGCTCCAGATCCATATCTAAAGTAATCTTAGTACAAATATGAGGTTTTGACTTCAGTTATAATTTAGACAGGGATGGGGGAAATAAATGTACATATACACGTGAAAAGGTGTTAATAGCAAATATTTACCGAGGAGATTTGAAGAAAACAGAATTAGTGACAAATACTTGTGGAACAGAAGTGAAGGCCCTTAGGGCTTTTCAAACTCAGAATCACAGGAACAATATTTCTCACTGCCATGGAACAATAGGGACAAACCTTTGGGATGTAATCCTTTGCTTTGCCCTCTCTGATAACTTATTCAGCATGATGGGGTGATCTGTCTTCTCCTTCCCTGAGTAATATTCACTCCACAGCCACGCTCTGTGCTGCAGGATGATCTGTGAGCACTGCTTGTCAAGCGGGCATTCATTATTCACCAGCAGCGCTGCACAACGGGAACCCCACCTCTCCTCATTCTCAATTAGTCTTTACCTGCAAAGCTTTGACAGACATGGGCCTTATTCTATGGGCAAAAATTGTATTTCATCTCCAGACTTACAGCATTTGACAAATTCTCCCTCCTCAAAATTCTGTTCAGAATAGACTTAGAACCATTTCTCCTGCAGAATTTTTAGCTTTGCACTGAACTCAAAGTCAGGCAGTTGTCCTGCTTCACTGTCTGCTGTGGATGTGACACGTCAGGATCTCCTGGTGTCACCTGCTGTAGAACAGGGATAAAAAATATTCCCCAATTGTTCCTTGTAAAGCCAATATAAAACATATCAAACAGCTAATGATAAAACACTCTGGAATAAAACCAAGTACTATGGCTGGGAATATATGAGAAGCCAACATAACTCTCCTCCTCCAGTCTTATTAAAGTTGTCTGTTATAGACAAGTGAAATGAGGGGATATAATTCCAGGAGTATAAATAGTCCTTCTGCTCTTGCATCAATATTTTATGCTATTCATGGAGAATCAGTAAGGTATTATTAATTGCTTCTAGCAACACAGGTAAATTAAAGGCTGAGCTATTAACAACATTAAAACTTAAATATTAATTCCGAGAAGCCACAAAATGTACTAATGTCAGAGCTGAAAGTGGAAATGTTAAAAAAAGAAAGGAGTTGTTGGCTTGTTTAGAAGCAAGGGCTGCGCTGTGGTTTGAGGCACAGCCTTGAACAAAAGCCACCTTGTAAACTGCAGCAGGCAGAAATAGCTCTGGGACACAGCGAGCCCCAGGCAAGCTCTCCACTCCAAAGAGCTGGGTAATGGAGTGTGACTGTGCCCAGGGTACCTGAGCTCCTGGCAGAGAGATGTTCCTGCTGCAGGGACAGAGCCAGGGTGTCGGATCTCAGGATCTCAGTCCTGAGATGCTGAGCCACCGAGACCACCTCGGGGGGCTCGGGAGTCCTGGAATGTTGCCAGAAGTGTCTGGTGGCTGGACTTTGGTCCTACACAGGAGACGACAAGGATGAGGGCTTCACCGGGTGAATGGTGAAGGGATTAGTTAATTAGAGGGTGAGACACAGGGTTTAGGATTTATGTACAGGGGGGTTTAGAGAAGTAAGATGGAGGAATTGGGGTGTGTCCTGTCCTTCTTCTTCTTCTCTTCTCCTCCATCTTCTTTGGCCATGGTGGCACCTTTGGATTGGTTATTACTAAAAGTGCACCCAACAATAAGAATAAATGGTATTGGGGAAAAATGATAAATATTGTACACGTAACAATGGGTATAAAGATAGGTGACCGCCCGGAGGGCAGCACAGTGTGCTCATGGCTGGCTGCTGAGCAGAGCTCTGTCGAGCTGAAAGAAAATCTTTTAGATAAACAATTAATAAACATAAAAACCGAAAGAAGAACTGAAGCCTCTTCTCGTCCTTCGATACGCGGGCTGCCCCAAGGCCACCTCGGGCCTTTCCAGGCCCTTCAAACAGCCGAGATAAACCGGACACCAGGGGTGCCTGAGAGCTGAGCAGCCCCACGAGCTGCTTTTGACACACTCCTGGATCCAAGTGTGGCCAAACAAGTGCCGAAAGGGATGGACTGGTTTATATCCTTTCACATCACCAGCAAAAACACAGAATCACAGACTGGTTTGGGCTGGAGGGACCCTAAAGCCCATCCAGTGCCACCCTGCCATGGCAGGGACACCTCCACTGCCCCAGGCTGCTCCAAACCCCGTCCAACCTGGCCCGGGACAATTCCTGGGATCCAGGGGCAGCCACAGCACGGCAGTGTTCAGAGGGGTCTGAGGGGGAGGGAAGAGATGAGGAGCTGACTCCATGTTTCAGAAGGCTGATTTATCATTTTATGATATACATTATATTAAAACTATACTAAAAGAACACAAGAAAGAATTTCATTAGAATGCTAGCTAAGAATAGAATAGCAAAGAATGATAACAAAGGTTTGTGTCTCTGACAGAGAGTCCCAGCCAGCTGAGTGTGATTGGCCATTAATTAGAAACAACCCCATGAGACCAATCCCAGATGCACCTGTTGCATCCCACAGCAGCAGATAACCATTGTTTGCATTTTGTTCCTGAGCCCTCTCAGCTTCTCAGGAGGGAAAATCCTAAGGAAAGGATTTTTCATAAAAAGATGTGTCTGTGACACCACAGCTTCTCTGGGCACCCTGTTCCTGTACCCTCCCCTCCCAGTTCAGGCTCCTGGCTCTGCTTTTCCCCAACCCTGTCCATATTTGTGGGTGAGTGAAGGTTGCACCCTCATATTTGGGTACCCCACACCTGGGTGCCAGCATCCATCTCTCGGTCCCTCTGGGTTGTTCAGCTCTGGCTTTAGCACAGTGTGCCCGGGAGCTGTGGCACAGTTAATGTCACACAGCATTTTGGAGCCTGCTTGGAAATGGACTCACAAAGCCTGCAGGAAATGAAGCAGAACCAAAGTGATTCTCTCTGCTTTCCCAGGGACTCACCCCGTGGCAGACACAGCACCACAGCTCAGCAGTGCTGCTTGCGACAGATTGCAGTAATGGTGAAAAACTGAAACAATTGGCAGATGAGAATTGTTGAGTGGTTGTGTAGCCCTGTGACTCTCCTAGAGTGTCTGCCACAGCTACAGCACATTCTTAAAAAACAGTCTTAGGTAGAATTAATTGCCTTTAAGTTTATTAATTACCTTTATACTTGAAACAGTTGAACAGCTGATGACAGAGCAATGTGTTCATGGCATATCTAAAACTTCTGTGTTTTAACAGAACAGAGGCCAATCTGCACATATGATTTTATTATAGTATATAATCTAACATCTAATTAATATTTGAGATAAAACCATTTGCCTCTTCAAAGTGAGCACCAGCATCACTTCCTATCCAGCCCAGATTTTCCCATCTCTCCTTAGGATAAATATGTTTACTCTAAAAATGAGCTTTTTTCTGTAGAAACCCTGAACAACAAAAGATATTAAATATGATTACGGAAAATTTGGCCAGCTTTATGAAACAAGCAAACAAAAAGTAGACGTGTTGGGAAAGAAGGGCTGAAATCCACACATTCTCCCCACATTCACCTGCCATCCAAGCAGTGCAGTCTCACTCCAGGCTGCAATGATGGTCAGACCAGAATTACCCAATGGAGACTCCAGGCACAAAAACAGTGCATGAACTCAACAGCCACAGGCATCCCATCTACACATGAATAGCGGGTAATTTAAAAAAAATTAATAATAACACAGGAGCAATGGAAACTCACCCTGTGTGCACACATCTAAGTTCAAATGAATATTTCATTTAATAGCAAATATTTAGTATTAGCAACTGATTTCTGAGTTTTGTTAGTATGCAAACAAATTTTGACTCATACATAGTATATATATTTTTTTTCCCCTATAAATTAAATGAAGGTTTATTTTTTGTAGAGGAGGGGATATGTGTTGATATTATTCATGGATACCTGCACACAGGGGAGCAAACCACAAGAAAATAAGCGGTGAGCCAAATGCCAGACACATGGATTTGATCACCTGAGCTTCAGCAGTGTTCCATGAGCATTATTCAAAATAAGAAGACATGCTTAATGGCTGCCTCAAAAGCATTCCAGAAGAAAAGACAAATAAACTTGTGCTGCATGGAGAGATTTGTGCAGCCTCTTCTGGGTTTCTGCATATCCACACCTCTGAGAGCAGCTGATCAAAGTTAATGACAGATTAATCATGAGCTCTCTAAATACATTTACAGGTGAAAAATGACTGGCCCTTCATTCCCAGCTACTCAAAATGAGCTATTGAGTTGAAATTCCAGCAAAGCAACCTCTACAGCAGCAACCAAGGTGAGATATATCAAAGCAGGTAAAAAAGACAAGGGCAAAAAAAAATTTGATCCCTGTCCAAAGTAAATAAAAACCAAAGGCCTACTGTGACAACGGGAAAAGTAAATCAGATTGACACCTTATAGTGGAGTACAATTTTCTTGTAATATGTCTGTTTAAGCTAAGGCTATGACAAACCTGAAATGTTTATATGAAATCATGCAACTGTCACCAAGCTGTTCATTTTGATGGAGAGAACACGCAGTGCCTTTCAGTCTAATATTTTCTAAACAGACCATTTCCATTTCTCAACTTGCCCCTTTTTTCCACTGCCAAAGTTCTCATCAGACTGCAGCAGAATTTTTTTAAAGGCTGTCAATTTTAATTGCAGAACTCTTTCACCCTTTTTTTTTGTAATCCCTTGATTTTTTTTTTCCTAATGAAGCAATTAGTCCCTGCTGAGGTCAGTTCGAGTTGCTTGCAGAGAGTTTTCCAGCATGTTCTGAAGCAGGTACAGAGAGAGGGTCATTGCCAGATAAAATGATGTTGAAATAAACATTCTCATGCTGGTGCCAGAGGAATCTCTGTACACAACAAGCAAAGACCCTGCACCACCAGTAGCTTTTATAAAGTTCCTTTTCAACCCTCTTAATCACAGAGAGGCAATTAGACACACTTGCTTGTCCACTGTCATATCTCAGTGTTCCTCAAAATCCTGTTTGTACTCAAAACCAGGTTTGGTTTAGACAACCAAAGTTGTCTAAATCAACTAAAGTAATTAAAATTAGTTACTAATCCCCTTTTTTTTGTTTTTTCCCAAATATATTCTGCCACACTAAAACAAAAGATGCTGCAGAAAAGCATCTTTTCAAAGAGAAATGTGAAACCACCAGAACCATGTTGGATAAAGGAAAAAATATTTGGAAACTTTAACAAATTAATTGCATGAGGTTAATTTATACCATTTGCAACAATGCAGAAATCAATTATGTGGCATAATCTTTACCAAGGTCTGTAGATTTTACAGGAGAGTAAGCAGGACAGAGAAAACTATTAATGACAAATCTTACACAAGGAACTCTGATTAACTGTTCCATTTGCTACATCTCAATAGTGAAGTCACAGGAAATATTTTAGTATTGACTGCAGAGACAGAAATGTTCAAATCTATCGGTACACAGTTGATGCTGATTCTGCTTTGGAAATTCCTGCTGGGGCTCCCACAGAACACGCCCAAGGTCGGGGCAGGTTGGCAGGAGCTCAGAGCAGCCTGGGGATGTCCCTGCTGCTCAGAGGACAGCTCACCCACACTCACAGTGTGTATTGATCAGCACAAAACCCCAATACCTCAGGTATACATGGATATCCCTATAAATTACTCCCAATTCCAGCAGCAGACCATTCCATCTGGGGCTTTTCTCAGATTAGCAGGGTCCCAGCAAGTTCTGGTGTGCTGCAATTTGGGTAAGTAGTGCTTGTCAGGAGCAGACAGCCAATAGAAGTCACGTCAGAAAAGAAAAATATACATGGGCTTTTTTTCCCTTTCCTGCTGATATTTTTGCATGTATGGCTGCTTTTCTAGGCCTCTGTTTTAATTTAAAAACCATCTGACAACTCTGTTGCTTGTGCTCTGTGTGATTCTCACCCACAGGATAAACGACTACAATAAACACCTGTAACAACCACTCTCTTTACAGCTCAGCATTTCAGGCACCAAGAGAGATTATGGAAATCACTTTTTGCTGTAGTAAAGGTTCACATAGTCTTGGGCAATTTTTTCAGTAGTCAACATCTGTTGGCAGCAGCGCCCACAACCAATGCTGGCTCTCACAAAGAGATCCATGCTTTAGCTCTCCATATCCACCAAGATTTTTTTTTTTTTTTTTAATTTAACCACTCTGTCCATTTTTAGTCATCTAAAAAGTACTGCTGTCAGGTGAGGCAAGGTCAGAAAGTTGTTCCAGCTCTTTCTGAGAATCAATTGAGCCCCATTCACCCCTGCCAGTCCTGGGAGACACCTTTGCTTCAGGTCTGACAAACTGCTCCTCAGTTTGCAGCTTGCCTCCTCCAGGCTAGATTTCTCTCTTCCCAACATTTTCTGTATTAAAAACCCCCCAGGTAACTTGCTTCCTGTCTAATGACTGCTTGAGAGGATTCATAGTTACAGAAAATCAATGTTTTAAATGGTATTGAACAATGCTCTCAGAATCTCAAGGTGACTGGTTCAATCTTCCCTGATTAAACATGACACAGTATCATCAAAGGAAGCTGCAAAGTTGTTCTTTGCCTGCTTTTTTTGTGCCCTTTCAGGCACAGCCTCACATCAGCTCAAGCAGGACCTCAGTCTGAGCTGCAGGAAGACAACAGGAGCATCACAATTCCTTCTAAAGGAGCAAAAAGAATCAAATGTGCTCAGAGGCTGAGGATTAGCTCCAGGACATGAAACCCTTCCCAACCACTCAAACAATTTGGAAAAAAATCTATTTGAAGGTATAAAGTGTGCAGTAAGATACCATATCCATCTCCTCACCACAATCTGGGTGATGTTTTCCTGCAATTTTCACACTCCAGCTACCCAAGGGCTGCAGAGAGGGGAGCCAGGATTGCTTTTGTTCAGTGATTTCTTTGCCTGCAGGGCAGAGCAGGAGCAGCAAAGCTGGGCTGGTGCTTTTTCCTCTCCTGTGCAGTGAATCCTTGCACACAGATTGTGTGGGATGGCTTTGGAAGCTGCCAGCAGGAAATGCCAACCCCTGCAGGCAGATAAGGGTTATGAGGGGTGTGCAGACCCCCACAGAACAGCGTGCAGCGAGTTCTTTGTCACTGTCCTTTGTGGCCATGGCTCCGAGGACAGCACTGAATTGCCCCACAGAAATTACTTCTCTGAATTTCTCAAGAAAAATTGTGATCTCCACATATCAAATGGACACAAATGTCTTCAAAAACCTTCCCCAGCACTGGATTTCTGAATTATCATTCTGTGGCATGACTTTTCACTGGCCAGCTGGCAAAGCACTGCAGATTTCTCCCCAAGGATATAAATACCAACAACAGAAGAACTGAAACATTTTATTTAATCTAATTCTCTGCATCTAAAGCATCAATGTCTTATTTTCTAGACACACTTCCTAAGGTAATATGCCTGCTTTTAAGTCATTACAGTGTCAGTGACTGCACTGATTATTTAAATGAAAAACCCCAACTTTTTCAAATAAAAATGACAGGCTGACAAGTTCACTGCTGATAAATGGTATTTTGAAAAATCAACATGAAAGCAGCTACAGTTATAGGATATACCTTTTGTATTCAAATTTCTGAGTTTTGCAGTTACAACAACGTGCCTGAAATGCCCCAGGTAAAGAGGGATTTATCTGGCCAGCATAGAGAACTTGTGATGCAATGAACAGAGCCTCAGTTGTGTCCCACAGCTTTGTTGGAAGCAAGGTCTGTAACCCTCAAAGCTCTGAGGGAGAGAGACATGAAATAGTCTGAGAGGATGTTCTACATTATAACAACATCCCAAAATTTAAAACAACCTAAATATATTTCATTTAGCATTGCAAACTCCTGTAACTCATTCATGGGCATCTTGTATCTGCTCCTATTGATCTGAGCTCAAGCTTCAGAAACAAAAAAAAAGCCTGGGAAACAAAAGGGGACAGATTTATCCCTGGTGCAATCCTGTTATCTGCAGATGAATTTGGGCTATCTGGTTAATCTCATTCCTACTTCTGCCTTTTTTTCCCCTCTAAATAAATTCTAAGATAATCAGTGGTGCTGTTCCTTATTCCATCATGCAATAGAAATGCTTTAGATCTTATTTTCTTGATGGACATGGATGCAAAGGATTTTAAAATCTAAGTATTAATTCCATGTTTGCATAGAGGTAAAGGCTCAGTTTCATATTTTAAACTCTCCTATGAGAGGCCTTTGGGACAAGGCTTTTAAAGGCTTGTGGCCAATCTGAGGGAATGTATTTTCTAATTTAATTCCAAATTTCTATCTGGAGTTTAGCTTCTCTTTCCCCCTCGTCTGGAACACACATGGACCCAAATCAATCTCAATTTCTTCCTGAGACAACAGAAACCTCTGTCCATTTTTGCAGGTGGCTCTTTCCAGGATCCTTCCTACATTTGCACCTCTTTTGTCATGGGCTCCTTGGCTAAATCTGATAAGTCTTTTTAGAGATGATCTCCCTTGTAATTTACCAACATTATTTTGTATTTGAAGCATTTTTAATCTCACCAAACTGGTTCATCAAACATGTTTATTGTTTAACACTTCAGGCAAAACTATCTGAGGAGTTTTCCAAAGCAAACTACAGGAGTAACACAAATGATCCCATCCCTACCTAATGCAGAGCCACACAAGTCCTCACTAATGGCAGGTATTTCCCAGAAAAATACCCATACACACACATAGAAACACTCAAATCTTTCCTCTATATACCATCATCATTTATAAACCATCCAGCACAAAAATATGTGATTTGCACAGTAAGAAAAGTTCCAGGCATTACAAAAATGCAAACCAACAGCAGCCCACACAAACTAACGTGAGTAAACACAAGTTGTCATGAACACTCAGTGAATGAGAGGAACTTAGATAACCTTCTCTGCTTAAAAATCTCTTTCAACTGTCATTTCTTATAAAAACACATTGGTTGGCATCAAATATACCATATGAAGTTCCTTGCCTTGGCATAGTAAGCATCATATGGGCAATATGGAATGTTTGGCAGAATGCAGAAGTTTCCTCATCCTTTATGTCTACCCAACAGAGGAGCTTTTCTATCTTATTTGGCATCGCTAATTAAAGTTATAGTGCCCCGGACTCCAAGGAAGTTTAAATGATTAATCTACTCTGATTACTTTTTCCATTTTTTTTACAACACTTTCCATTAGGAATTCTCCTAATAAGAAAACTGGTTTAGATTTAAATTATACACTTGGCCCTAAAAGTTTTTTTTTTCACCTCAGCAAGGCAATTGAAATGCTGAGGACTCTAAGGGTGATCTCTCTCCTTTACAGGACTGAGCCAACTTCAGCATTTATTAACAACTCTCTTAAAAAGTAAAACTACTATCTAGAAGAGATCAACAATTTACTAAATCCAGACCAGACAATGCTTTAAAAGGGCACTTTCTAAAACACCTGCTGAACAAAGGGGACTGAAATTTAATGGTTTAAAACATTCTATCTGCTTTTTCCATCCTGCAGTGTTACTGTCTCCCATCTAAACACTGAGCAAAGAAAACAAGATTTTTCTCCCTTCTACTTTGATTCATTCCAGGACACTGACAATCAATTAATTCCAAATAAAAGACCAAAGAACTGGTTGCACTATGCAGGCACCAGTTACTAGACTGATGAAAAGCCAGACCTATTGCTTCAAAGGAAACAAAAAATATTGAAGCCAAAGGTGAACTGCACTTATTTGTCCTTGGCTACAGAATGAAACCACAAAAGGTCATGAACATGTGATGGCATTTGCCTACAGTACACTGGATTTTGAGCACTGGCCTTAAAGAAGGCTTAAGTCACGTGGCTGAAAATATCAGGCCACAAGTTTCTTGCAGCACAGCCTTGTGCTCTACACTGACAAGATAAAATAGTATTTGTGAGCACTTTGAGATGGATTTATCATTATAACAATGTAGGTCAACATTATGATTGTCTCATCTGATTTACAAATAGGAACACAATGTGGATGGGGGCTTTGAGACAGGGCTTTGCCATGGAGCTCCTTTGGGCAAAGGATGGAAAGAAAATGCTGAAAAATGTTTATCATACTTCAGTATAATAAGTATATAATTATTACTTTTATAAAATAGCTGTTATTGTTGTTATTTTTATAAAATAGCTGTTATTGTTGTTATTTTTATAAAATAGCTGAAAAGAATTTTAAGTCTTGGACTGTGGTTGGGTTTTGCTGTAGGTGGAGCACCTCACTTGATTGGGAATCTGGCAACTCAATAAAGGATTTACGCAGCCAATATTTACATTACTGCTACAATAAGCAAAAAATACTGTCCATAACAACCCTGTCAAAAGCAAAGTGTGAGTGCTGGCTGGTTCTGAGCACTCACCACCAGGGAAAGATTTACTCTGGACCAAACATAAACCCAACATTTCAAACAACCTTCCTGACTGACGTGGAGGAGCAGGGTGAGGAGAGGCAGCCCAGAGCTGCAGAGCAGAGCAGTGGAGCTGCAGTTTCCTCACCACATTCCCCACAAACATTCCTGCAATTTTCCTTTTTACCCAGCACATCCTCCTGGGGAGCACCCAAAGGCTCGGAGTGAAATTCCCTCTGACTCCAAGCAGGGTCTGTGCATCCCAGTGAAGGATCACCCCGACAAATTATTGATTAATACCTAGCAGACACTCTATAAATGAGGTGTAATTCATCAGGACACAGTGACAGAGCCTTTGCTTTCTTAAAGCTCATCTTCTATTCACTCTTCTAACTTGCTTTTGGCTAAAGCAATTTCTTGAGTTCATCTTCAGCCAAGTGTCATCTGTTCTCTCCCATAATCGTTACCCTTCTCGCTAATTAGTAAGGTTTAGCTTCCTCCTGTTACACACTTAATTAACTTCTCCACCTTTGGAAAAGCAATTTCCCCTGAACGAATTACTATCATGACTGTTTCATACAATGAACTAGTTCTAAGTTTAGTCTCCAAATGAAGCAAGGCTGCTCAGACAGGCACTGAAAGGTGCAGAGGACTTTGTGAAAGTGAGCTGGCTCCACAGGGACGGCAGAGACAACCACGGTGAGGAAAACTCAATAGGAAAACACTCCTTCACTGTGCCACCATCAGGAGAAACAGGCTGAGCAGAGAAAGAGATGAATAATAGCTATTGTGTGTGGCAAATGCTATTCTCTAACATTCATACAGGCCCTTCCTGTTCTTTTAATGGCTTTGGCTGCTCAATAACAGCGAGGGTAGCTGAGCTCAAAGCTCCATTTGTCACCTGCTCCCTTTGAACAGGTACCTACCAATAACAGCACTCCTGCTGAAGGGCTGGACTTGATAGCAGCACACAAAAAAATGAGGTGGCAACACAGCAATAGATAGAGATAAATCAAATAGTCACAGCTTAAATGAATGGCAAATCTCTGGTACAGAGCAGAATATCAGCCCCTGATTTCCTCCCCCTCCAAGACACGCTGCCTATCAGGACTTTCCTTCTCATGGAATTTAGTACAAATAGCAAGTTAAGCTTTCCTATCAGTCATCTCCTATAAAAGTGAACCAGAGCAAAAATCAAGCATGTTCTATTGGTACAAATTCAAACAATGGTTTATGAACTCACACCGCCTGGCCCAGATTCTCTGTGATGTGTTCAAACTCCTATTTAAATGAAAAAACCAGACATACATTTCTATGAGTTCCCTGTGCAGGACTATGCCCAGTTTTCCTATCTCATTGCTGGCACCAAAGTAGGAAGCCACTAAAATCAGAGATGTTTAGATCATAATAAATGCCATCGCTGTAATCAGAGGATGTCCAGACCATAAATGCCACGACCTCAATACCAGCTGGTCAGAAGGACACCAAATATCCCTCCCTGTCAGCCTGTAAGGAAAACCCCCATGAGAAATGACAGATTTTTAAATGCTGGGTGTGTTTGGAGGAATTCGCACAGACAAATCTTTGTCTTTTCCTTCATCCCAGCCAGGAGTGTGGATTTGGTTTGTGTCACACACCTCCACCTCCTGCTGGGGCCATTTATTGCTCACAGTTTAGAGTAAAACACGATTGACCTGATATCCTAATAACAAGTATCTTCTCAACAGGAATTAGGAGCCAATAATGCATGCAAGACCTCCTCAGATGCACATATTAGATCATCATTATGTTTATTTTTCATTATTAGCACCTGTCATTCAGATGAGCTGGAAAACAATTGCTTCACAGAATTGAAATGCTCATTGTGAGCAGAGTATCAAAATGCTAAATGTCTGGAAGATTTTTTTAAATTTTGTTACTAATTATCTGTTTTTTACTTTGTCTTCTTCCAATTTGGCATTTCTGACCTGTTATGTTGCTCCAATATCCATTGTTGGCCATTTGTGAAAAACAAGATGTGGAGTGAATGGTGCACACAGACACGAGGTGTAAATGCAGGTGGTGCTTACACAAGGCACACCCAGAGTGTAATTACAACAGAAGTTCTGAAAACAGGGATTATTTCACTCTTCTCATGGTCCTGCTGCCTCTTTTTCAAACATTCTACCAAAAAAAAGACTCATCTTAGTGCCTCCTCCCTGCTTTCTGTCTGGGAAAATTGTTATCTGTGACTCTGTCTACCCTCCTAATCTTCTCAAGAATCAAATAAGCTTTTCTTGGCTTTTTATAACAAAAGGAAGAGCAGTGCAGCATTTTTCAGATGACAGAGTATTAAGATTTTCAATAATTGAGGACTGAAAATCTTCCAACATCAAAAGCAGAACCTGTTATTTATCATGATTGATTCACACAGGAACTGAGACATCTAAATCCCAAGGAGATGAACAGTGCCTGGGGAGATCACATCAAACCCCTGGGGTTCATATATACAAAAATATTCCCATTTGGCTTCCAAAGATTCCCAAACCTCAAATAGGTTTAAGCTGTGAATGTACTGTGGGATGTATCAAAAATATTCTTTCTAATCCCCCTGGTCACTGTCAGAGGCAGAATTCTGGGGCCATTCTGCTGCTCTTACTGGAGTTACACATCAGGATTTAGAGACTTTACCTTGTAAATTGTTGGAATTAAAAATTAGGAGTCTTTTCAGTGGAAGTACTCTGGTTCAGCAACTAATGGTGAGTTTTATAGCTGCTAAAGAGAATAAATTTAAATTTAGGCTAACCATGCACAGAAGCTTCATTAAACTGTGGAAAGAGGCGTTCTCTGTGCCATTTCCACCAGGAACCTGGGAACAGGGGGCTGGAATTGCAGCTCCCTCTCCCACCTCCTACCTGCAGATTGAGGCTGTGTTTGGGAGGAAATCACATTTTATGGGGTAACTGCACATCCAGAACAGGAACTATGCATTTAAACTGCCCGATGTCTCCGCAGCATTTGTCCCTTTTCCCTTAAAAGCTGCTGGCTGATAAACGCTCTGTGACACCTCAGCTGACACAAAGAGCCACAGACAGACGAGGCAAGACACACATTCAGCCTTTCCGTGGAACTGCAAATGCCACAAACCAAGATACCCATCAGAAAATGAGTTTGGAGCTTTCCGAAAGGGAATCACTGCCATGAACGTCACGATGGTAATTCCTGCGTTCCTTCCCCTGTGACACTGAACTCTGTGGGGATCCAACAGGTTTGACGAGGGAGAGTGGAAGATAACAGGAATATTTTGCTATACTGGTCAGGTTAGCTGCAAATAATTCTATCCTAACTTTAATTAAGGCAATCAAAGTGCACAGCTTACAACAAACAGTAATTTTATACAAAACCTTTTATCTCTACAGACATTTCCTCCTGTTTGTGCTTTGGTTCATCCTTACTATAACTGATTTTTTAAACCCTAGGCAGGCAGAAATCACCTTGGTAAGAAGCTAACCCTGTCAGAGTTTTTATTCCTGCAATGCCAGCCATTATATTGATAATTAAAAACTCCCATATTTAATGAAAATAGAGGTAGAAAGTTTGTTAAAGCAAATATAAAGCAAAATTAATAAACACAAATGCCTTATTATTCTATTCTAGTTGTCTTTTATTCTGACACCAGGAAAAACGCAAGTAAAAGATGCCACTTATGAAGAACACATTTCTTTTTAAAAAATACAAGAATTCAAATAACTTTTTTTCTCCCTTTAATTAAAAAGATATATTAGGACACAAAGCTAGAAATCTAAAGATTTAATTAATCACACTGAGTTTAGCTAATTTTAGCTTTTACAACTCACTTCTGGTCCCAGAGTGTCCCACAGCAGGCAAGAGGACTTTAATAAGATCCATATGGATCCTGAGATGGCCACTGAAGTTGTTCCAGAATATTATCAGAGACACAGATGGGATTTCTAGAAGATGTTACAAAAGCCTTTCCTTCTGCAAACGTCCCTCAGGGCATTTCCCAGCTGCAAAGATTATTCAGTAAAATGTCAGCCAGAGCTGGTCAAGGAGCAAATGGATGGATTTGGGAATGTCCCCCTCCCCTTCCCAAACAAAACCATCAATTGGGCTGGAGCTCACGAGGCCGTGGCACTTGTTACTGGCAAATGTTCATGTCCACAGAGGAGATTTTCGTGTATTCCAAGGGTTTACTGGGATCTCCCTCTGAGAACTGGCCCTGCACTGTTCCTCATTGCAGGGTTTGATCCATTTCTCTCTCCAATCATTAAACACAAGCAGTGCAGGGCCATCGATTTGGTGGCACAGAAACAGATCCAATGGCAGGGAAACCTCCTCCCAGTGACAGAGCCATTTCGCTGGTCAATATTTGGTAATTCTCTGTATTTATCATAGCAAGCCAAAGAGCTCCTTTGCCAAGATGCTGGAGAATTCTCCATTCAACATAAAATAAAAGAGTTATTTTTGAACAACTTGCTAAGAGTGCCTTCCTTACCACTTACCAGAAGAGAGAAAGAACTGAAAATTTAGATTCTCTTTTTTGTGTACTAAATTGCACAGCTGTAAGAATTTTTACAAATCGTCTCCCAGAAAATGGTGAGAAAATTGTACCTAGTCAGGCACCATGTATAGGAATTGGGGGAAAAAAATATATATTTTAAAAAAAATCCCCAAACAGATATCTACATGATTTGACTGAAAAATAGAGCAGCTTCTTCAAGTTTATTACATTTGTCTTTGAGGACTGTTATTTGTAGGTCCTCTCTTCTTTGCTGCATGACTGAACATTCAAGAGTGAGACCTTTAGACTCAAACATGACTTAACCTGATAAATTTCTAACTCAATTTACAGCAACGTCATGCATATGCTAAACCCCATCCAACATTAATATTTAATGAAGAAATAAACCTGCCACAAGAATAAATTTACAGCACATTTAGAGCACAGCATTTTAGAGGTGTCTGTCGAGTAGGTTTTGCTGTCGAGACAGGGTTTTAAACTGCCAATAGTTTAAAAGTAGTAATTTTTCATTGCATTTCATTCCTAAGCTCTGCTCCTTTTAAGAGACTCCAGGCTGTCAAGGTTAATTGAACCCTCAGGGCCCTCAGGATGACTGCACTCGTTGGGGCTCTGCTGGCTCCAGGCTCCCTGATTCCTTGGCTCTAAATCTTGTCTCCAATGATCTTCTCCATAAATATCATTTCAACTTTAATCTCAACAATTACAATCTGCTGATCTAATTCTCTGATTTAGCCCTGTGTCTATCTGGCCAGACTAAAACTCTCCGTCCTTCTGGCATCTCGTGATCGTTTTAAAACATCAAACCCAAAGAAATGAGGAGCAGAGGGATTGACAGCTGGAATTTTCCTCCTGTCTGGACAGCACAACCTCCACCTGCGAGTGACACTCACTCAAACTCCACATCCAAAGTTTTTTTGGGAGCAAACATCCTTCAGAGTGTCCCTCTGTCACTATAGGACATGAAAGAACACAAGCTCACACCGCTGTTCTCAAGGTGAAGGAAAAAGGGAAGTTTATTTTCTGACTCACACATTTATAGATTTCCAGAAGTGACAGCGGATTGGAGGGTGACAGTGCCACCTCTCCAATGACACTGCTCAAACCAACAGCCCATCAAATTCTCCTCCTCCATGAAGGAACGAAAAACAATGAGTTATTTACAGAAAGTGTGAATAGAGAAAGTTCGCTACAAGAATGTCAACATCAGAAGGCTCAGAAAATCTTTAAAAACCAGGGTGATGCCCCTCACCACAGCCCACAGGTATTTCAGAGCTCCTGGCCCCCCATAACCAATGCCTGGTGACATCTCCCACCTCCTTGTTTTGGGGGCAAATCAGCAAAATCCGTGCATTTTTAGGTCAGCATTGAAACCTCCCCATTCCCGGGGGATTTTTGCCCTGTTTGGAATCCTGTGGTCACAGAACTCACTGGTTTTACTAAAGCCAAGTGCTTTCATTTAGAGGTTGGAAGAATCACCAAGGCAAAAAAGAGATAAGGAACAAACAAGCTCTGCTTGTACTTAGTCTCATCTAATTTTATGCTTCACTACAAACAAAATTAGCTCCATTTCCCTGCTAAATTAGTCTAGCACCTCTAAACCAGCTTTAGTCTCCAAGCGAGTGCAGGTGCTTCAGTGTGTTTAGAGGACAGATTCTCCCTGAGGAAAACTGACTACAACAGAACTTCAGCTTTCCTTCTGAAAGAGAGCTTTCCAAAATTTACCTTACCAAGTTCTCTGTTGGAACTTTAGTAAATGAACAAATGGATATTCAGCTTCCTTTTGTCATTCAGAAAGGAACAAATTCACTATTTTCTATTTTGCAGAATAAATTCCAACAGCTGATGAATTATGTCCAATGGATTCTTTTTTCAGGGCTCAGGTATTCAGCCTCCTAAAGCAGGATGATTGCTGATGTCCTTAAAAAGGGCACATTTGCTCTCAAATTAAAATTTTATATAAATAAATTCTACTTTAGAAAGTCATGGAAAGAACATTCTAGCTTGAGAATTGAGCTGGAAAGGGGAATGAAACCCGAGCAGAATGATGAAGTCATTAGAGGCCTTTCTATGGACATAAGTGAGCTCAAGTGGGAGTCTAAAGCAGCAATCTGTACAACTTAAATTAACCACTCACAATCATTCCCATGAAATCAAAATATTAAGAGCAGCTTCTAAATTCAGACATAGTCAAGTGCCTTATCAAAATGTATGAAAAAAATCAATGAAACTAACCCAAAGGAGAAACTTCCAAGTTCACTTTCCTTGCCTTTACACATTTACCCTTTTCAGCAGACTACAGAAGATTTTAATTTATGTGATATTAGAAACTCAGGTAGTGTTGTGATTGATGGGCTGGTGAAGTGATAAAGTCACAGATTACCAGCTTGATAACCAAGTTAGGGAGAAAATACATACTAAAAATGGGTAAAACTCACATTAGGCAGTGAGCGATGCAGAACTTTCACCTCTGTGGGTTCTGGGGGCTCAAGAACAGAAATGCAAATTAAACCTTTCCAGACAAGCCAGCACATGGCCCAGCAGCACCCTTGTGCCATTTTCTGCTTCAAATGGGAGATGCACAATTAATTTGCTTTAATGTTTTTAATCATGACCTCCCTAAAGCTGCAGCATCCTTGTAGAAACAATTCAGTCTTTGGATTGCAGAAGAATAATTCTCAGACTATGGATTGCCTTGGGTCCACTTTCCCCTCAGGCAGTCCGTGTCTCCCCAGGGATCAGCTGTGTTTTGGAGATGCCACCACACAAAGCGCCCAAATTTCAGCATTTCCTCAGTTTTCTCAAATATTCATATTATTTAAATTTTTTTCTTGCACTGAGAACCATTCCAGCTAGTGCTGACAGAAATGTATTTCTCTCTACTTCAACTTTTCCTGATGAAAGCACTCCCCTCCTTTTCCCTGAGGAAGTAGTCACTGGAAGTGAGCAGGATATTTATTTTAACGCAGGAAGGTATCAGCATATCTGTTTAGAAAGCAGTTTCTCCCACTCTGCTTTGTGTCAGGATGGGAATGCTAAACTGCATCTCAATTACCAAACCCCAGCATGGAAGATTCATGCAGCCTCCTGCACCCAGAAAGGCTATAATAATTAACTCCTCAATAAAGCTGTAATTAATTATTGACAGTTTAATGCCCCCACTTTTAAGTACCAGGCAGGAATTGCTGGCTGTCATCTCTCCTTCAGCACTGCCAGGTGCAGCACAGGTGTTTTCAATCAGGTCACCCCAACTCCATCAGCCACTCACGCCACCCACCCATTCACACTGCAGCAGCATCTTCCCCTGCACAATCCTGATGGATTCTTCATTTGAATAATTTATGTCTGCTTTATTACAGGAACTCATCATTTAGTAAAATGAGCCACTAAACAGACCCTAGAAGTGCAGCATTTCCCCCAGAAACGTGGCTCTCTGCTGCTGAGGAAAAGCCAGAAGTGTGATATCCAATATTAAATTGTAGCCACTAAATTGGATGTTCATCTACACCCTCTTCTGAGCTTTTCTTCTACAGCCACTTTGTGTTTTGAGTCCATCTATTAATTTATAAGGTGTCTGCTGTTGCAGATAGCTGTTAAATAGTTAATGGGGATCTACTGCACTTTGTCCAGCAGCAGAACTGCAGCCTGCCTAATAAAACCCTCCTGCAGTAAGTAATGATTCCCTCTCCTTTCACACCTCTCACACTGAATTCACAGTTGTACAGTTAAATATTTCACAGTGTACAGAAGAAAAAGGCTGTATAGCCTCTCCATGTAAATTACTTTTATATCACAGGGCTTCAGAAAGTCTCCAAGCTGAATAGTCCTACCCGAGTATGTATTTCAAGTATATATGCTCAAATAATTTAAAATAAAAATAAAAAATAACTTCTCAGCACCAAGGTACTGCATTGGCTAAGCTGAAATGATCTTCCCTGAGCACAGGTTCTGTTACTGCAGGTGTGCAGCCTGGTGCCCCAGGAAAGCCTTGGACTGATCCAGCTTTAATTGGCACCTGGAAGTTTCCTCCAAGACAAAACCTTTTACTGTGAAAAATAAAATAATTTCCTGGTCATGGGCATTGCAGAGAGACTCAATGTGGAAAGGTTTCTCCTACTGGTACAATGGCCTTCTCAGGGACTACTGAGACCAAACTTAATTACCAGAGCAGTAATTTTGCAGGACAGCAAAGAACGCAGGAGATGCAAAAGCCACGGGAGCAAAAGGCCCAGGGCAGGCTCCCCTTCCTGCTTGGCTCTGTGATTTCTGTAATTTCCATTTCTGCCACCACAGAGCACATTGACCACCCCTGCCCGACTCAAAACCACCAAAACCTACTTCAAACATTGTCAGAGAGGAGAAACACAGATTTATAACTGGGATTCAATGAGTTTAAAGAGTTTCCAAATCACTCCTGCAAACAGAGCAGGTAAAAACCTACTTTTTTTTCATAAACCACTTATTTTATTGCTTTTCTGTCATAAAATTCTAATTACCTTCAAAAGAACACAGTCAGCACTTTAAGAAGAACAGGAAAAAAATTGAGAAAGTACAGACAATGAGCTTCTAAGAATTTTTCATGACCCATACGTTACAGAAAACTCATAAATGACCAAACACTTCATTTGATTGGAAGGCCTTTGCACAGCTCAAAACACATGAAATGAAACTTAACAGAAATTTCGTTTCAAATTCAAAATTTCAAGTCTCAATATTCAAATATTCGTTAACAGCCCAAATATTTTATTTCAGAAGTACTCATTCAGTGGATATCATGAGTGCACATCTAATTTTAAGCTCCAGTTCCTGTGTGCAGCACTAGATGGCACATGCCCAACTTGGTGGACTGGTTTTATGCAGAAAAGATCTTTGCAAAGCCTCTTCTGCAGCTAAGGAGCACCAGGAAAGTTAAGACACTGCTTTGCAATCTGCTAATTATCTGTCTATTCAATTCCTTATTTAGCATAAATGGTTTCAAAACAGATATGAAAACAAGGATGCCCAAAACAAGGAAGAGCTCTTATTATTTAAATGCAGCTGGGGGAAAAAAATTTATAGGATGTCTCAAAGAGCTGCAATTTGTTTATAATTTCTGAGCCAGCTTTCTTGTCCTGATTGTGTATGTGTGCTTGAAGTACATTAAGTGGTTGAAATACAGAATGATTCACAAACTAACATTCTGCTTTATCTTTATTTTGGGAAATACATTTGATCTGTTGAAAGCCTTGGTTAGATATAAGAGGTTATAGAGCCTGGCTTTTTTTAATAGATATCTAATGAATATTCTGTTTTTCAAATGGAAGGCAGGTGAAGGCTTTCATTTGGTCAGAGCTGGGGCTGAGCATGACCCTGTTATCTATGGGCAACCCTGATCTTGCTTACCAAACAAGTCTTTTAAAATACAAGATACATTTTGTGATGAATGCATAGCCACAGATAAAATTTGAAATGAGGGCTTAATTTCTGATTTTTTTCTCCAAATGTTTCTGGGTGGTTTCAGAGATTGGCTCTGCCAGGGGGACAGGGATTGTCCAGACCCTCAGCCCCCACCCCAGTGCAGTTTCCCATCCCCACCAGTATCCAGCACCAACAAACTTCTCCACCAGCCATAAAATTTGTTTTTCAGCACAGAGTTTGGAGATCAACCTCCACCCATGAAAGCTGCCCACGTGCTGAGCTGAGCTCCATGTGCCAAACCCCTCTCTGTCCATGCAATCCAGCACCAGCAGAGCTGCAGGTTGGGATTTCCACTTGCTCCATGCCCAGCTTGAGCCAGTGCAGTGCCAAAACAACAACCATGCACTGCTCACACTGAAAAAATCTGATTTCAGGGCTGTTTGTGCGGCCAGCACCCTGCATGTTTAGTCACAAGCAGAAAAATATTCTTCCACATTCGTGGCACAGCCCTGCTGGAAAAGTGTGGTGGTGTAAATCTTTGGAGAAGCTGTTGGAGATTCCTCAGAGGGCATATTGCTGAGATTTCTTTATTGAAGTCACAAGTTTCCTTTTGCTTGCACATAATTCCCTAACACTTGCTGAAGTTTGTCACCTTCGGGCTTTCCGTGAACTCTTATTAAAATGAATTTGGCATCTCGTGCCTTTGGTTTAATTCCTTTTATTTGTTCATGGGCATCTAGAAGTAAAGAGTGTGACATGGAAAAAAACCAAAAAAATAGAAAAAAAAACCAAAACAGTTTTTTGCAATCTACCCACTCATCCTTCCTCAAAATCTAATGTGCAACATCAGAGCATCTTTTCAGTGCTTTGAGAACTCCCCATACCCTCTGAAATGGAAGAGGCTGCACTCAAAATAAAGTCAATTTCTGAGAAACTGAACCAAAATATAGCCTCTATCAGTATAAAATTCAAATGAACATTTTTTAAACAGGTATTGCAATGTAAAACAGATTATGGAGGGTAGGGAAGTGCTCTCCAACTCATCATCCATTGCATGGGCCAGAGTAAAGCCAGGCTGAATTATTTAGGGCCATAAAGGAGCACTGTCCTTCTGCTTTGACCACTGGGGAACCACAACATCTGCACAGGTTTTCTGTGAGATTCAGTTTGTAAAATCAGATTATTTCCTTATGTTTTAGGGATGAAACAGAGAGGGAATCAAGCCTGAGGAAGAGTTTTTGCCTTTCTCATATTAACTAAAAGGTGAAAGGCAGAGGTGAGGCTCCATCCTTGTGATTGGCCACTAATTAGAAACAACCACATGAGACCAACCCCAGATGCACCTGTTGCATTCCACAGCAGCAGATAACCATTGGTTACATTTTGTCCCTGAGGCCTCTCAGCTTCTCAAGGAGGAAAAAATCCCAAGAAAAGGATTTTCACAAAAAGACATCTATGACAGAAGCAAACTGCTGCAGGCACAGAGGAGAGTTTGTGTATGGCAAAGAGGGAGAACACAAAATGGTGAAATGGACTTAGCAAAGCTTCTCTTCCTCTCAGGGACTGCCCTGCTCTGATAAAAACCAGCTGGCAAGAGCAAAGCCCTCAGTGTGGCTGTGCCTGTGCAGTAACGGGCACAAAGGAATTTTGGACAGGCTGGGGTTGATCCTCTGAGCCATCACCGGGCACACAAACAGCGACAGCTCCTCCTGGTTCTCAGCACCAGAACGGGGGCCTGGATTCACCAGGAAATTCAGGGCAGCAAATCCTCCCCATCCTCCCTCTGCCATCTCAATATTTACTGGGTTGGAGGGCTCCAGGGAGCAGCAATCTCATCTTGTTACTCTCTCTCCAAACTATTTGTAAATCCAGCAAAGTCCCCTCATTATCACCCAGCTGCCAGGCTGAGAACGCCCCTGGCAGAGGTCAAGGTTTGGATAGCAGCAGCACATTAAACATCAAACGGAAAATATATTAATTTTAAATGCAATTTGAGGCTGTTTTGAACTAATTCTTTGAACAAGCTTGTTTCACAGAGGAAATTAATGAAAAGTTAAAGGCCAAAACAAAAAGCTACAGGAGAGATTCGCTATTTTCATTAATAAGTAAAATAAATACCCTGAAAAAGCCTTTCTTCATTTTTATTGCTCTCAGTGCTTTTTAAAAGGCTTCTCACCTGACACACAAAAGCTCCAGCAGCACTAAATGCTCAGAAAACATGTACTCATTTTGTGCAAACCTGCAGCATGACATATTTACATTCATGTTAGGGGATGTAAACAAAGAAAACTCAATTCCAGCAACATCAGATGCACAGTTAAACGCCAAGAAAAATTATTCCAAGAGAAATAACACATTAAAGAAATATAAAATCAGCATTTCAGTCGTGCAGATGATTCAGTCTACGTTAGTTTGTTTTAAAATTCATCTAATGGGTGAAACATCTGCATCCCTGCCTCCATTATGTTCATGAGTCAGAAGAACAATCAGGGAAAGAACCAGGATTAGAAGGACACAGAAGGAGCTGCTTTCCAAAATGAGGAAAACTTCACTCACAGAAGTCAAAATGCTGTTCCACATTCCTGCTTGTGTCATCCACATCCTGTGGAGTTCAGTTTTAATGGCACAATTTTATATGGCACAATATAAAACATACTGATATTATTTTTCTGGACCTCGCTGAGGAAATCGAGGTAATGAGGAGAAAACCATAAAAAAAGGTGCAGAGGAAATGGATGTCAGGGGATGTATTCATGCCCATTATCAAGAGAGGTGCACATCATTTTGCTCCTGTGACTGAGCCACGAGTGAAATCCAATTTGCCCAGATTTCATTGTGTAAACCAGGTGAACAGAAAATAAATTTGTTCTAAAAGAAATCAACTTTTCCATACTGGAGGAAAATCAAATTCTGAGCCGAAAATCAAGATTCAAAAAGCCTTTACAGAAATAATGAAAAATGGGCAGACATAATAAAAATAAAGCTTTGATTCATTTTGTTGCCACAGCTGTAAAGACATCTTTTGGAGCTGGTCCTCTTCTGCAGATGACAAAAAGGAAGGTGCCAGCCTTTGCATGCTACCAGTGCTTGTTTTTCCTTAAGTGCTTGTTGTGCCTTGAGAGCCCAATGAATTATTTTATAAAGGTTAATTAGCTTTCTCCTAGAATTCTAGTGGAACGCAAAACTATTGCATCTCAAACAAATCAGGAAATATGCACCCAATTATTATTCCAAATGCAAGTCAGTGGAATATTCCAAATATCTTCCTTGTTTTTCCTAGCAGAGGGGCTGGAATGTTTTAACCCTTTCCTGCAGCGCTGCTCCAATGCCATCCAGACACAATCCGTGCAAGACAGAAATCCTCATTTCCAGAAGGACCAGCTGGGCTCTGGCCTGCCTGAAAAGGCCTCAAAAAGCTTCATTTTTACCTCAAAAAGCTTCATTTTGTACAAAGACATGTAAATCCCCATGGCCAGTGTATTGCATAAAAAATAAATTAAGAGGTACAGAATTATTCCTTAATTAAACACAGGGACTCTGAGCAGAAACTCTTCATGCAACCCAACATAAACTGGTCACAGCGTAGGAACAACCAGAACAGTGGTGGAGCAAATGTTTTGAAGGACAACGAAATTCCCAAGATTAGAGTTCAAGTTAATGCCCTTAATTGAACGCATTAGCCACTCAAAAATATTGAATTTTAGCTATAATCTCTGTTCTGGAGGATTATATTTTCTGTCTTAATAGAACAGCGTGCAAAGTCCAACTTCTTGTTGGGGTTATTTCATAGAGTAAGTTTTCTTTCTTCATAACATTTTCTATATTTTTATCAGTGATATGCAGAAGTGTACAAAGAATAGAACAAAAATTACTTGATGCAGTGTGGTTTGTTTTGCTGCTCCTTTTCCTTAATATTGCTAAAATTTCTATTTCTAGCTCCACACACCTTAAAATCAACAGGTACCATCAAACAAGCCAGGCTAAATAATCTAGACTGCTCTCAGATACCAAAAGTGTTTTTACCTCACAACACATAAATTACAAATAAGCATAATCAGTTATTTGGCATAAAATGCAAATAATCTGTTCCATTACTGTAGAAGTATCTTAATCAAGACTCTAAAATTAATGCAATGATTCAGAAAACACATTACTGTTCAAACAAAAATATTAGGCATCTGTGTTTCCTAAATATGCTTTGCTAATTTATCAGCAGCAGCTCCTTCCCCAGAGGCTCTTGGTACACAAATTCCCACATTTCGGTCTCTGCTTTGAAATCACCCTCTCAATTTTCACAGGGCTGCAATTTTTCTGCTCCACTCTTAACTTGTCCTACTAAGGCCCAAAGTGATGCACACAGTTTTCACACAGCTCAGGAGTTGGTGAAAAATTCACGTTTTTACACACATAGCCCATGTCCTGAATTTTCCACTGTCTTATGAAACAATTTAAAGGAATATTGATACAAGCCTTATTGTGATACGCATAATTTATACATCATTTATTTGGATGCTGCCTGATATTCCTGCAGGTCCAAGCCTTTCACACTCTGCGTTTGAATAGATGCTTTCAGAACATGAAAACAACTAAACTTTCATTAAGGAAAATAAATTAATTAATTCTAAATAAATTGGGAGCTCACTCAAAGAGTTCTGCTCTATGGGCATTCCCAGTGTCCAAATCCATTAAAAAAATCATCAGGTAAGAAATGCTAATTTTATTTTGTGACCTCACAACATGAATAAAGCTATGCCAGCATTGTAGTTATACTAAACAATATAAGCATCCTTCTGCAAGGCTCTGAAGCACAAATACTAAGTTAATATTAAGCTAATTTGAATCTTTGCAAAATTCTTCACAAATATTCTTGCTTGTTTTCTTTCCTGCTTCTATTTATAGCAGGGTACAACCAAAAACTACAGTATATACATTTATAATCTTCAGTCTTCATCACAGAAACTTAGAGAAACTTGCAGGCTCTAAGATTAGTTTATCTGCAGTTTTCAGCTTTTCCCCAATCTTTTCTGGGCATTGAACAGTTTGGAAGAATGCTGATTGGGATTTGCATTTTATTTTAGCATGATGATATATTTGCTTTTGTAATTATCTATTGACAAGACACTCTGCCACAGTACCCCTGATCATGTAGAATCCTAAAAATAAAATGTGTACAAGGATTCTCTGTACTTACAACCGATAGCAATTTAGTCATGGATTGGAGTTTTAATTGCTTTCTTTGGGTAATTTTCCTCATATTGACAATTTGAGTTGTCTTAGTCCACTTACACTGTTCTGTAATATAATTTTGTTCCTCATTGACACAAATACCCTACAGCCAATTTAGCCAGCCATTAGGTACATTTAAATCTTACTCAAATTTAATGGTCTAAAAATACACAAAGTCTTGAACCAGTAACTAAACAATAAACACAGCAGGGGAAATCTCTCGGTATGGTGAGATTTATGTAATTTTTGTGATGTTTAAAGCCATCCAACCATGGCAGCATGGATTCCCATGATGGATAAACAGGGAAAATTACTTAATTTCAAACTCATCCAAAGACCTGCAGGCCAGGACACAGATTGGGGTTCTGAGTCACCATGAGAACAAAGGTGTGAGACAGACACAGCGAGTTCTCACTGCTCCCTGGTCACCATGGACAGAGACAGCATCCCAGGGACCAAACAAATCCTTGAGTTTGCCCAGCACGCTTTTCCTTTCATTACTATCCTCAAAGGAAGTTTCTTTTAATTAATAATATTCATAAGTTATAGAGAAAAATAGGAATATAAATTTGAGGGACATCCTGCAGCTGTGACAGATCATCTCCTTCGGAATGACTATGAGAGAGATTTGGTCTCTGAAATTCTCAGTCCCTCGGGAAAGAGGCAAATTTCCTAATTTCATCATTGTCTTTGCAAATACTTTCACATTTCCCTCTCTGGATGAAATGGGGGAGATTTTTACCGCTGGTGCTTGAGCTATCCCAAAGTATCTCCAAGGCCACAAGTCAGAGCTGCTGGAAATCCAGAATTTATTTGGCCTGACTTTCTTAATCTGCCTAGGAAACACGCAAAGCAAATTGGTGGGCATGGAATGGACAGCACAGAGAATATCCTGAGCTGGGAGGGACCCGCTGGGATCCCAAATTCCAGCTCCTGAGCAGCCCAAGCCTCCCACCAGGTGTCTGACAGCATTGCCCAAAAACTCCTTGAATTCTGGCAGAGGAGAGGCTCAGAAGAAAACTTAGCCAGAAAGGGCATCATAACCTTCCT
The DNA here is from genome assembly GCF_047830755.1 of Zonotrichia albicollis. Taxonomy (NCBI): domain Eukaryota; kingdom Metazoa; phylum Chordata; class Aves; order Passeriformes; family Passerellidae; genus Zonotrichia; species Zonotrichia albicollis. Next base: position 17,777,061 of record NC_133832.1, read on the forward strand.
CTGGATTAGAAAGGAGAGAAAATAATTCTGAAGTTAAGTGTTTATTTACCTCTAATAACAAGGCAGCTAATCTTTTCAGATTAGCAGGACCTGTTTATAAACCTCCGCGGAAGCAGGGAGCTCTGAGCTCCAGGCTTTGTTTGGGATATAACTCTGTGTACAATGAATTAATAATTCAGCTTCCTAAACAAAGCCTCCACAGCATTCATCACTGCTCAACAAACAAAACGTTGGCTCACCAAGTCAGGGAATCCTGAAATGCAAATCACCAGGGGAGGATGAGCACGAGGAGGGAGGAGCTGGAACTGCTCTGCCCGAGAGAGGAGAGACAGCTGGGATTTTTTATTTAAACTTACTTTGATTTTATGTTAAAGCACCACAGCAAAGCTGGACTTGTAAAAGATAACCCACCTCAGTGAGGCAGCACCATCGAGCTCTTACTGCAGTTTGGGACATTCTTCTGATGTACACCTAGAGGTGATGCCTCAGGTTTTGGCTTTTATATTTTTCAGATTCTGCGCTGCTTTAGTGTATAAATCTGATCTTCACATTAAAAGATGGTGAGCTCAGTGCACAGAGCAGGGAGACAAAACAATTCCTGCTCCAGCTGGGCACCAAGGACAAATGACCCAAATCCCAGCCCAGGAGCACAAACCCCGTGGGCTGGAGAGAGAAAAACAAGCAGGGTGGGACTGCCTGGGCTGGAGCTGGGATGGGACGATGAACTGCAAGGTGCAAATGGAACTGATCAAATGAGAGACCCCACGACTGGCTGAGCATTTTGGGACCATTTTGGTTCATCTTGGGTGCAGCCCTGGCTGGGCTCTGGTGCTGCCCAAGGTGGATCCATTGAGGAGATCCTTTGGATAAATCCCTGCTTTATTCTCTAACTCTGTCCAGCCTCTGTTCTAGGTCAGCCTTGACAAGGCATCTGCTCTCACAGAAATATTCTGTAGGAATCTCAGCACTTTATTCCATAGACTCCCAAACATCAGATTTGTGTAAAATTGCTCTCAGAGGAATAAAGCCTTTCATTCATTTAAATTATACCTTCATTTACCCCTTACTTTCACATACTTCCTGAGAAAACCTGTGGCTAACATATGGTTAACCAAATCTTCTTCTGCTTTATTTTTTGGGTGGGGATATTGATCATGAGAAGCTGTCCTTTGCTTTCCATGGGTGGTGACAGGACACAAAATGAAATGTCAGGAATTTGTAGCTGATATCATCCAGCACCTGCATATAATGAGATTGGAAAAGGAGATTGACATGTCAGGACAATGTGTTGTGGTTGTTTAATTAACAAAGTAATTTTCCTTTTCCTGCATGTATGTGAGAAAGAAATGGAAGGAACAAGCAGGCAGGAATAGGTAATGCTCCACAAATAATATGGGTTCAAGAATCATTAAATGTTATAAAAGATATTTTCTCAGAAAAATAATATGTAGTCTGATGGGAGTCATTCTCTTAGCCTCAATTATTCATAAAACAGCTTAGCCTCTGCTTTATTAAGTGTTTTATAAAAATATAAACATTTGCAGAAACCACATCACTATATTTTTATATATTTGTAAATAAAATTTAACCAAATTTTAGTCCTCTATATCTCATAAACATGGAGGGAAAATCTCTGCTCAGAGAACTAATTTACAATTCTTTAATTACATTTATGGAGCACATGGGATATTTTAAAATACTCAGACTTTATTTTTTTTTAAAGACATCTCTGGTAAGTGGCTCGGGTTATTAAATGAACAACTGTGAGCATTACAATTCATGCAGAATAAAGTACAGCTCTCTTCATTTACGCTCTTAAAACACAAAGTAATGAAAGTTTTGGAATCTATTTAGAACTTTGAGTTTTTACAGGTTCAGTTTTTAGTGTGTTACTATTTAATTGTGTGTAATAACATTTTTCTCCAGAGTAAAACTGTATTTTGACTTCTGAGGCTATGTGGTGATCCATAAGGAGTTAAGGGATGGCTTTTAGCTAAATTATGTTTTACTTTTTCCCTACTTTATGTTTATCAAACAACAGTTTAAACTCTGGTAGATACCAGCACCCACTATGTGAGAACAGCTGGTGTTGTGCGATTCAGGCACCAAATTCCAGCTCCAATCTGACAATCCAAGTGCCAGAAACTGGATTTGAAGGCTGACTTCATCCTCCCTGCTGATAACATTTCATAATCTCTCATCCTGCTTCTCATTAGATCACAGTAACCAAAACAATATGAGAATAAAAGCCTTTAGGACAGAAGTTAAATAAAAATGATAATTTTCTTGTGTATTTTTCTAATCTTCTTTTTTTCTCAGCTCTTTCCATTTTTCTGACTCTACTAATGAGTTTTTACCATTGTCAGCACAGCATTAATGGACAAATATTAATCCCTTCTACAAGTACATTTCTTGCTCATTCACAGAAATTTGCACTGTGTACAAACACTAGGAGAAAACCTATTTAAGTTTTAAGCATATACAAGAAAACCCCAACAAACCCAGCAATGTGAGTGTTCCTGACACTTTTCACCTCCTCAAAACTCAACTTTTCCTTCTCTCATAACAAGCCCTGCCACATCCCCTGTCCATGAAGGGATCTCCTCATTTTTGCAGCCAGCTTTATCTAACCCAGATAAACAAACACCTGCCACAGTTAGCTCCTATCTGATCACAAATTCACAGTGATAAGGCTGCAATCAATTCTCATCAAATCTCCCTCTGAGGTGGTTTTCAGAACCTGTGACACACCGTCACAGAGTGCAGTCATGCTGACTTTGAAAACTTGGTTTAAACTGCTGTCCATTAAATTCTGATGTTATCAAATAGTCAGGCTTTTTTAAAATCTTCTATTCAAATTTAAATTGTTTTCTCAGACAGGCACAGGGTTCTGTACACCAGAGAAATGTTCTCTACAATTTTTTTTTTTTTAATTTTATAAGGAAAAAGAATAAACTTATGGGGTTTTTTCAGATCACAGGATACCCAGAGTTGGAAGAGACCCACAAGAACCATCAAAATCCAACTCCCATCCTGCACAGGATCCCACCCTCTGCCTGAAAACATTGTCCAAGCACTTCCTAATTTTGGGCAGGCTTGGGGCTGTGACCACTTCCCTGGGGACCCTGTTCCTGACGAGGCAGATGGATCTAAATACCACAATAATTGGAGTTTCTGCAGGTTTCTGTGCTCCCACAGAGCTTTTCATGACTTTTGTGGTGAGGTGAAGGAAAGCCAAGCGGCCCAGCTGAGTTCCTTCAGCACTGAAAGAGATTCCCAAGTTTTTCCAGCCCCTTCCCAGCTCCCAGATTTGCTGCTGGGGGTTCTCCCACATGGGGAGGATTTTTGTGGCTTCATGGACACTTCAGGGACCCCAAAGCATGAAAAGATGCCCCAAAACTCTTCTCAAAACCCAAGGATCCAATGATCCTGTGACAATGCCACCGTGATATCCCCGTGCTCCTCTCCTCCTGACCATTTTCTGTGCAGGACACTGAGCACTAACCAGGAATCTTCAAGGAGAAATTCAAGCTTGAAAGGTGATTTAAGTGCAGTCAGATCATTTGGAATTATTTAGGAGACACTTAGAGGAGAAGAGACAGCTGCTCACACAGAACCCAGGAAGAAATACTTGTTTCATTACAACATTTCCCCCATACTCAGGAAAAATACATCAACAGAGGTCCAGCAATAGAAATAAAATCTGCACATGATTTATACCTAAATTCAAAAGCCCAATACGTTTTGAAATTCCCATATGTACGTAATTTCTCATTCATTAAAGGATAACAAAACTTATACTACACAATTTAGAATTAATTTATATTTCAGTGACAGAGGTTTGATTAAGAGATACCACTGATACTAAAGCACTGGGAGCAGCTTCTGGTTCAGCTATAAAGCAATTTACAGGCATAATTTTATCTCAGACAAGGAGAGGCCTTTCTTTAGATGGAGATGCTGCAATTAATAATTGTAGGGGTAATTCTGTATTTCTTGTAGCTAGGGTATCCACTCAGAACATAAAGGAAAACACAAATTTTCTGCCCTGCTTGACTCTTCAATCTCCTACAAGGAGAGGAGTTCATGAACAAGTGGCTTCATTTGGCAGCACAGCATTTTGTCTGACTCAGCACAAAAGCTGAACTCTTTTACTCAGATGAAAAACTTTAGAAAGCTCTGAAAATAACCCAACCTTTTATAAACAGAGCACTGTTGGTATTTAAATCTATAGTAGTAGAGTTAGAAAGAACACACATTCTGAGTTTAAATCCACAGGTATTAAGAAAAAATTCATGTGTAATCATACCTGTGATACTTTCAGGGTATGAAGCAGATTCCTCCCATCACCAAGCAGTTTCTGATGGGGTAAACCAGCCACGAACATCCAAATAAAACTTCTGCTTCCTCCACTGCCCTCAAGCACCCAGAAGCTGTTTAAAAGCTCTCACCTGCAACGCCTAAATTGGCAAAAGTTTCTGTTCTTAAGAGGAAACACATGTGCCTTCAGCTGGCCTGAGGGAAATCCCAGCAGGATGGGAGCATGAACCACTGATGATGTAAAATTCTGTTATAAAGGCAGTTAAGGAGACATTGTTGAAGATGAAATGTGAATATTATTTAGGACAAAGTAAAGTGAAATGAGAACCTCCAGAGTAGGCAGGGAAGACAATTCATTATTAAAAAATAAACTATTAAAACTATTATTAAAAAATTAACTATTAACCCCATAAACCACAGGCACCCTGCTCCTGTGGGGGTCAATGTTGGTGCTGTGCCCATTTCTGTGGCAATCCTTGGGACTGGGTCACATTTCAAATTTCACAGTTCAGGACCTTCCTGAAAAAAAATTCCCTCATTATTTGAATTAAATAATGGCTCTAAGTCATTCACTTGGTTATTCCTTATATATTATAATAAAGAATAAACAAGAATCTAATGGTTTACTTATCAAGAAGACATTGACCTAATTGTTAAAAAACCTAATGAAACCTAAAAACCTTTCACATTCTCACTCCAGCCCTAGTAGTCAGAATCTCAAGAAATGCTAAAGAAGCACATACAGTTTTACAATCTTAGTGTAATACATTGATTTCTAAAATAAAACTGGATAAAACATAGGGATATCCCAGAACAAAAGCAACAGAGTTATTACAAGTTCCCATTTGTGTAATTGCTCACAAAAATCTCCAGTTTGGGAGCAATTTTCTGTGTGCTCTCAGAAACAGGGACCAGATTTGCCAATAAATCTGAAATCAAGACAGAATTATAAATTTCATGAGCCAGATTCTCTTCAGCCATGGAAACGATATTAATTCTGACAAAGACCCAGTAAAATGTTGTGTTTCAGTTGACTAGAGTAAATAAATTATCTGGACCAGAAAATCCACCTTGTTTCTTGACAGCAGGGAGCAATAATCTACCAAGAGTAATGAAATCTGTTCTCTCTGCAAAACATGCATCCATTTCCCACTTGAATTAATGGAACATATATGATCACATAAAAGTAAAAATTGTAATCCCAAGCAGTACATCAGAAAGAAAATACAATTTTATCAGTGGCTTCAATCTGCATCCACAATGAACAGCAATACCTTGGGCCCTTATTCTGTTGTAAAACACAGTGAAAATTCTAAAATAACTTTTTGGGTTTTTTTTTTTGGTTCCCAGCTTTTCCTTCCAGCAAATAATTTATTTGGATTTCTGGTGTCTACCTTTGATACCATGGAAATGCCAAGCAGCAAAGCTGCACCCTTATCAAAAGCAGGGAATAAAAAGCAAGGTGCACAAATAAATCCTCTTACCTAAGTAAGCAGCACTGAGATGGAGGATTTCTGCTTCAAAAACAAAACCCAAGCCAATGAATTGTTAATCCAAAGCAAAATACTCGTGGTTGTCAGCTGTGTTCTCTGAATTGTTCCAAACAGACTTTGAAAGGGTTATAATGAATTAAGGCACACCTGACACAAATACTTTATGTTTGGGTTTTTATTTCAAATAACAAATACTTTATGTTTGGGTTTTTATTTCAAATAACAAAATATACTCTGGGGTTTTTTTCAGATCTTGAATTGTCTTATTTTTGATATAAATGATTTGAACTTGTTCATAAATAAGAAGATTGTCAGAACTGATGCATTAGTTGGAAAAAACCCTTATATTTTTTCCAGCAGTAATGAGATTGTGTTGTTATTATTTTCCTTTATTTTTTCAGAACACAGAGCAATGATATACAAGAATATACAAACACCCAGCATTTGGTGTGAGTGTACAGGGAAGCAATCCTAATGGAAATGATGCCTCTCCTGCTTAAAGATTCCCAGGAGAAGTATTAGAAGGAAAATTCTCACCCTGGAATGGAACAAATCAGCCTAACTCCAGGCTAGACAGAGCAATTTTGAGTGGTGTATGATACTTCAGCCTAATTAGGTTTTGGGAAAGACAAACTGCAACAGCACTCCAAAATAATAAGAAAAAAATACAATTTATTGTCAATTTATCCCTAGTAAATCTGGTGACAGAAACACATCTAACACAATACTGCTATTTGTATAGGCCATGATTATAAGCTTTAAAGTTTTCATGCTGCTGCAAGCTTTTTGTTTGTTACCTGAGTTACACAGAGGAATTAGGGAATTATTCAGCTAGCTCAAAGATTGATACAGAGTTTTTCAGCTGAGTTTCTGAACTGAGGAAGGAGAATTTGCTAAATCTTGTTAAAATTGAACACAGCCGTGAACATCCTGAAATGCCAACAGTTACTTTGCAATATTTCTGTTTCCAAGCCTCCCCAGAGGAAAATATAGTTGCAACTTTTGAAATCTCAGAGAATCCTTGTTTCCATTTGCCTAATTTCTCTGGAGCTGGGGGTTTTATTCAATGGGATAATTGGAATTATTTCAGACTAGAGCAACATTGCCAGTGGAAATGAGAAGTATTTACTCAGATGGACAGAGGTACTGATAAGGTAATAAAACCTGGAAATTAAATTTATATTATTTCCATATTAATAATTCCACATTTATTTATATTTAGAATTGCATATTTATTATATTTATACAATATATATAAAATATATTTATAATTATATTTATATTCCATAAAAGATGGAAATTATGGGGAGTGCCTTGAGAAATTCCACTATGTTTGGCCAATCTGTGTTCTACCAGTGTTTTAAACTGTGAATTTGTTTTTAAGAGTAAATGTAACTTAAGTTAACAAATGTTGTTCTAAGTAAGGCTGAGGCCAGCGATTTTCCAGTGACCTTTTGGCTCCTCTGGAAAGCTTTGCCAACTCATTCAGTTACAAAGTGAGAAGGCAGAGTGGTTTCAAAACAATTATAAAAGCTGCCAATAAATTTCATTCAACTCTTCTGACTTAAACACAAGGTCAGCAAGGAGAAAAAAAAAAAGAAAAAAAAAAGAGTAATTTTGAAGTCCATTACACCAGTTTTCCATTTAAGGGGCTCTAAACCATAAAAACAAACTTTGGATTAATGTGGGCAACTTGGGATCTCCCCAAAAGGTTTGAATTTTGAAGGAATTGTTCTTTCTACTGAAATGCAGATCTTCTAAATAATTCTAAAATTGGGTACCCCCATTCAGTGGTATTTCAATACTATTATTATTATTATTATTATTATTATTATTATTATTATTATTATTGCTATTATTATTGCTATTATTATTGCTATTATTATTACTATTATTATTACTACTATTTTACTACTATTACTGTGGAATTGTTCATTTCAATGGATCACTTCTGCTTTTCTGTGCCCTCTGTGGCCAGGAGATGAATTTGCAATTCCTCTGCTGATCCCAATCCTCTCCTCCTGGGGACAGACTGACCCAGGCTGACCTCAAATATTTTGCAGCAATTCTATCATTTCAGTGGAATCAAATTGGTTTGGGCAAAAATTTTCAAGAATTTATGGTTCAGAGAATCCAGGAAAGCCAATACACACAATTGAGACAATTCTGTTTCCATGCAAACTGAAGATTCTGTGTTTGTTCCATGCAGAAAACAAAAATACTTCTCAGAAATGGGTGAAAAGGGAAAAAAATCTGGGGAAAATGTTTTCCTCCATTTTGTTCTTCCTTTGAATTACACATGTAACACAACAGAAATGTTACTCTGATTTATCTTTGGGTAAATCCTCCAAAGCTCTTCCATGGGAAATTCCAGTGAGCCAAACTGGTCTGCCCCCACAACAGCTTCACTTGTACGGTCACTGATAAAATAATCAATGAAATATTATAATATATTTAATATAATATATAATATAATCAATAATAAAATATTCACACAGATATTTTGAGCTTTAAAACACCAGGGGGGAAATTAAACTACTTCTAAACTCTTTGGAAGCTGGGCTTTGGTCACCATTCAGGGCAAAAAAGAAGAATAAGTAAGTGTTTGTTTTAATTTCTCAAATTTTTAAGGCCTGAATGAGGATATTTTAGCTTAGATTTATCTCCTCTTAAGTAATGAATTTTGTAAAGAATTCTTTAAAGTGCTTGTGTACTTTAAAGGGAGTTCTTTATACTAACTTTAACTAGAGTTGTAAGGTTTTTTGGGTAATATGATCTAAATTGTCTCTCAAAAGAAAATGACAGTCTTTTAAGTTTGATTTTCTAACAAATCTTACAAGCATTCTACATGATAATATTCTGCTTAAGAAACCTGCATTTGTCTCTCTCATAAAGCAGATGTAAGATTTTACTACCACACTAAAATTCTTCCTTATAACACTACACTAAAACTGCCCAAAAAACACTTTGAAATTTGGTGTTCAAAACACACAAAAGGCAGATCGTTCACTGGAGGTAATGGGGGCTGTAAATTCAAGCTCTGAACCTTATAAAAAATTTGATGTACACATTCCTGTTAACCTATTTGGTTTGTAAAGTTAGCCCAGAAAGAAAAAACCCCAAACCCACAGACATTTTACACTCGGATCTGTGTAAAATGAGCCAATTTCTGTTTCCTATATGCCTGAGAAGTATTTGCATAATATATAGGTAGAAAAATATCTCTCATGAAATCACTAAACATGGCAAAACTTCCTCTAGTGATGATTTATTGCTCAGATATTTTTCTTCAGGAAGGCAAAAGCAATGCATGCAGAGCACAAAATACGCAGCCCCTTTAAAAGGACTTCACTTAAAAGAGGTGCAAGTGAAAAATAATTTTGTTTGAGCACATGCAAGCATTGATTTCAGTCTCCAGGCAATGCAGTGCTCTGTGTATTTGTCACAATTCAATTTCCATCCCCAAGCAGCAGAGGATGAGCACAGCCTCCCTGACACCACTGCAGGACATGGCTGGGCTGCAAGATTTGGTTCCCACTCAGATGCTGATTAAAAAAGGGCATTAAAATTATCCCTCACCCCACTGCCAAGCAGAGCTGCAGGAAGGTTTGTTCTGCTTTCCCCATGAAATTCAAGTTCTAATCTTTGTGGGATAAATATATTGGTTTTTGGAGGGTTTTATTATCTTACCTACACCACCAAAACCCCCAAGAAATAAAAGTCAAAGATGAGAGAAGGATCTCACCCTGCTCTCATCAGGGCCCACTGTGCAGGGCCATGCCCATCCTCAGTCTGCACCATCCTCTCAAGCACATGTTTCAGAAAGCTGCTGCTCCCACACGCCAGAACCTTCACTCTCATGAACCACACAGAAATGTGATTTTAAAGGCTCTCAGTGTTTAATTTCCTTGTGTTCAATGGTCACACAATTCCAGTGCTGCTCCCCGTCCTGAGTGCAGGGGCAGCCCCAGGGCCATGCAAAGCTGTGGGACACCAACAACAACTGAGATATTTTCCTGTTCCCACCAAGCAAAATCCATCGAAGCCAACTGCACAGACATCCCATAAATTCTGAATGGATTTTGCTTCATGAAAATAATCCCTGCTGCCCTCTGTGCCCAGCAGGGCTGTGATGACACAGGGCAGGGGAGCAGGCCGCCCTTCCCAGCCCTGCAGAGGCCTTGGACACAATCCCACCCCACCCCATTCTCCTCAGCCAGTTCTGAGCTGCTGCAGGGCTTTTGCTGCAAGATGGGAGCACAGAAATGGATTTTCTGTTCCTTTCCTTGCACAAATGCCGGGATCAGGCAGAGGAAAGAGGTGCAGAAGAACCCATCCACCCTGGCCATGTTCTGTGTCCCAGCTCTCAGGAGCTTCCCCATTGTTTCAAGGACATTTGTGCAAGCGAAAGCAAAAACAAAAGAACCATGAAAAATGAAAACAAAATATGCAGCCAGTTTTCAAAATGTGGTCAAATAACTACTTAGAGTTATGGTTTTCAACCTATTTCTAGAAGCATAATTGAACACTTCCAGACCAGAGCCAGTTAAATTTTCTCAATATATAAAGTCAGCCTGCGTCGCAGACATCTTTTCATGAAAAACCCTTTCCTTAGGATTTTTCCTCCTGAGAAGCTGGGAGGCCTCAGGAACAAAATGCAAACAATGGTTATCTGCTGCTGTGGGATGCAACAGGTGCATCTGGGATTGGTCTGGTGTGGTTGTTTCTAATTAATGGCCAATCACAGTTAGCTGGATTAGACTCTCTGTCCAAGACAGAAGCTACAAAGCTTCATTCTTTCTGATTCTCTTCTTAGCTTAGCTGGCCTTCTGATGAAACCTTTTCTTCTATCCTTTTAGTATAGTCTTAATGTAATAAATATCATAAAATAATAAATCAAGCCTTCTGAAATATAGAGAAATGCTCGCCTCTTCCCTCATCACCCTGTGAACACCGTCACAAACCAGATCCCCTAAAAGAACTTTCCCCATCAGAATTGCAACAGGAATAACAGAAAATGATCAGCATTCTCGACGTCAGATAATTTAAAATCCCAGGGACTTAATATAATTTCCTACTTCTATTAGGTAAAGCTGTATTAAATCCCTATTCAACAGCCTGCATTATTCTCAGCCTGTGCCCACCTGGAAAACAATTCCAGCATTTTGCAGGAAACAGGCCCTAAACCCACTATTTTACCACTATCTGGTAGCTGTGGTCATTTTTTATACTTATTTTGCATTCAGGCTGCTACAAAAAGAAATACAGAATGGAAATCAGGTCTGTTGCATACATTTTAAACACTAAATCTGACTTTTAGAAAATCAAGGTTATGCTTTTCTGCCTATGTAAAAATCCAACTGCATTAAAAAGTTTCCAAGGTTCCAGCAGCACCAAAATTACGACTCATTTATGAAAACTGTGTTAGTGCCTGCAAACCTTTGTTGTAAATTATGCATGCAAGCATGGAAATGCTAATGAAAAGAGGATTTCATTTACAAATGATTAGTACAAATTCAGCAGTCACCATAGTTATGCCACTCTAATTTATTTTCTTGTAGAACATGCTGTTTGCCAGGTTTGGGCCATTTATTTCTACACTGTGGAACATCAACTTTTCAGACTTTAATGTCACATTATCTGTTTTATCCCAAGAAATGTTCATTTTCTTTCCAGGTCTTAGTAAAATGAAGCCCTTGGGTTCAAAGGTAACTCTTTTGATTACAACATTTGTAGGAAATCTGCAACAAAAGTGATGCCCTTTTACACACAAGGAATCACTGAAATTACTGTGATTTCTACTGATGTATTGAAGAAAATGCATATAATCACCCTCACCAGAGCTTATAAAAATTTTTCCACTCTGCACAAAATTTTTAATATTTTAAAGATATTCCCTCACTACATACCTTAGGGTTTTGGTAGGCATTAGACCTGCCTAGGAAAAAAAAATAAATTAAAAAGCAAAAAAACCTCAGTGAGTCAGCATTCCAAAACCATTCTACAGGCCTTTAAATGAGAAGAATCCATAGTGAAAGGCTAAATCATTATTTTTTTTCCCAAAGATCCATGTTGGCTGGAAAAATCAATAATGCCTTATATGAAACATATCCAAATGGAAATGAAAACACGGGTTCTAGGGAGTCGTAAAAACATATTGTGGAAACCCCTTCAAGGTTTATTATTAAATAGAGAAAATGGATCTTTGCAGTGGTGGTGATGTTCTGTGGGTTGTGTTAGAAGTGTTTGAGGTAGAAACAATATTTTCTTTTACAAGGGAATTTGCTGCTTTCTGCTAAATCCTTTAAAGGATTCCAGCCCTGAGATCCTGTGTTTGGGTGCAAAAGGAGATTTCTGTCTTTATTTCTGTGGATTTTTAGAAGTTGGACAGAAGGCTCACAGCTGAAGTTTGGTGAAGTCAATAAAAATATTTGCAAGCCTGGAAAGCCTGAAGAATTATACAACTGGTCCTGTAATTCTGGCCTGAAAAACCAGGCACACAAGCCCAAAAAGCAGCCTGTGAGCAGACTATTAAAAAACACTAAAGTGGTGGAAAACAGACTTTGGGCCTTGATCAGACAATGGCTCTGACTGCAGGATCTACCCAAAGCAAATCCATCCATAATGCGCAGGGCACATTTGCCTCTGACAGCTTTATTTGTTCATTAAACATTTATGTTAGATGGCTTTTAGCATCCCAGTCCATGATATTCATCTAAACTTGGCTAGAAAATTAACAGCTTAAGTAGTCCCATGTTTTATCATATTAACCTCTCTTTGCATTTTTACTGAGCATTTGGGATAAAAACCGGCCTGAGTCACACATTTCAGGATGGAATTTTAAGAATGTTTTTGCTAACATTAATTGCTTGGGATTTATTTTTTTTTTTTCATATGATGTGGTACAGCTCCTTTCTCTGATAACTTGGTAACAGCAAATTGATTGCAATCACTCAGCCTAAAATGGGATTTCTTTTATAAGCAAATCAAGAACACAACTATTGGGAAAGGTTTAGCTATCAAATTAACATTGTAACCTGCTTGGAGACTATTTCCTACCAAACAGTATGTGGAAAGATTTCCAGGAAACTCATGCTATATATAGGACTTTAAATAGCATTTAAAAACAATTATTCATACACTTGTAATTTCTTGTTCTATTAGCTAAATGCATCTCCTGCAAATCCAGCTGAGTGAAGGAGCAGGGATGGAGGGAGAGAGTGAAATTCTTTCTATAATTTGATGATCACAATAATCAGAAGTTATCCTAAAATAGAAAGTATAACAATTAAGATTTTTTTCATTTAAAATAAAAAAAAAGCTATTTTAATTTTAAATGAAATAGTATCAAGGGGTTATTCAAGCAGACATTTTGAGGGTTTACATGCAACATGGGGGCCTGAAAACAAGAAAATCCCCAAAAGGACCTGGACATTGCAGAGAAAAGAACTGGAGAATCTGTGGGATCTTACTCCAAGGGCATCCTCCTCTTCTTCAATGACATTCTGAAGACTTGCCAAACATTTCAAATTAAATGGGATTTGCTGATCATTTTAAATGCCTTTAAGCTTAATTTAGTGATATATTTCTATTCAAACAATGAACATCTGAAGAAAAAAAATGGTGCCAGACACAGCAGCTTCAAAAGGCAGAAGGTGCACGAGAAGTTTTCTGAGGCATCAAAAATTATTTTTAAAGTGTCTCTTTTTTATTTTTTTATATTGTTTACAAACTTTTCTGCTGTGAATTCACTGTCTGTAAGGCACCAATCAGGATCTCAAGGCAGTAAATACCTGTTTTTCAGGGAAATGGTTCTTTTCCCAAGCAGCCAACGAGGGAAGATGAGAGCAGGGGGATGCACAAGAAGCAGAACCCAGAAAAGCCTGGGCACCCTCCTGGCTGGCCAGGAACTTCATCATGCTCACAATCTGCAAATTGATGGCTCAGAAACCTCTGAGAGAAACATTAAGAAAGAGAAATTGAGAATAGGGAAAATGTGAAAGCTTGAATGCAGTAATAATTACTGCTCTAGGAGAGCACAGCATCAGTCAGCTGTCAGTCCTTCTTGCTGCTCTTTGCTCTGGAAATCTACATTTCAATTTCAGTCATATACCCACACAATCTTCTGCTGTTGCTGGCTAGGAACACAGAAGTAATCAGGTCTTATCCACGTGAAACAGTGATTTGTCTTCCAGGACAATTCATCTGCTTTGGTTCCCTGCAAATCAAATCCACTGAAGTTGTGAGGTTTCCATAATGACACAGACGAGTTGAAAATTTGGTTGTGATGTCCATAATTTCCCACCAAATTGACAGTAACTTGATCAGGTGCTGCCTTTATTAGATCTGCCCCATCTTTAACAGAAACTGCCTCTGAGACAAGTCCACATCTCACAAAATCCCATTGCTGCGCTCTCACCTGCTCAGCTGCTCCTCAGCTGTCCGGTTCTCGGCTGTTTGGAGGGCCTGGAAAGGCCCGAGGTGGCCTTGGGGCAGCCCGCGTATCAAAGGACGAGAAGAGGCTTCAGTTCTTCTTTCGGTCTCGGTGTTTATTAATTGTTTATCTAAAAGATTTTCTTTCAGCCTGACAGAGCTCTGCTCAGCAGCCAGCCATGAGCACACTGTCCCCCCTCCGGGCGGTCACCTATCTTTATACCCAAAGTTACGTGTACAATATTTATCATTTTTCCCCAATACCTTTTATTCTTATTGCCCAGTGCACTTTTAGTAATGACCAATCCCAAAGTGCCACCATCACCACAGAAGATGGAGGAGAAGAAGAAGAAGGACAGGACACGCCCCAATTCCTCCATCTTACTTCTCTAAACCCCCCTGTACAGAAATCCTAAACCCTGTGTTTCACTCTCTAATTAACCAATCCCTTTACCATTCACCCCGGTGAAACCCTCCTGTCCTCATACAGGTGTCGTCTCCTGTGTAGGATCAAAGTCCAGCCACCAGACACTTCTGGAACATTCCAGGACTCCCGAGCCCCCCAAGGGTGGTCTCGGTGACACCTCAGTCCTGAGGTGCTGAGATCCCACACTCAGCCACACCTACTGAATTTTATCCTTTTGTCAACTAGCTCAAACACTCTGATGCACAATTTTCTTATCAGGATGATAATGCTGTTATCAAAGGGCAAACCCCATTGAAGTGCACATGCTGCAGAGCAGCTGTGGTGGGCACAGCTGGCAGGCCAGGCTGGGAAAGAGGAGCAGGGCAGGAATGACAGATGGGACGTGCCAGGCACTGCCCGTGCTGATGGTCAGCCCGAGCATCACCCCAGCCCTGAGCTCGCAGCCTAAATTCCCTTTATGGGAAGCAGGAATGAAGACATGGGGGAATAACAGCAATGAAAATGATGGATGCACAGCACACAGCTCCTGCGTTCCTGCACCCTCAGGTTTTCTACTGTTACTTTGTCATCTGTCAAATCTTTTGCTGTAAAGAAACTTCAATCCAAGTTAGCAGGAACAAAGGTTTCACCCCTCAGTGTGTCACCACATTTTGGATGAACCCAGTGTTTCTAAAACATTCACGTGCCTCTAACACAGAACAGCATCACCTTCAATGGTGAAGGATTTGGTAAATGCTCTTTTGAAGGGAAGGATCCAGAAAATGAAAATTAAAAGTCTTCAGGAATTCCAGCCTAAATTAGTGAGCATGACTTGACTGAACTGTGCAAGACTGAACAAGTTATAGCAGCAACAGCTACAAAAATTGACAGAAAAGATGTTTTCCCCCATTTCCTCTCCCCCAGCCACCACCTTCTGTGGGAAGTGGCCTCTGTGACAGAACGCAGATGGGTGATTGGCACTGCACAGTGCAAATGCCAGGCTGGCATTTCACAAAACTGAAGGGATTCTGAGGAAGACGGTAAATCCTCACAAAGATACTGATAAGTTTGTTCTTCACCTTATTGAAATAAAAGAGGCATTCAGAATGACAGAGCAGGGTGATGAATGAAATGTAAACACTCCAGTCAGGTATTTTGGCCCAACATTTCCTGAATTCCTCACACTTCAGCTCTGGCATGTTTAATATTGCATTTCTCCAGTGGAGCTTAACTTCTTCAGCACCAAGGCAGGCAGAACAGCATTTATGATGATATCTGATTGATTCCCATAAAACTTGTTATTCAGCGTGCACAGTTAATTTGAATTTCTGCTGCTGGTGTGTGACTGCAGAGTGATGCCGAATTTTGCCCCAAAAGGCGAGAATAACTGCCTAAGAGACTCAAGTAAGTCAGCATAGACAGGAGGTATTTTATTACGACGCGTCGGAGAAATCACAAAAGGGATTTCTGGCTATCTCATGACAGAAGCAAGCTTTTATACAGTCTTGGGTGCAGGGTTACATCATATTCATAAGAGGCGTGGTGTGGGCGGAGCGTGGGCGGAGACATCTATTTTGAGGATTATTCTTGGTGGTCCTTCCGGTCCTTCATCGCGGGCAAGGGTCTTCTGATGAGTCTTCCTCTTTAAACTTTTGAACTCCTATCCTAATATGGTCAATTCCCGGTGTACTTGGCTTGGTTCCCATGGCTTGGCACGGCTCTTAGGGTCAGTTTGACATTGGCACGGCTCTTAGGGTCAGTTTGACACTGGCACGGCTCTTAGGGTCAGTTTGACATTATTAGCTCTGATCATGCTTAGCTCGACAATTCCCTTATCCCTATCTCTCTTTATTGTTTGCCCTGCTTACCAAACTTCAAACAGAAGGATCCACCAGGATTGCTTCTGGATTAATGAATAACCTATCATACAGCATTATCAATAATTCCAGGATTGCTTCCGGATTAATGAATAACCTACCATACAGCATCATCAGCAATTCCTGAGTGTGGATGGGGGCGAATCCCCTTGTACCTAACATGAGACCACCCGCCGGTGATATGGGATATGGCTCCAGTGTTAGGGGTCGCGTGAGTAGCTAATGGGATGGGAATGGGATAGGACTGCTCAGGGTTGATTCTCAGTCTGTGGCTCTGCCTAAGCATTTTGATAACAAAATTATGTTCTTGTGCAGTAGTAAAATGCTGATCGGATGGGCAGTTTGGGGCTTCAGAGAAATCAGAAATCACCTTCTCCAGCCCTGCATCAGCTCCTGAGGTGCTGCTGCCTTCACTCCTGTCTCAGAAAACTTCCCTGAGGCACAAGTTCAGGGATTTAACTGGGGCAGCCCTGCAGCTGCTTCTCCTCAGTTCCTCATCTGTGCACACATCTCATCCACAGCTGCAAACTGCACATGGAATTTAGGGGGAAAAAAGAATCTTTTAGCAAAAGCCAGTCTTGTTTCTATCATTTTCCTAAGTAGGGTTGTGATCAAATCTCCATTGCCTATTGCAAGAACCAGGGGGAGCCTCTTTAGCTTCTATAAGGCAAGATGACTTTAATAAAGACTTTTATAAAAAGACTTGGATGCAAGTTCAATGCAATGGCTGATAGAAATTTCAATATCTATACCCATCTGTCAGTAAATACCCAGGAAAAAAAGATTCAGCCATGTTTCTGTTAATCTGATTATCATAAAACCCTCCCTAATTTTTCCATCTGGTTTTTCTGGTGCTAAGTTTTCCACCAGCAAGGCCTTTGAAATTAAAGCCTCTTGGAAGGAAAAAAAAATAAAACAAACCAGAACAGAAGAGGTGTTTTAGAATTTTCTAGAGAGTTTTCTTTGGTGACCACCTTGGGCAGAGATAATGAGGGCTGGCAGTGGGGCATGTTAGAATTAAGGAACTCCCAAAAAATGCAAACACCTTTCATTGAGAGCTTTATAAAAGGGTCCAGCAAGATGCTAATCAATTCTATCCCACAGATAATCCCAATACAATATATATTTATCTCAAAACTGTATTATGACATTATTAGGGAGGAAAAAAAATTTAGGATTACTTCAAGATTTTTTTTCTCCCTAAGACTTTTTTTCTTTTTAACACCTGAGTCTAATGGAATAGAGACAAGAAAATGACTACTAAAGGAAGTTTCACAGCCTCTCTGCTCCATAAGAAAACCTAATGAACTTGAATTTTAATCTTACTTTTTCATTAAAAAAATGTTTTTAATGTTTAATTTTTTGCTTTTTCATACTAAATGACTGAAAGAGCCTAAAAAATTATCCTACCCTAAATTGGGAGCAATCACCATGTTTTATTAACTGTGAGGATCATCTTCTGGAGAGCAATCACAAAACTATTGAATATTTTACTTTTCTCATCTGCGATCTTTTCTTCTGTCTCATTAGAAAACAACCCAGTGAATAAATCTTCCAGTGCCCAATTCTGTGCATTCAGCTCCCATTAAACACATTGTAAGAGATCTCACAACTCAAAGGACTGACTTCTCATCTGCCTCATCTCTCCTGCAGCCTCCAGCACCAAATTCCTCCCAATCTACCTAATAAATGTCCAAATTTTTGTCAGTTTTTGTTCTTTTCCTGTGCTCTGTCACCCAACCATGTGTGATTGATACACGTCATTGAAGGCAGGTGATTATCTGATGTACAGGTTGATAGATATTCTATGGAACTCCAAATTAACCATGAGGAGCAAACAACCAGAAACCAGATTTTCTCCAGGAAAAGAGAGAGAGATGAAATTTTCCACTGAAAATGGTGGATTGTTCCTTTAATCATAATGCTGCAGTTGCTCTTAGCAGGGAAAATTCAGAGCCTTGAAAATTCTGTTCTGTATTTTATTAGGGGAGAATTTAGGTATTATTGTACTAATTCTTATCACTCAGACAGCAGCACAGATCTTTTTGTTATTTTATCTTTGCTCTCTCCTTAGCTTCCAGAGCAGTTTGATCAGTGATTAGCCCCTGGGCTCTGCTGTAATTGGTGGCGGTGCAGGAAAGCCTCTCTGCAGGAGCTGTGTAATCCCATTGTCTGTGCCACACCAGGCAGGATTACACGCAGTCCCATTGCCCTGATCACACACAGGCTGCCAGCAGAGGTGCACAGCCGTTCAAATGGGGAGTTGTGGCCACAGCAGATGTTCTCTGACAACGCCTGACAGAATCTGTGCTTGAGGCTCCCCTGGTTTGGGCAGAACCTCCTGGGACTCACGGGGCACCTCAGAAAAAGTGACTTTGATCAAGCTGCAAATTCCTGGACTTCAATAATTCACCACAGCTCTGTCACACTTTGCTGCCTCCTGTCCTGTCGCAGGCAACTTTTATGAAAAATCCTTTCCTTGGGGTTTCTCCTCCTGAGAAGCTGGGAGGCCTCAGGAACAAAATGCAAACAATGGTTATCTGCTGCTGTGGAATGCAACAGGTGCATCTGGGGTTGGTCTCATGGGGTTGTTTCTAATTAATGGCCAATCACAGTCAGCTGGCTCGGACTCTCTGTCCAAGCCACAAGCTTTGTTATCCTTCCTTTCTATTCTTAGCCAGCCTTCTGATGAAACCCCTTTTTTATTCTTTTAGTATAGTTTTAATGTAATAAATATCATAAAATAATAAATCAGCCTTCTGAAACATGGAGTCAGATCCTCACCTCTTCCCTCATCCCTGTGAACATCCCTGTGTCCTGTACCAGGGCCCTCACAAATGGCAAAGGATTGAAGATTTCTCATCATAAACCCCAAATTTCCACCCAGCAAGAATTCCACCTGGCCTGGAGCATTCTGCTGGTTATCACATTTCTGTGACACTGGGAAGCAGGAGCTGAGCTCAGAAACTCCCTCAGAGCTAGAAATGCTCCTCAGGTTAGGTACAAATACGGTTTTACTGGAAAGACTGGTTAGAAAAAAAAGGAAAACCAACCTCTTAGGTGATTTGTTGTGTGGAAGGTCTACTCCTTTCTCTTTTGAAGCAGTTTGCAAAGCAATTCTGAAGGTACTGTATAACAGAACATGAATATACCTTCATATTGAACAGAAAAAAATACCATTTTTCTATCTTAGTAGGAAAGTAGAAAAATTTTTTTCAGGCTAAAAAAGATAAGATAAAGAAACATTAAGTTCTGGAGATCCTGTTAGGATTATTTCATGATCTCACCTAGTTTTGTTTTTCGTTTTCATTATGGGAACAAATTCTATGGGAACACGATAGGAATTGCTGCTCTGACATCTAATGCTGACTGGCTTTGGTTTTGGTATGAATGAGCTGCAGAAAACACCACAAACACAACAAACATCTGAAACACATTTCTGCCATTTTAGTGGGTGAGTTATCTTTTAAGAGAGCTTTTTAAACAGAGAGAAGACTCCATGTATTTTAGTTAAATTTGAAGTGGATTTAGAGATGCAATTAGCAGATTGCCAAAGTTCATTAGCCTGCTGCCTAATTAACACATGGCCCTGTACCTCTGAGAGAGGATGAGCCAAAGAAGAGGCTGGAACAGTGAGGCCAAAAGATCTGAGGCTGATTCACTGTGTACAAATAAAACATCTGAAACCCTGAAACCTGGCCATTGAGAGAGTTACAGGTTCTGGTAAGAGTACAAAAATCTGAAATAGATGAGACATCTCTGTTCCTTTTGAAGATAAATCTTGGGGCAGCACAGAGTTGAGAGCCTGGTTACCCTCTCCTTCTCCTGGTTCTGGGAGGAGAAGCAGCTGTGCAGAACCAGAATTGCCAGCACAGCTCTCCCAGCCTGGTACTGCAGCACAGCTTCACTGAAATCACTTTCTCCTGCCATTTCTGCCCCCACCACCCATTCCTAATGGTTTGTGGCTTCTTTCTCCACAGACATCCTTAGCCCTGCCTTATTTTCAGCTTTAAAGACATCACTTCCATTTACGCTGAAGGGCTGAGATTATATTTGGCTGTTGTAAACAATGAGTTTAGAAGAGAGTAAAGCTTGCCTGCTAAAATATTTCCCCAGATTTCACTGTATCCCATGGATTTCAGGATGCACAGAGAGTGTAACAGCTCACACGTGCACAGCAGGTCTGCCAATGTAAAGCTGAACAGCTCTTACCTATCCCATGCCTGTCTCCCTTCCTTTTGCAGGTACCTTGAGATAACCAGACCTGGTTTATTTCTTGTCACTCTGAAGATGATTCTGCTTTGTCTAATTTGGCCTTTTCTCCTTTTCACCATGGAGGGGAGAGTGGGAGCAGCAGCTCAAAAGGGAAAACCCTTCAGCCTCCACTTGTACATTCAGGTGACACAAGGCAGGGATTTCACTTTGACTCACACGTGGAGAGCTCTGTGTGCTGGAGGCTCCCTGGATCTGCCACCCATCCATGCCCTGTCCTTGGGACAGCACACCATGGACTGAAATTGCTATTTATCGTTCATTAATAGGCAGCAAAAATCATTGCAGCCTAAAGAGAGTAGAGAGATGTGAGATAAAATAGGAAACAAAGCAAAAATAGTAAAACTTAACATTTGTCAGAAGTGTGGGAATATTTTAGATCCTAATGTAAATACACACTCTAAAGCCAATTTTTGTTGTTATAAATGGTCATATATATATTATACCTCATTGCCATATATATTTTGTTGTTATAAATGGTCATATACATATATACTTTCCCCAGGGATGCAATGCAGCTGCAGGCAGGGAGCAGCAGATCTTTGTGAGGCTGGATGGCACAGCCACAGCCACCTCCCAATTAAGAATGGAAGGGAATCTCTCCATCTCCAGCTATTAAGATGCAGTTCACACCACGCACGTCTGTGAGAAGTTTGCAGCCTGTGAAAGCAAAGGTGAAGGTCAAGGAGTGAGCCACAGAAACCTTGGCTACCTGCAGAGTCTGCAATCAAGATGTGTGCAGTTGATACACTCACATTATTCCCTGAAATGATGTCTTTGCTTCCCATAAACGTGGTCACTGCATTGCTGATCACCAGGGCTCTGTAGTGCAGGGTTGTGAGGTGATTTATAAAACTCATCTTTTCAAGGCAGCTCATCAGGGAATTGAAGCAGCTAAGATGTTGGTAATCACTAGACCTGAAGCAGATCTGACAGCCAAAATACCAGTCTTTCTCAAAAAACTTTTTTTCTCTGAGGTATTTGCTATAAACAACTTTGGTTCATCTGCAGTCAAAAGCAGTGCTGGTATTTGTTGTCTGGATTTCACATTCCCTTCTAAGCCCCCTGCCCATCACTCCCTTCTGGCTTCCAGCAGGGCTAGAGAAGATTCTTGCCTGCCCAATAAATTATCAACAATATTCCCCATTTAAAATTAGTCAGTCACAACATGATTTGCATGATCATTCAGCAGAAAAACCCATTTTTTACTGTAAGTTTTTTCTTTATAGAGTAACTAATTTTGGCACATAAACATCCTCACCCCCATTACATACCAAAAGTTTCAAATAATCATCTGAGCACCATTTTTTTGTTTGATTAGAGCTTTGATCCTGAAGAACCAAATAACTCAGATGAGCCACATGGGAGTGCAAATTCCAGGCACACAATAATCAGAAACCTTTGCAGAGAGGGCAGAGCACACCAAGCTTTGAGAGAGCAGCTTCCCCCAGAGGTGGCTGCAGACACAGATTTTGGATCACTGACAGAAGAGGAACAAAGCTGTGCCGCAGCAAAGACCAGGCAAAGCTAAAGAAATGCATGCATGAATAAATAAAAGGAGCTGTCTCCATGCCTGGGGTCAGGCTGGGAGGGGCAGGAGAAGTGCAGCAGCTCCAGGTGTGCTCAGGAGGGGAGCACAGGCTGGGAGTCCTCAATCAGCCGCATCCAGGCACACCCTGAGGCATTTGTTTGCTCTCCATCCACCTTGTTTTCCAGAAAGTCTCAGCTTCTCATCCACTGGAGCAGCGAGGTGATGTTCCCTCCCAAACTCCAGCACCTGGGCATCTGGTTCCTACTCAGAACCTTTTTGCTCAATAATTCCACTGATTTCAGCAAGCCCGGGGCAAAGCAGGGATAAACAAACCAGAAAATAAATCTCCATGTAGGGAGTCTGGTTCTATAGAGCAAGGGAGCACTTCAGTCACAGCAAATCCATCCCTGCCCTGGACCCCTGAACAAAGGGAAATCAGCTCCCATTAACTCATTTTGTTTGTTGGTTTTTGCCTTTGGTTTGAAATTCTGCAAGTCACTCTGCTTTTGATACTGGTCCAGCTCCCTTCACAATCTTCATTTTCAACTTGTCTCCTCACAGAAGGGCTGGGAGGGAGGGCAGCAGGTTCTTTTTATTCTGCATGCTCCCTTCCTTCTGCCAGTCTTGTTACCACTAATGATCTTAAATACTTTTTCCAGCATTTAATCAGGTAGAGCATTTAATTGGGTAATCACCTGCTGAAGTAAAAATAATGTTTCAAGCAATCCATCTGCCTTTGCAACACAGAAAAAAAATCAGATTTGAGCAGGTAGGTGCAAATGCAGGGCTTGTGTTTTGATGATCAGCTGGTTTGAATGGGAATTGAGGAAGAGATTTGCTTTAAATTAAAGCTTCCCTCTCTGCTTCCTGTTCTGTTATAGATCAGAGAGGAATTTGGGGTGCTAGCTCCTGAGTAAGAGATTGAAAATCCCACTTTTCTTGGCGTTTCCATTCTTTTACCCCAGCAAACTGCAGTGCAGACAGAACATTTGGTGACACTGTCCTGCCCATTCTCACCTTCAGGTGGACATGGCAGCTTGGTCTCTCTTACCATGGCCTAAACCAAACAGCAAAAAAGCCATCTGGGTTTTTCCAGACAGACAGAGGGTTCCTTTAAAACCTAAAGGAATTTTCCAAAAACTTTAAACAAGGTTTGTGTACATGATGAGATCTGAACTCCCACTACTTTATACGGTACAATAAAGACACATTTAGTGTGAGGTAAAAATTTCCCTGGTGTGCTACTAAACAGGTAGGAAATAGGACAAACCAGTTAGGGGGATTAAAAATTGACAGCGAAACTCTGAAACGTTTCATAGGAACCCCTGGTTTTGCATATATTCATAAGCTACTTGAAAAGAATGAAGGAAAAAAAATTAAGTGACAAAATTTGCTTAAAACAGAAAGCAGCTGAGGCTTCTTCAGCATGGGTGAGAACACAGAGAGGAGACATAGGATGACTGAGTGTACATTGATAATTCACCACACAAGATCCATAGGGATGAGAGCATGTGGCAGCAGCTTGAACATAAAGAGCAAAGATGTAAATCAAACCTGTCCTTCAAAATTCAGAATTAAAATGATGGAATACCTTCCAAAAGGACAGGTTGGATGTTAATAGGCAGAAAGATTAAAAACCTCTTAGAAAAATGAAAGAGAACTCCCTCAAGTGCTATTAAGCAAAATGGTTTGGATATAATATTCTGGTGAAGAATACTGCAGACGAAAATATGAAAAGCCATACCCAGAGAAATATCTGTATGTTTGCTCTGCTCTAACACTTTTTCTGTGAGCATTTTTTGCTGCCTGTTGATTTCTCCAGGGTCAGCTGGACTCTTGGACTGAGCTGTTGCTGAAGCCCTTTGCTCTCAGAGCCCTTTGCATGTAGTTAGGAGAGTTTCACCTTGGAACCACAAACATCCAAAGGAGCAGTTTTCCATCCTCCCTTCAGCCACTCTGCTCAAAAAGGGAGCCCAGAGCTACTGATCTGCTGCTGTGCACGGAATAAAAACCAGACAGGAGAGAAGGAAGGAGAAATCTAATGATAGTCAAGGGATACCGTGTGAGCCTTTCCAAAACGTAGAGGAAAAAGCAACAAGCAGCACATAAATAAAGACCTGAAGCCATAAAACAAACAAACAAACCTCCCATCCAACCAGCAAAAACCAGCCCAGCCCACCCCCAAAACACTTATCTATTGGGTATAAAGAAATGTATTTCTAAAAGAAGTGTTTAAAAGCAGCCTAAATCTGGGCTATATTCCCACCTTGATTAAGAGCAGCACTCAGGGATAACAAGCAGCCTTGTGTTCTACATGGCTTTGTAAATAAAGCATGAGGGAGATAAACTAACTTTTACAACTTTGCTGGGAAAGCTGGGAAATTAATGGAAACCACCTTAGCCCTAAGACAGTTTCTCCCAAATACCAGAGTAAATCAATTTCCATAAAAGCCCCACACTGCTATTGTTAGCCTGCTTCCAGAGCTCCTGCTTCCTTGTTTAAAGTTAGCCTGCACCTCCAAACCACAGGGCAATTTCTGCAGAACCTTCCCTCACTTTCCAGCGCCATTAAGCCCCTCCAGGATGTGTTTTACCATCCCACTCCCCCAAAGTTCCTCATATATCACCCCACACCTCGAGGCGTGCGTTAATTGACCAATAAAACACACCTGGAGCATATTAATGTTCTAATAAAGCACTCTCCATATTCTGTAAGTTTGGTGTTATTTATTAAGAGCCAGCATAATAAATTATCTGCTGAGCAAGGTGCAATAGCATGAGGACAAAACAGTGCAAAATACATTTTATCACCTTCTCGCTGCAGCCTTTGTGGCTCACTGCATATTTATAAGTGCTTGAAGTGAGGAAAGATTGAACTCTTCAGTTCTAAATCTTCATCCTCAATTCATCAAGAGATGGCTTTGTTGAAATTAACAAAAAACAGGGTTTCTTACAGTATTTACTTGTGTCAGGTTCTCTTAATCCTAATGGCAGTGATTCCCTTCAGCATAGAATCCATAGGTTCATCCTCTCTATCAGTGTTAGTTAATAGAAATATCTCTGCTAAGACACTGTAAGTGCTTTTAGGACAATTTTTTTTTAATTTCAGTAGTGAATATTTAGAGTATCTCTAAAATGAGGGTGCTCCATCCCCACAAAATTAAGAACCAGCATGGATTTCAATAATCTTATCAGTTTTCAAGTGGTGCCCTACTTAGGTTGAAATTATTTTGGATTTCTCATAAATATTATGGTTAAATAATATTATTATATTATTTGGCTTTGCCAAATAATTAATATATTATTTTGTCTGTTGCAGGTATAGCAACAGACAAATAGAAAACCGATAAAGGCTTGGCATCATCACTCAAACATAACTTTTAAACAATTCCTGATTCTTTTCTCCAATACCTGATTCTTTTCTTCAAAGGGAAGTTAAAATTCCTACTTTTCTAATTTGCAGACTAAGATGGTTAAAACACAGCAGATCCCCTTCTTTTCCTTGGTTCATATTTATTGCTGCCTTTACAAGACAATTGTTTCATGAAGTTGACAAGAATTAAAATCCCAACTTACAGAAGTGACTGAAGTGAAAAAGGAGGGAGTATCAGCAAATGCATGAGTACAAGTTTAAAGATTTTTCTGTTGCCTCCTGCTCAACAAAGGTTTTTATGTCAATGGCAGATGAGGGATAGAGGGAAAAGGAAAGAGCTTAAGGTAAGCAGAAGTTAAATGGGAGAAAATTATCATCATTGTTACTCTCAATTCATTGTGGACATCCACCTGAGGGCTGACAGTAGCTCTAAAAACAGGTGGAAATCATGTTATTATTCATAATTCTTGATGGAAAAGAGAATGTTCATCCCCATCACCTCCAATCCACCACACATTGTTCACGTCACTAAAGTATGGCCTAAAATAAAATACAGGAATGGCTGCATTGCAAACACAAGAGAAATAAAAGCTTTTATTTTCTAGTGGCTATTCAAAATGTACCTTTAGGGTCACGTTTTCATCTGTAATTTAGTCCATGCTTCAGTTCTGTGCGGAATGGAAATTACTTTTGTAGAAATTTTGCATCTGTAAAAATTTACTCCTCTCACGTGGATCAGCCAGACCTGAGAAACTTAAAATGGAAAAAGTTTCACTCAGCACCAGACACAAAAGTCACCTTGGCCTCTTCAGATACATCTGCAACAGACTGAGGGGATTTATCCCACAGCAGAAATTGAATTAAATCCTGAAGTATGAAACAAACTGTTCCTTCTTGCACAAGAGGGGTTATAAACCATATTCTCTGCCTAAATAAAACCAGATTCTCTAAATTAAACCATATCCTCTGCCTAAATATGAATCAGTTTGCACTTGCATGTGTGAATTATCCCCCCAGACGAAGCAGGCAGATTCCTGCTGTAGAAATAAGAAGATAATCTGCAAAATCTCACAAATATTTTAATTTGGTGTTGGTGCAAAACTCTCTAACATGCACAAAAGCCCTCCCTCCATGAGAATATTCAGAGTGTTTTCTGAAATGTCAGAAGCAAACATTAAATATATCAACAATATTTCAATGTAACTATGCAAAACTGCCTGAGCATTCAAAGAATGCCTGGAGAAGAAGGAAACCAAATGTTCTACTTTCATCAAAACAAGACAATAACTCATTTCAAAAGTGTAATTTCAAGGAGATGCAACAAATGCTCAGAAAACAATATTATGGGTTTTGTAAAATATGTGGGATATTTTCTGCAAAATCTAAAAATTATAATTTCCTCAGTAAAGGATGAAATTACCATTTTCATTCAGAGTAATAACAAAGAGCTTCAATATTACATGTCAAAACAAAGTTACTTTGCACATTCAGCCTAATTTTATTTCCTTGTTTGTTTGGATTTTTCCCTTGAATATTGAAAATGCACCTATGAAACTTGCCACTTTTTATGCTGCATAAAAAATAAAGGATCCAACACAAAGCCAGTCCCACTGTGAGTTATGGCATTGCACGCTGGCTCTAAAATTATTAGAGAGTTAACAATAGTGTAATTATCCGTTATAATTTTGAATAATATTTTAATAGTATCATTCAGTAGGTTATAGGTTAGAGTTTTATTATGAGAAATAATCCTGAAGAACAGATTATGGCTACAAACTTAATTCTGAAAATCACCTGAAAGGGAAAAAATACTTTCTAACATCAAATCACTTCCTGATTTGCTATTTTTCTATGATTTTAAGTCAAACTGGAAAAAAGACCAAAAATAATTTGTCATTAATTTTGTAGCTTGTAAGCAATGAAGGTTTGTATGGAAACTGGACAAGCTAGAGCTGCCTCTTTTGTGACATTTCAATCTAAAAATAAAGACCTGAAGTGTGAAATACTTTGAAGAACTTGCCCAATAAAGCATTTATCTTGATATTAATATTTTTAACATCATGCTTTCAGTGTGCCAAGAAAAGCCATTTTAAATGAAAATAAATAATGACCTAAATCATAGGATATGGATTTCCAGATCCACAGTTCTATTTATCCTATCAGAGAGCAATTAATTTTACCTGCAAATTAACTTGCAGGTAAATTAATTATGCTGCCTTCTATCTTTCATAAAGGTCCTAATTCAAAGAATTTTATGTTTTCCTTCCATTTATTTGTGAATATTAGTTAATTATTAACAATTAACAGTTCTATTTATTCAAAAAGCCTCTCAGCATCAAAAGCAGGATCAAAGTGAGAAAACAGAACTTTGAAATCAACAACTGCAAAGGAATTTGTTCATTTTCAGGTTATGAGAAAGATGAAGTGTGGAAGTGCAAGATTTGAGCTGCACCTCTCCTTGCATTTTCAGTCACTTTTCTGATATCCAAAGCACAGCAAGTAAAGCCTCTTTAAAGACATTTTTTACCTCTCCCAAATGTAGATTTTTCTTGGTTTTTTGCCTTTTTTAAATTATTATTATATCTGTGCTATTCTTTTTAAAGTGCTCATATTGCTTGAATCAAACACTTCTGTTTCCCCCTCACACTTTTAGTTTTCCTTTTGCCTCAGAATGAGGAATTTTGATCCATTAGAAACAAAAGGCCCAGGACAGATTATAAAGAACAAGATATTTATTTGCTCTGACTTGGCATAAAGTGAAGCATGTGAAATTAAATCCTGCATTAAGATGAGAGCAATACATGTCTCAGCAGGGATAAACACAGTGGAGTTCCTATTTCTTTTGTTGTCAAATCCTTTTCAAATGGTATTTTAGGACAGCAAATTTTAATAGGATAAAATGATACAAAGGAAAGAACATCTAAAATAAGAACAATTAAACTCTAGGAAAAAATCTCTGCAGCACACAAAGCTGTTTGACTTCTGGCTAATGTTTATCTATTATTTCCGTGGGTTGTAGAAAGAAACAAGTTATGAATTAATAACAGGATGATTATTTCCACCTAAAACACATCTAGGAAGCTGGAAAAGCACAAAACCTTCCCTGCATTCTGCCTGAGTCAAAATTCCCTTTCCTCAGACATTTCAAGAGCATTTCAATGGTAATGGGCATTAGTGCAACACTGGACTGAGCACCAAAACCAACCACGAGCAAAACTGCCAGGGAAAACACCCAGCAATATCCATTCAAATTCCTCAGCACATCAATTCCCGCTGGAATCTTCTGAAATATTGATTAATTCTCTCTGTTTGCTCCTTCTCATCCCAGAAATGGAGCTCTTTCCCCTTGACGACTGACCAGGCTTTTGTGCCGAGCTGCCGCGCTTTGGAGGGGAAGAGCTTTGCCTCTGGCAAGAACCCTTCAAAGAGCGTTTGAAGCTCACCTGGAGAGCCCCCGTGGGCAGGATGACAAGGAAATCCCATTTTGCACAGCTCTGTGTGCATTAGACATACATCTGTAAGTACAAAATGCAGCTGTAAATCTGAATTAATGCCGGCAAGAGTGGCTACGAGTGCTGACATCTGGCTGGAGCTATCTGGATGTAAAGAATCTGTTCTGAGTTAGTCGTGGCCTGTGGGGAGGAAAAAAAGCACCTGGAAATCATGAAATACTTGTAGATATTCAAAAATATTGAAAATAATTTTTTTATGTTGAAAAATGAAATAATGGCTGGGGTGACATGAGCGCCCACATGGTGCTAAGAGTGAATCCAGATGATCAACCAAGGCACACACCTCACCCTGGGGTGGGGTAAGAGCCCACCTGAAATGGGAGCCAAAGCTCCTGCCCTCAATGGCATTCCAAGATTTACATGTATCTTTTGGTTAAACTCAAAATTAACTTGGCTTTTTCATTTAAAATTCAGTTTAAAACTCAACAGCTTCATTATTCTACTATGATAAATCAGCTGTTTTTGTGTTTGATGCCAAGTCAGCTTCCTACCCAGTCAGAAATCTTGCAATATATGTTATCAGTATAATATATATATATCAGCATTATCCTGCTGGTTGTACCTTCACAAAATATTTCTGTGCAGGACATGGCCTCAGCAGGAGCTGGGAAAGACAAATTAAATATCATGCTTTAGGAAGCCAAAGCTTGGATTCACATTTGTAGTAAGAATTTAATAGATTAAAAAAAAAAAATTAAAAATTTCACAGCATTGCAGAGAAAATAATCTGGTTTTCAGATGGCTCCCCAAAAGCTCCAGCTGCCAGAAGCCTGCTGTGCTGGAGGTTTGTTGGTGCCTCCTTTAAGCTGTGTTTATATTTGCTGATTGTTTTTTTTTCCTGGTTAAAAATGTAATGTGATGCAAACCTCTCTATGAATTACATTCTATCAGTCTCAAAGTTTTTTAAAAAATCCTCTTAAATAACATTCCCTTTCCTTGACTGGGTGCAATGCCACCCCACCAAACACTTTTACAGGTGTAAGGTGGGACTTCAGGCCATGGTCTTGCCAGGAAGTTTTGGAACCAAATTCCAACTTTCCTATATCAAGGTTGAAAGGAGAAAACACAACTAAATACAACTAAAATACAATTAAAATACAGCTTACATACAACTAGCTAAAGCACAACTAAAACAGAACTGAATGCAAATAATGCAACTAAATACAACTAAATCAGTGTGATGGAGTGATTAAGGCACATTTTTCTGTGCTGGCACAGTGGCACATTCCCTCAGAACAGAAATTCACTGCACAGGCTGTGGAATTACGGAACCCCCTCACTGCCTCCTGAGCAAGAGCCCAGACTTGGAAGAATCAGCTGGGCCTTAATCTTGCTTAGATTTCCTTCCTGTGGGCAAGTGGAGAGAGTGGGATTTTCCTCTCTGCGTTCAGGTACTGGTAAAAGCCATAATTAAACCAGATTTTTGAGGATTTCTGCTCAGTGCAACGGGCTGTAATTCAGCACACCCTCAAACCTGAGACAAGTTCTCCAGAGTTCAGTCAATAAAACAGCTCCTGGCGAGCAGCAGGAGCTGCATTCCCAGCTCAGTGAGCTGTCAGGAAGAAATGCAGGTTATTAGATGCCTCTGTTATTAGAGATTACACAAGTGGCAGAGAAAATGACATCCAATTCATGTTGCTCCTCAACTCTGATATTCCCCTCTCTGCAGTCCTTGTGAAACACGCACAGATAAAAATTCACTTGGCTTGGAAGACAAAATAAGGATTGTGTGTGACCAATATTAATGAAAGCTAAGAAAATGGTGGGACTGGAAACCTATTTGCCAAGCTTTCAAAATGATTCTTTAATATCACATTTCATTTTTAATATAGCACTTACATTATTCTGAATCAGATTACTGCTCCATATCTACTTTTAAGGCTTCCAGAAGGAAAAAGCTAGAAAAGCCATTTTTTCCTGTGTGCTCTGCTTTTTAGGATGTAGAAACACTTATTGAGCAAAAACAAAAGGAGATTTCTCTGTATTCCCATGCAGTGAGACCTCCACAGTCTCCTAGATCCCTTTTTGAAGACAGTAGGCAGAATGACTGTTCAAAATTATTAATGAAAGCACATTGTAAAAAGAAAAAAGAGGAATTCTTGAGCCGTCTTCTGGTCAATGCCTTCCTTCCATCTTACTTTTCTGATGCATCATTTTTTGGAAACCTCATCAAAACTTTATATAATATTACAGAAAGAGGCAAAACTCAATCCACAACTCACCTGAAATACACACACCTCCTTTTTGTGTGTGTGTTTATACACAATTTACACACAGGACCCACATATTAATTATGAGGGCCAAGAACAATTCCAGGAAGTCTTCATTGGGTCTTCTAAATTCAAAACCTGAAGTTCTGATTCTAAATTCAAAAACTGAGCTTTCTGATGCAAGAACTGACACCCAGCTGTAAACTGAATGTTCCTTTTCAAGTTAAGAGCTAAATTCAAGTGTGGGGAGGAGAGAGGAAAGGGGATTTTCTTTTCAAATGTAGGACCTGATTCATAACTCCATCATTTCCT
This sequence comes from Zonotrichia albicollis, assembly GCF_047830755.1. NCBI lineage: Eukaryota > Metazoa > Chordata > Aves > Passeriformes > Passerellidae > Zonotrichia > Zonotrichia albicollis. Next base: position 17,808,800 of record NC_133832.1, read on the forward strand.
CCATCTGAAACAGATGAGTTTGATAATGATAAAGTAAACAGCACTGAGTGTGCTATGGAATTAATAATACCTGTTCTCTAAATAAAGGGGGGTTGTGGGATTAGAATTCCTGGATGTAAATATCTGTCAAAAAAGGAAAAAAAATGCAGCAGATGCTGCTATCAAAAGAGAATAATTTGGTTGTTTCACATGACATCAATCAAAGAACTTTTTTTTTTAAATATGCTAAAACTAAACAGCGCTCATACATTACAAACCAATAGCAGGGCAATACATGGTGGATGTGTAAAAGATGATAAACTGGGAGGGAAAGGTTCAATTCTGGCCTTTGGAAAGGAACAAAACACCAGAAATAATTGAGATTCTCCCTTGTATGAGTATAGGGGGGGCTGGGACACCCCTCTGATTTTTGCCTGGCTCCCCAGCCTGTGGCTCTGACAAAACTTTGATATTAGAAAGAGCAGATAGACATAAAACATCATAGAGGAAAAATAAAAATCTAATGTAAAAGGAAGTAAAATAAGTAACTCAGTCTGCCTGGGGAAAATTATTGAATTAACATACATATATAAAGAATTCAAATCATGAGGAACAGTGTTTGTGCTTATTTTTGGAACCTTTCATCCTGTTATAAATATGGCTATGCTTAATTAAGTTTGAAAACACACTTAAAAGGAGAAGATGAAAAAACTGCAGTTATTACCCATAATAAATTATTTTAGATGCCTAAAAGCTTGTAGGATCTATACAAAATTATGGTATCAGAAATTTTTGAGCAATGATTTGCAAAGAGAAAGTGAAGAGTTATATGGTAATAATCAAAAAGCTTTGTAAAGGGCATAATGCATACAATAAAAAATAAATTAGAAATGTCTATTAGTGGGAGAAAAATATTGTGGAAAGAGAATAAACTGAAGAAAAGTTTTATGTCTTCCAAGTTAAATATAATTTTTTCTCTGAATAAACAGCTTAATATTATTTAGAGATCATCACTTTCCTACAGCCAGGTTGTACCTGTTATTGACATAGGTGCACTCATGATAATCAAAATCCAGCAAAGTTCTAAAATCTGCTCTTCAGCCTCATGGATTAGTGACTTTCTACTTTGTTAGAACTTATATATCAGCATTAGGAGTAGACATAAAATTAATTTATATGTTTGGTCATTTAGAAAACAGGTCAAACTTTCTTTTTGCAAAGAGGAAAAGAACCCGAGACCAAACCAGTAAACCCCAATAAAAAGGGTTTCAAATCAATCAAGAACCTATTAATTAAATTATTGAAATGATTATTAATTACTTGTTATTATTAACAGGCGCAATGAACTGGCAACAGATGGTGTGATAGAGTGAAAAAGAGATTAATTTCATACATTCACTTTTGGCAGTCCTGCAGCCCAACCAGACCATCTGCGGCACATTGGGAACATCCAGAGCTGTACCATACACATTGCAGAGATGATACAAATTGCTGGGCTCTCTGCTTTTCCAGCCCAGACCCCATCCATCCCTCCCCATGGCAGAATCTTCAACAAAGAAGTTTTTGTCCCATCCATTCTGCCCTCTGGCACTGCAGGGCTCCTCCAGGATTCCATCTGAGCTGCACTTCCAGCCTGAGAACCACCTCAAGTTCTTGCTCTCAGCACATTCTCCATTGTTACCAAGAGGAGTTTCAATTTCCAACTTGGGAATCATCTTCACCTTCCTTTTTCCAAGGGAAAATTCCCAATCTGTCTGCAGAAAGCTGAGAAGGGGATGAATGTCGTGGTCCCTGATGGTTTTTACAATTCTGGTTCATGACAGCATTTAATAATTGGACTTTGGTTTTGTTTTCCTTCTGCTTTGGAGTTTTTTATCATATTTGTAAATTATTTTGTAAATACCAACATTTCATCCAGCCAATCCATCTCCATAACTCCCTTCCTTTTTGCTACAAATATATTGCACACACAGAGATGAAATCTTGTTTACCTCTACTTAGAGCATTTTTAACATTAGAAATTTAATGTTAATGGACACACACACACCTGTAGAACAGGATTTGGAACACAGAAACATGCTCAGAAATCTAGATTTCCATAGAATGGGTTCAGTGATGTAATGTGATCATTTTAGGGGAAATTTCAATTGACTGGGTAAAACACTCATGACATCTGTTTCCAGTGAAATAGCTGGGTTTTTTACTGCAAGTCTGTACTCTAAATTGTCCTAGATAGTTTGTCCTAGATAACATACACAAATCCATCTGCCATGGCCATCAGAGGACATAAAATTGCAACTTGTACAGACAAGGAGTGAGGAGCTGATTTCAGTGACCTGAAACGTGGAGTCACAAACACACAGGGAGATTCTTCTGCCCTCATCATTGCTCTTTCCATCCAGGAGAGGAAGGAATGGCCTAACAGAGCACACGCTCAGGCGTGACTCTGGAATTTATTGCTGTGATTTTTAGAAATGCTTTCACAGAAATACCCAAGCAGTGCTGCTGACAGCTCAGTCTTTCTGAACAGAACACAAAATAAACATTATGTCAGTTTTTCCACCATCTTCCTCCAGTCCTCTCTCTTCACACCACGTTTTTCCTCCATGATTTTCTACTCCTCCCTCTTCTCAGTTCGGCCCTAAAGGCTCAGCAAAGCAGCTCCCACAGGTGAATTCCAGGAATATATTGCCATATAGACAATTAGCTGTGTCAGCCTGAAAGGACCCTGTGTTCCATCCCTCCCACCTCTGCAGGGGTGCAGGGGGTGGATTTAATATCTGAAACAGGAACAGCTCTCACCTGCTTTGTTCTCTTCCCTCCTCAGCACTAAAAGTCTTCAAATCAAACAAAGAAACCCCAGTTTTTCTCTTGTTTCTCCATTGGAGGAGTCAATTCCACAACCATCCCTACTGTCAAAGTGGGACAGAGGAAGAGAACTGTCAGCAATTCCACAGTGCCTGTCTGTAAGATTTATTTTATAATTTCCACATACATTTCATAACCAAAAAGATGTCAAGTTGGCCACCAAGCTACACGGTGCCAGCTAGTCACAAAATAATGTTTTGGTGATTTATTAGTTTATTCCCTATATCAAAACTTATTTTCATTATCATATCAAGTTGCTGTTCCCTGTTGGCTCTACAGCCATCAAGGAAAGTGAATCTGAGCTAAATGAGTAATTGGATTTGACACAGCTGTCCTAATCCATTATACTGACATCAGTATTTTAGGCAAGAGATCCTTTTTAGGATGGTGAGTGACCTGAGCAGACTTGTCTGCCTTAGATAAGCTCCGTTTTGCCCATATAGGTGATGGGAACCTATGCAGGGTTTTTTCATGTTCCATCCTAAGGCAGCTGAGAACTTTGGTTGTAGATTGTAACCATCCTTGCACAGATGAATAAGGAATTCAAAATTCACTTTATAATGGAGGAAATTTTAGTGTTAGAGCCACTGACTGGTACTGCAGGATGTTATTGTTATGGAAGTCTGATAATTTTGTAGCACGACCAGTTGGGAAAGTATTTTTAATAAGTATTTTTAAGTGCTTTAAGTTTTATACTAATGGAGATAAAAGGAGCAGAGAGAGCTCAGCATCTCCTGTAAGCTTTTCCCAATTTGCCCTTGTTTTTCCTCATTCTAAGTTTGGTTTTGATGCCTAGGGGGACACAAGGGGATGAGTGAGCCAGACAGAGAGCAGGGTCTGGGGGCTCAGATTTTGGGACAGGGAGTTTGCAGGGCCTTTATTCACTGCCCTACAAATTCAAGTTTCTCAATTAATGAGTCAAACTATCTGACTCATTGAGCATTTGTATTTTTGAGAGCTTGAATGGGTTTTTCACGGAGGAAATTTATTCAGTAATCTCTAACACCCTCCTGGAAAACTTGTAAATTTTCCTCTTGGTCTTAGCAGAAAGTTCACTGCAATATTCAACTTACAATTCTTCCCACATGCTAGTACACATTCTTTATCTGCCTTCAAATTCCTCATTTCCTTCAGTTATTTCTTTATCACTCTAATTTCCACCCTTATTTTTAGAGCACAGACCTGGTTAGGCACAGAAATATTCACTCATCTTAAAACTAATAAAAAAAAAGTTCCAAAGACACAAATGGATTTTATACCTATGGTTCTTCCACTTTTGAAATAGCTTCTAAAAAACCCTTAGAGCAATGATTAGAGAAATTACTATGGAAAAAAGTTTGGAAATTCAAGGGAAAGCAAAATAATTTCAAAAGAAAGACGTGCACCAATTGATTTCTTGTATTTTGAGTGTAGAGCTCATTATTGGCCCTGCTGCAGCACCCTCTTCTGCAGTGATGTGAGGGTTCTGTGGGATATAAAATCAGGAATTCTGTTTCTATCTCTGGCATCCACAATCCCACACAAGCAGCACAACCCCTGTGAAACATGAAAGCAAAACTGTACATTATGTGCACCTGAACAGAAACAGCAGCTTAGTGGGATCTCTGCTGTTTGTATAAGCATTTAAAAGAGAGAGGCAACACTCAGATTTTATTCCTTCTCTCAGATGTGCTGCTCTCCCTCATCAAACACTTCAAAAAATTGGAACTGCCTTCTAATATAAATGTCTCCTACTGGGGAGCTGCTTTTTCTAAATGTGTTCAAAACAGGTCATTCGCAAGTTTGCTGAAGGAAAGCCCATGTTAAGCTTCCAGATTTTATTTCCTAAGAAAATATATTTTACCTTCTCATTCTCAACCAGCATAAAAAAAGCCCTTTTCATTTTTTGGTATTTTTCTTTCCTCCCCAAAAAATTAATTTTTTAAAAAAGTGAGAACAGTCAAAAACTTGTTTATATCCTCAACTCAGAGACATCCTCCATTGACCTCTAGTGTGGGACAGCATTTTCCTGGAGTTTTCCTGACCAGGATACACCACAACTTTCCTGAACTGAGCCTGGACAACTGCAGGGGTTGAACATTCTGAATTTGTTACTTAGAACACCAGCAAAATGGCAAAACGTGAATATTGACAAATAACTCTGACCTGGAGAGCATGTGCCATTAACATTCCTCTGCTGGTTGATGGAAATGGCCAGGGGCACATATTGCAGAAAAATAAACCTTTGCATCTTCAGGCACTTTTCCTGTTCTTTCCTAGTTAGCACAAACTGACTTATTCCCTTGGCACATAAAAGGAATATTTTTTGTATAATAAAAAAAACCTGCTTGGATATTTCATGTGGGGTTTTTTTTTGTGTGTTTATTTTTTGTTGGTTTGGGGTTTTGTTTCGTTTTTTCCCTTCAGAAAATAAAAAAAAAACTTAATCATAAATATACCAATGAAATGCAGGAAAATGTCCTATTCTCCTTCACTCCTGACTTTGTTGACATGAAGTTTAAGGTTAGGGTTGTTTTGGTGAAGTTAGCCTGAAAGCTATCCTTATCTCCTTTAAAGCACAAGAGAAATGAAGTTGCTCAGACATTTATTTGATTCCCACATCTAAGGTAGTCTTTTCTTGTGACAGATGGATTCAAACTCTAAACATTCTATTATTCTGAGATGGCTCTTGGTATTGTGCAGCAGGCTGCACTTCCAGCATCTATTACCACAAGATGCCTTTAACAAAATTCATCCATCAAGAGAAAAGTGACAGAGCTGCACCAAAGGATTCCCAGGATGAGAACAGGAGAGGCATCAGTATTCTAACAATATTTGTTAGGTTCCTTGAAGTATTTTTCTCTCCTTAAATATCTGTTTTATATAAGCAGGCTTTGTGTTTTCATGGGTACTCCTGCATCTCTTTGTAAAAGTGTGTCCTCTGATCTCACAATAATCTACCAAGCAGTAGATAATTTATATGATCACTTTACAGATATTCTAATTCAATAATCCCTTTTTACAGTCCCAGAATCACAGGATGGTTTGTGTTTGAAGGCTCCTGAAAGCCCAGCCCATCCCATGGGCAGGGAACACCTTCCACCATCCCAGGATGATCAGAGCCCCATCCAACCTGGCCTCGGGCACATCCAGGGGCACCCACAGCTTCTGTGGCCACCCTGTGCCACCCTCACATCCTCACAGGGAAGGATTTTTCCCCCTAAATCTAATCTAAACCTCCTCTTTCTCAGTTTGAAGCACAAGCCAATGCAGAGACTAAAGGCTGCGGATTAAAATTCTTGTTGTGCCTTTTCCACTCATGGTCTGCAAACAGTGACTGGTGAAGTATTTATACCCCCAGCTAATCCTGTTTCTCTTGGGAATTTGTGTAGGAGTTGCCTGATCTGGCAGTTATATAATCTGGCAGCTACATTAACAAGTAAATAAGATGCTGTACCCAGCTCAGTGTAAGAGAGAGTTTTCCACTTCCAAGCATCGAGATGGTCAGAACTGATTTAGAGCAGGAATCAGAATGGTTTGAAAGCCACAGAGTGAAGCAAGGGGAGAGTCAAAATAACCCATCCCCACTGGATTCCTTCATTTCCTAGTGAGTCTCTCTGTTTCTGACCAGTTTGATTCTTTACTCATTTTTATACCTGCAACAACATTCTTTGTCTTGCATCTACTTCTGTCTGTCAAATGCCAACCCCCAAATTAGTGTCTTTCCTCAGCCACCTCCCTCTCAGAAGCCTCAGAAGCCTCTCACCTCCCTGCTATGCAGCAGAGGAGGGCAAACATCACACGGTGTGACAGCTGGCACCCAGCTCTGCTCCCTTCTGAAGGAGCTTCCCAAGCTTGTGTCTTTGCAGGTGACTGCTCAGACCAGACATGAAAATGCAGAGTGAAGCAGGATATGAATATTAAAGGGGCATTACCTGGTTGATAACATTATTTATTAAACTTGTGGCTTTGGCAGACAAATTGATGTCAGGTTCAGGGATTGCTTGGACCAATCTGAATGATGCTTAGAGGACAAGAGCATCCAGGGAGGCTCAAGCTGTGCTGAGAAAATTGATGTCCAAACATTCAAATGCACTGTGTGTGTCCAGGAGGAGACAATGAAGAACTTCAGATAAGGATCATCAGCACAGCAGCTCCTAAGAAAGTTTTTCCCTTTGTTTCCATAAGTCATCCTCACACACAGAGGAGATGGGACACATTAGACAAGTCAGAAAAAGAGATAGTAATTGGAATTTTGGTTGAGATCTGAGTCTACCAATGTGAAAACAATGTGAAAGTCTCTGCTTTACCCAGGCAAGAAGCAAAAATAAGTTTCTGGCTTTTCAGATGCCAGTTCTCAAAGTTACAGTCAAGTCTTTCCCATGTTTTGCCCATCTGTCTAATGGGCTCTCAGCCTAGGCAGCGCTGGAATGGAGTCAGTGTCATTATCCCCTCGCCGTAATTGGCATGGCAGGATGGAGCAGCATGTACAGCCTTCTCCTGGTGGGAGAGAAAGAGGCAAGAGAAACTGAAGCAAGTGAGCCAGATGTCACAGAGACCCTGAGAAGTGTGCTGGGATCCAGAGGAGGAGTGAACAAGCTGTCTGCTTTTGCTGCACACGAGCTGTTTGCTCCCATCCTCCACTGCCTCTGTTTTTTCCAATGCACATGACTTTGTTCTTCATGTTGGATTTGCACTTCTGAGCAAAAGTGGGGTATTTTAGGATTCTCTGGGGTATTTTAGGAGCTCTGAGCTTGAAACATTCCACTGGTGATGACCCTTTCCCTTTCCATGTGCCAGACACTGATGTTGACACAAGATTGTGAGGGAACAAGAGGGTTTAAATGGCAATATAGCAGCATGAAAGAAAGCACAGGATTTAATAAAGAATTAATGATCACTTTGTTTTAGTAGTTTTTAATCTCTCTGGAAAACTTTGTTTGGTTTATATCTCTAAGAAAGCCAGATCCCACTATGGCTGTAAGGGAAAACAATTCATACTTGGTGTTTATACCAATGAAACTGGTCCAAGAAGCAGGAAGGAGGAGATTAATTCAGATTAGTGGGATGTAGTGCAATCTGGCCCTGATCTACACTAGAACTCTAAAGGTTGAGTGCCCATGGTTGAATCAAACCAATTGCCAAGTTGGATGAATCTTTGGGCTGCTTTCGGCTTAGATCTGTGACACCTCCTGGCTAAACCCACAACTCTCTCAGTCCTGCTGTTGTTTTTCCCTCTCTCCCACTCCTCATTGCTGTCCAGGTAGGTCAGACTGCTCCCAGGAGCCCAGGCAGCGCTGGGAGGCAGGACAGCACTGCAGCAGACCTGAGCCAGCCATAAAAACCCAACAAAACCCCCAAACAAAACAAAAGAAGAAATTGTATCGTAATTTCCTTGATAGTTTTCTATGAAACACTGGTTTTGAGTTCTTCCACTTTCAGATTTCAGTTCTGGTGTGTGACACTGAGAGTTTGGTTCCTATCTCAGCAGAAGTGTAACATCCACAAACCCCTAAAGAATTCCAGAGTCCTCAGCCCAGAGACCTCAGTGTTTCCATCAGCGTTTCTCCAGAATCAAAGGTGAAAGAGAATTAAACAGGTTCCAGATGGAGTGGACTTTAGCTAAAGAGGAAAAGTCAGGAGCTTAAACCATATGATAGACCTAGAGGCAACTCCAGAGCTGCCTTTGGAGCCTGCCAAGGAGACAGATGCTGGTGCCAACCGAGCAGGGATTGGCATCATTTATATCCCATCAGCTCTCCTGCTGTCACCACGCCACAGAGCCGAGCACCAAGGCAGACAGTTAATATTTAGAAAAGAGCAATCACACTGCATACATTTAGATCCTATATCCAGGAACAGTTTTCATATTCTGTTTATCCTTCTGGATCTCAAGAATGAAAGCATGGTCTTGTGTTCCTGTGTTCCTATAAAGCTCCCAATGAAAACTTCACGTGCTCCTCAAAGCATAAAGTAAAACTAAACCTTTAATTTTTATACCAGTGCAAAACTTTGGGGTAAGTAGTGATTATATAATTGATATTACTGTCAAAATTAGATCTTCCACTTATAAATGTGGTGTTCACAAGATGCAGGGATATGTTGGGGTTTTTCCCCATCATATTTTCACTTTAAAAATCCTGAATAAAAGGTGCAAAACTGGACAGAAAACCACAATTCATACCTAAATGCTATTTTTTCTTTTAGTGGATTCACACATTGCTCCTAACTTCATGCTCTGCCACTTGGAACATCTTTCTGTCTGAAAATAAATTATGCTCTGTGTGGAGCATCCAGCCTAACCTTAGGCACCCAGCAGCATACAACTGTACAGATGTATTACAGCAAATATTCACAGCCCACGCTGGGCCATGGCACTTGAACAAGTGCAAACTCTTGCCTGGAATCCTGGACACAAACTGGTTCAAGCAAACCTTGTTTGGGGATCGCTGTGCTGGGTCTGCAGGTCTGTCAGAAATTCACATTTCTCTGAGTAAACCAAATCATCATCTAAACCCAGCATTAGAGCAAAAGTTCTGAACAAAGCAGGGTGAAAATGGGTGGAAATCACTGTCCCAGCACAGAGCAAAGCAGTGACTTCAAAACCAGAGCTCTGCAGCTCTGAAATGCTTCCCTATCAGAAGGATTAACTTTGTTCTTTACAGAGCCCTGCGCCATAAAGTGTGTGTTAAAATCCACCTCTCCCTGATTGAGAGCCCAAATAAACATTGGCAATTATTTAACAGCTGTTTAGGCAGCGTGTTTACATATCCTGGGGACTGTGCCATCCAAATATTGTGATTTCATTAAGGAGCTTTGCCCTCGAGAAGCTCAGCGATGGAGGCTCCTGAGGGCCCCAGAGCAATGTGATAATTTTCCTGCTGTGCTACCTGGCTTTCACAAGGGGTTGATCTCAGGCAACCCTGCAGATGGTTTATGACTGCACAAGTCCTCGGCAGCATGGCAGAACAGTGTGGTCCTGAGGAAAAAACATGAAAACAAATGTACCCGCCCTCTGTCAGGCTGCACAAACAGCAGCAGCACGGGGTTGTTTATCTGAGCAGTGTCTGATGCATCTCTTTGGCTTTTTATCCCTAACCACCAAATACTCATTAAAAATCCCATGTTCTCCATGCATCAGAAAAATCAGCATCTTCACACCAACGTGTTCTTGCTGAATGCTGGCATTGCCTTCAAGTGCCATGGAAATAAAACAGATTTGCTGCCAAGTTCTCCATCTCTTCCCACAGAACTGAACCTAACCTGCTAACTCCCCAAAAAGCTCCAGCCGAGCATCTGCATCCCCCTTCCCTCATGGCCAAACATTTTGCTCTTAAATCCCTCCTGAGAGTCTTTTGATAGCATTTAAAACACGATTTCAGTTCCTCAGGCAGATCAGCAGCAGCTCTCAGCCAACTGGAGCCCAGATAAGGCCTTGGCTGCCTTTATCCACCTTTGGGAGAGGCACAGGAGGGGTTTCAGCAGCTGGGCTCAATAACTGGGGAGGTCAGATAATCCTGAGCAAGGTGTGCTTGGGGTTGATATTCCTGGGATAAACAGCTCTCCTCATCTGCAAGCACAGATCTCACTCCAGACCCAATGTACATCTCATTTTATATTAAAATATAAAATATATGCTCAGCCTCAGCACTCAGACTTCTTCCCCTCAAGACACTCATTACAGCATGTGCACCATTCGGAATGCAAAAAAGTGTTTAAATCAAATCTATATTTTGCAAACACTGTAAATGCATAAAATCTGGTTTTAATTACATATACATAACATATTTGAAAAGAATGTAACATTATATTTGCTTAATCCAATCAATTTATATTCAGCTCCTTTAATGTGGCAGAAGTTATAAATGAGTGGATTTAATCTCTCCAGAGTGCACATTTTCATTCTTTACAAATGATACTGTCCTTAAAAACCACAATATTTTCTCCAGCACTAAATATGAAACTAATAGTCCTCTTTGCTAAAATTAACATCTGCTTTCTTCATGAAAGCAAACTAAAAAGCTTATTTGTGTTTCAGGAATTGTGTCTTCTGCTCTCAATCACACCAGTGAAAGGAAACATTTGGCTGTTGCTCCATGGAAAGCAACTTTCTTATGTCTCACATCTAATTCTAAATTACACAGCTTTTAAAAAGTAAAAGTAATATGAAAAATAACCAAAACAAATATGGGGAAAGCAGAGAGGATGCTCTCCATAATACCTTTGGTGTGGAACAGATCACAGTGTCATAGAAATAAAAATAAAAAGATACTAAAGAAGCAATTCAGGTACTTCTGTTTCTTTTTTTTCTGGCTACAAGGCTAAGAAGTTGTTAAAAGACTGGCTTAAATATAAAACAATTTTTTTTTTTTTTTCTTTCCATCTTACATCAGTTTTCCTGCAGAACTAATTGCCACATGAGCCTGTGCAAAACCAGCTGGAAATACAAGTACATGTGTGCTCAAATGGGATAGAAAATCATAATGGAATGAACCACAGATGTGGAAACTGATATAAACCCCTGCCAAAAGAAGTAAACCATCACTGACTGACTGCAAGAGAATCCCATAAGAGAATCCTTTGTGCTATACAGTATATTTATTCTGAAATACAAACAACTGGCCACTGCCAGACAAAGCACTGAAAGAGAGGCACTGCTAGTGGATGATTATGTTAATTTAAACTGAATTTTGAGTGTGGTAAGTGGAAAAAGAGTCAGAGAAAGTCATAAGACCCTTTTACTTCATGTAAAGTCACAAATAATTTTCCTTTAGTCAATAAGTGAAGCACAGTCTTTAAAACACCCCACATTTCAGTCTGATTTATATCAGACAATATCAAAAGAGAGGGGTTTGCCCAGTTTCATTGATGAACCCTTCATCAGAGCAGCTTTGATCCAAGCCAGCAATCCATGCACAAACCTTTACCTTTGCAATTAGCACCTGGGGCATTGCTGGGGCAGGAGGAACATCTGGGGCCAGGAGGAACATCTGGGGGCAGCAGGAACATCTGGGGTAGCAGGAACATCTGGGGGCAGGAGGAACATCTGGGGCAGGAGGAACATCTGGGGGCAGCAGGAACATCCCAGTGCTGTGCCACAGCCTCTCCTCTGTCCCAATCACAAGTGGGTGTCTCCAGGCACTGGCACCCTTTGCTCCTGTGCTCATCTCTCTGAGCAGGCACTGAGCACTCTGGGCAAACAGAGTGGAGAATCCTTCCCTAATTAAAGCCCACAGATAAACTCTTGGGGTCACTCAAATCCAAAAGGCAAAAAAGTCTCAAAAAGTGAATTATAGCATTATAGCCATTCCTACCTTCCTTCTTCTTCCCATCATCATGCAAATAAACAGAAGAAAAAAAATAAAATAAAACATAAAATATAAAACAAAACATAAAAAATAAGAGAAAATAAAAAATATAAAATAAAATATAAAATAAAATATAAAACAAAACATAAAAAATAAAATAAAATTAAAAATATAAAATAAAATATAAAACAAAACATAAAAAATAAGATAAAATAAGATAAAATAAAATAAAATAAAATAAAATAAAATAAAATAAAATAAAATAAAATAAAATAATAAAATGTCTGTCAGGGGCAGAGGCACAGTTCTCTGAGCTCCTTCTCCCTCCTGCAGCAGCCCCAGGGGATGGATGCTCTCTGAGCTGGGGCAGCCCAGCCCTGCCCTTCCAGGCACTCCCAGCCTGGATCCATTTCCAGCTGGGAGCCCTCAGGGCTGCTCATCATCCTCTCTGATCAGTGACCCTGCCCGGCCATGGGCCTGCCTGGGCTCCTCTGGGCACTGCAAACAGCCAGAAACAAAAACTGAGAGTTGTGCACCTGCTGGGATTGCAGGGCTGTGAAGGGTTTGGGCAGGAGTGAGTCCTTGCCAAGGTGAGCAGAGTGAAGCAAGCAGGCCCTGCTGGCCAGAGAGCTCTGGCTGCTGCCTCATTAATGCCTAATTAATTCTCCCTGCCCCTTGCATGGCACCTGCAGGACTGTGTCCTCAAGGCAGAGCAGGAGCCCCCACTCTGCTGTGTATAAATCACAATAAACCAGGTTTCCCAGATCTGCTTCTGGGCAATTATAAGGCAGGAGCTGTAAATTACACACAATTTTCTCCAGTCCTTGCTGCTGCCCAAGAAGAGGTTTAAACAGCCGCATAACTAACATAAATAAATGTACATATTTAGAAGACCAAAGCCTTTAAAGGAGATAATATTTTAAAATACATATTTGAGTAAGATACGACAGCAAAAAACTGGCATTACTGATGTGGAAGGTAATCCAAATTGAAGGCTACTTCTGCTGTTTTACTGAGGAAAGTAAATTCTACACAAGTAACTACAAAGTTTCAGCTGCCAAACTATTTGTACAACAAGATAATTTTTTAGGAATTCCTAGGAGGAAAAAAGAAAGAAACTCAGACTGTCTAATCAAAATATGAAACTCCCAGTAGGAGAAGAAAACTTCAACCTTCCAGATATAAAACATATTACAAAGCATTCACACTTGAGCAATTGATAGGATGGTTTAGAGAGTGCCATGCAGTCAGCAGAATGGAACACCTTGGGGGAAAAGGAGGATATGAAATTTCTGTCCCTTGAGGTATTCGTTTGCTGAGGCTGGAGGAGAAAAGATCCAGAGCTACATGCCATTCGGACTACCAGAAAAAAAATAAAATAAAAAAGTGGTTAGTTCATATAAAGAGAAGTTTGTAGTCTGCATTACCTTATGAATTTTCAAAGGGAAAAATCTAATTTTTAATGATAGAAAATATGAAGTTATCTGATTTTAATCGAGGTGTTGCTGCAGTCTGTTAGAAGTCGTGAGGGATCTTTTCCTTTGTAAAGTACAACGTGGTTTTCCAGCAGACTTTGGCAATTCTTTAGGGCCCAATCCAAAGACAAAAGCTTTTCTGTTGCCTCCACAGGTTTTGTGTGAGGCCTTTAGTAAACTGCAATGAAACCAAGTCCCAGAGCACCCACACTCGTTGGCATTGATCAAAGAGGCAGCGAAAGCTGCACAGCAATCAGAGTCTCTGTCATCCCAGAGAAATCAGCTCCGAGTGAAGCAGGATCACACCCAAACACTCATTGCACAGATATGACACAGCGCTGGGCTGCTGTGAGCAGTGGGGATGTTCGCTGTGGGCAGGCAGGGGAAATGTGCAGCTCTCGTCCTATATAAAACCCTCAAGGAACCAAAATACTTTCTGATGTCAGATCCTGGCAGCTGCATGACTGAAGTAGGATTGATTTTTTTTTTTTTTTTAATCTCAAGGTCAGTCCATGCATTTTAAAATTTAGATAAAATTCTCTTTTTGCCAAAAAAGTGAAATTCTGCTTATTGGAGATGTTGTCCTGCCATGCTGATGCACAGATCATTTCCAGTTCCCTCCTGCAGGATTCCTGTCACCCACCTGTGATGGAGACAGGGAGGTAAATGTGGGACTTTGGGAGGAGATATCAACCACAAGCAGGTCCCTGTGGGAATTCCTGAACACTTGAAGAAAGAAAAATGCAGAGACATCAAAATTTTCTCCATTTGAAGACAAAATTAGGATTTAGGACTGAAGACCAGATGCTGCTCCATCAGGATTCCTAAACTTGCATTAGGAGTTAAAGCTCTGAAAATACTCTCATTTCAATTTTTAATTAGGGACTATTTGCATTTTGGGCTTTATTTTTGAGTTTATAGGAGTAAAATTGCAGTACCCTACTTCAAATAAAGACTTTAAATGCTAATTAATGAATGTAGCAGCATCCAGGTGAAATATTGACTAAAAATTCAGTCCTTTTAGATATCATATTTGAAAAATTAAGTCTCTGCTACCTCTAGCTGACTGAGTTTATACTTTTGCTTTGGTTTATGCTTTAGATTCAGATGAGGTGCATCAAAAACGATTCATCTTTTTTAAAAAAATTCAATCATTTTTGTGTAGAAACAAATCCAATTTGTTTATTAATCTCTCAAATATGTCCAATGGATTTTTAATTGAGAAGTAATTGCATTTTGCCTTATAGAGTCTTTTGTTGATTTCATAAGCTTATCATCAATCCTGTGGTGATTTCTCACCTGATAAAGAAATAACATTATCTAATTAATCACATTGTGTAATAACAAATCTCCTATTTAGAGGTACAATAATTAGATTTGGAAAATGCAAGGAAAACAAGAAAATTATTCCCCAAGGTGGAGGGATTGTGGGTTCTACTTGAAAGGAAGACACGCACTTTGCAAAGTTGATTAATTAGTTTTAAGAGGATCTCAAAAAGCTCAGGCCTTTGAAGTCTGCAATCAGTTTGGAAAAGAAAATATATCTGTGCTACAAAGATACTTTGTACCAACTTTCAAAATATTATCTGTGGCAAAACACAGCGTTTGCTTTGCTGTGTGAAAAACCTGTTTTCACTTTTGGAGACGCAGTGTGATAAATTTTGGCAAGCTGAGCGATTTCCTGTCTCTGATGCGTTTGGCAAGGCAGAAATGCTAAATAAGAAGCTTGCCTCGAATTTCCATCCCCCCTGCACAGTTTCAGCTGCAGCAGCTGAGGGAAGGAGGTGCTGGTGGAAGTGAGAAGTCTTTTTGGGCAGGAGCAATGAATCACACTTAAAATTCGTGGTCACTCTCCACCATGGGCGTATTTTTATCATTCCTATTAGACAGCCCCAAAAAAAATGTAAAAGTCTCTCTAGAGCTCGTTTTGAGACCTGTGGCAGAGATGAATGGAGAGTTTAAATGGATGATTTGAAGCTGACAACCTCAGCAAACTGTGGTTCAGAGCAAGTGTGGCAACGCAGCTGTGGCATGGAGCTGAAAATATCCCCCCATCTGAGCACATGCACAGAGCCTGAGGAGCAGTGATGTCCTGGGGGAAAGGCAGGAAAAGAACACTGAATTCTGACAGGCCTTCTGAAAAGTCTTTTCACTATGGAAGATCAAGAATCCTCCCCTGAAAAAGCAGAAATAGAGTCACACACTCAAAGTAGTTGCTGATTTCACAAAGCTGCTTTGAACTTCTCTTTCCCCTTTCTAAGGGCACAATTTGAATAAACAAAATTTTCTGCCTGAATAAGTCAAATAAAATACTAAATGTACATGAAGAAGCATTTCAAAGTTTCAAATAAGTATCTGAAAGGGCAATAGAACATTTTGGATCAATAGATTTCTATCATTTGCCTATTGGAAAAGGTCTTTGATTAAAAGATTCCTTATTTTGCCCAGCAGCTGGTCTGTGAGTTGAGCTATTCACCAGTAACCACATGAAAAGAAAGAGAGATTGCAGCTTATTTTCACTCTTTAATAACTTTTCAAAGATCTATCCTTCTCCCTGATATAGTTAATTGAAGAGTAATAAGCAGCAGCCTGAATTCCTTAGACTTTTATTAAATTCATTATTCTCTGGTGCTGCTTGGAAATCTGCTTTTTCTCACTTCCAAAATTCTCTAATTTTTTACTTTTTATTTTTACTTCTTCAACTCTCTCAGTGCAAGGCCCATCAGCCCAATCTGATCTTCCCCATACAGCAGGACCCTGCTCTCAGGGGATGCTGCAGGGCTGCTCCATTTCTGTGCTGTGGAATTTCACAGCCTCCAAAACTTTCCTTTTTTCTGTTCCCAGGATTTCTCAGAGCTCCTCCTCAGCTGGAATTCCACAGGAATTCTCCCTCACACCACCATCAAAATGTCCACCAGTGAAATCAGTTTTCATCATCTGCCAATAAGTAGAAAATGGACACAGCAGAGAAAATGGACACATATTGGCATCATATGCCATTCAATAGAAAATGGACACAGCAGAGAATTCAAATTATACAAGTGCTAAAGTCAGCCCAGCCCTCCATCCCCACTCTGCATTTGGGCACTTCATTTTTACATTAATGAACCTCTAGAACTAATTACTTCATCCAAGAGCTCATCATGTTTTTGCACAATCCATTTCTGACTGTTCAATCCTCACCATAATCTTTTGACCTCTTCCATTTCAAGGGCAAACTCCTCGGTGGGATCACAGAACTGCTCACAGTTTTAATGTTAATTAATTCAATAGAGTGGCAGATCCACGTGGAAAGGAAAATTCTTTTCCTCAGTAAAATCTGGGACTCTGTAGCTCACCAATGAGGGGAGGCCAAGGCTGCCACAAACCCCTCCTGACCCCTCTGCCGTGCCTACAAGGGTTCTCCCAAGGCAGAACAAACATTGCCATTAACACTCCCAGGCAGATGGATTTGAGAGGCTCCAGAACTATTTTATATTAAAAACCCTCAAAAAATTTTTATTTGTCCTCTAAAATTGACACTTTATTTGAAATAAAGGTAGATTTGTCATTATAAAACATGTTCCTCTTACCCCCAAGCCGTTCCTTGGTCTAAAAGAAACTATTAAAATCTGTGAAATTCAAAATATGACAGTTTGTTTTAATAGTTTGTGAAAAAATCTGAAGAGCCACAAATGTAATTTTTCCTGCTACCTGCATTCTTATCTGATTATTTCAGCTGATTGTGAAAACAGGAAAAATATTTTAAATAGAAGTTCTTCAGAAGAATAAATTTGCTATTTATGCATTATAACTTACCTGTATTTAAAGTTCTAATATATCAATTCTCTACACAACCTGGCCTTTACCAGAACTTTTCCTCTCTTTTTCCACACACTTTTAAAGAAAATCATCTTTTCACTCCTCATCACCGAGAGGGTTTATCTGAGAAACACTTATTCCATTTCTCCCTGGTTATTTCCCAATCCCTGAAAAGAAGTATTCATGCAACATTATTTCAGTTAATGTAATCTGCAAACTCCTGCTATATTTCATTCCACCAAGTAAACACTCCCTGACTTTCTCTCTGGTGTCACACACTCCAGCAGCTGTGTCCTTGATGAAGCTGGCTAGAAATTACTTAGGATATGTTAGAATTCATCATTTCTGCTAATTTTAAACTTTTCCCCTCTCAATTCCAACAACTCTGCACTCAGCTATTGCTGATCCCCATTTATTGGCAAATGCAGTAATCCCTGGCAGCTGGCAGTGGGAATTGTACCTGTTTATCCTGGGATAAATCCTAGAGTACCTATTTATACCTATTTATCCCAGGATAAATCCTAGGGTACCTGTTTATACCTATTTATGCTGGGATAAATCATAGGGTACCTGTTTATATCTATTTATCCCAGGATAAATCCTAGGGTACCTGTTTATCCTGGGATAAATCCTAGGGTACCTGTTTATACCTATTTATCCCAGGATAAATCTTAGACTGCCTATTTATAACTATTTATCCCAGGATAAATCCTAGGGTACCTATTTATATCTATTTATACCTGGATAAATCCTAGGGTACCTATTTATATCTATTTATCCCAGGATAAATCTTAGAGTGCCTATTTATATCTATTTATCCCAGGATAAATCCTAGGGTACCTATTTATACCTATTTATCCTGGGATAAATCCTGGGGTACCAAATTTACCTATTTATCCCAGGATAAATCCTAGAGTGCCTATTTATACCTATTTATCCCAGGATAAATCCTAGGGTACCTATTTATCCTGGGATAAATCCTAGGGTACCTATTTATACCTATTTATCCCGGGATAAATCCTAGAGTGCCTATTTATAACTATTTATCCCATGATAAATCCTAGGATATCCTAGCACTGCAAAATGGAGGAATGGTTCAAGGCAGACAGAGGTGACTATGATAACTGTAATAAGGGCTCAAATTTCTGGAAGATTTATCAATTCCTGTTCCTTTTAATAAGAAAAATCCATGATGTGCTTTTCATTCTGGAAATGTACATTTAC
Source organism: Zonotrichia albicollis (assembly GCF_047830755.1). Classification (NCBI taxonomy): domain Eukaryota; kingdom Metazoa; phylum Chordata; class Aves; order Passeriformes; family Passerellidae; genus Zonotrichia; species Zonotrichia albicollis. The sequence goes on from NC_133832.1 coordinate 17,827,434, forward strand.
ATTCTCACTCTTTCCTGCAAACTGCCCAATGGGATGGTTTGGGGTTTGTTTCCCTTTTATAATAACTTTTTTAGATGCAGGCAGGAATATATTTGATAATCCCTCTTTCTAAAAGAGGCCTTGCAAAATGCAGAAATGACAAATTTCATGGCAGGGGAGCAAACTGGAACCCACAAAACATGCAAACCCCGCAGAAGGGATTCCCCTCTCCATCTCTGGAATGTTTCCTGTCTGCATTAACGCTCTCCCCAGATAAAGAAATGCTAATCCAGCCCTGATCTAGAATGAACATGTGTGGACAGCACATTACTGATTGATTTACCCAATTATTCACGGGGCACTAATTAAACCTGAGATTTCCTGTTTAATTCTTGCTCTCCAAAGGCAGAGGATGAAGACAATTCTGCTCTCCAGGATCTGCCAGGACCAGCTCTGACTCTGCATTCACTGAAATCTGTCACAGACCCCGTGCTCTCCATTTGCCTTCCAAACCGTGCTGGAAGAAGCACTTCTGCAACGCCTTGGGAAAAAATAAAATAAAATAAAAGTAGCGAACATCTGCTGATATTGATTGTGAGAATCTGAAACTTTATGAAACCATAGATGGGTTGCATTTGACGAGCATTTTTCTGGAACATTTTCAGACTTAAACAAACAACATCTGTTAATATTGATTTTTGGGTTACACTGAGACTTTCAGAAGAATTACAATCAGTGGGTGATTGAAAAGTGTTGTGATATATGTTACAAGATCAAACAGGAAACAAAGGTTTAAAGGGTCTGTTTCCCTTTAGTTTCATTAATAATCTATGATCCCTCCCCTTTAGAAGAAAATAAAAAGAATAAAGGAGAGGGAAAAAAAAAAAAAAACAAAACCAAAACATTTGCTTTATTTCACACACTGAAAGATCAGAGAAGAAAATTAACATTTATGAAAGTTGGTGAGAATGTCTGAGGCAAAATGTTTCAGTTCTACAGTTGACACAAACATTTCCAAAGCTATTTCATAATAATAAAAAAATAACTGAACAAGCCCATGGAAAAGAGATCATCGTGACAGATTGAGAAGTCTGTTTAAAAAAAATAAAAAGCTTTAAAAAAAACCAAAACAAAATAAAAGACCAAAATGAACCAAATATTTCCCTGATACTCTACAGCTTAGCTTTTGAATCAATAATGAAACAAAGCAGCACATTCACAAACTGGAACTGGAAGATTTCAAATTCCTTTTGCTGGTGAACATTCCAGATGGGATTTGCTGATGCCAAAGGTGTTTTGTGCTTGAGCTTTATCATCTTCCTATTCAAGGGAAATTTTCCTTTAAAAGTGAACTTTTGGAGATATAATCCAAATGGATTATGGAAAAATGGGTAAATACCCACCATTCTTTGATTTGGTAAGTAATCCATTACAATTAAATTGATATTGCACCCTGCAATATCAATGTATTTTTTTTCTTTTCTCACTTTCATAGTTCTTAGTGAACTCCTGTTCTCCTGAAGCAACTGGGCAGTCAAATATGTTCCATTTTATGCAATATTAGTAATATACAAAACACTGGCACAGGAATATATTGGGAAGTAGATCAGCTGTGTACAATTAATAAAAAAGAATAAAAGTTTTAAGAATCTCTTTTCTGATGCATCTGGACTTGCCAGTTATAAAACAGAATTAAATTTCCTTCTAGTGACAAAGGCAAGAATCCCAAGGAACAATGGATGCTGCTGCCCACCTCCTGCACCCCTTCCAGTCCCACATTAGCAGATAAAAATATTAATGAGTCAGCTGCAGCCAGAGGTCACACACCTCACATCTGCTTTCAGGCTTTGGCAAAAGGAACCTGCACACCTGTCTGAAAAAATAACTCATTTATTCGCAGAAAACATTTCAGGGGACACAGCATTGTATTTTATAGAAGTCCTCTTTCTGATTTGCGCTGCCTCTCTGTCCTACAGAAATTCTGTTTGTACTTGAGGGATTTCTCGAAGTCAAATCCCAAGCATATGGAGGCAGCAGTCGGTTCTATTTATCTTTCACACCATGTGAGGCACCCCCAGCCAGCCCAGGGCCTTGCTGGGGAATCTGAGCAAGACATGGGCAGTGCTGGGAGTCAGGAAGAATCACCTGACAGCCCCATGTGCTCCTTCCGTGGAGAACATCTGTTTGTGAACACCAAAGTGCCGGGGAAAAAGGCAGGATTTATCTTTGCTGGGATTTTCCATCATTCTTGGACTACTCTGTGGGTATACACACATATATGTATATATATATATATATATAGAGAGAGAGAGAGAGAGAGATAGATAGATATATAGATGGATAGATAGATAGATATAGATATATAGATATATAGATATATAGATATATAGATATATAGATATATAGATATATAAATATATATAGATATAGAGATATATAGATATATAGATATAGGTAGTTAGGTAGATAGATGATAGATAGACATAGATATAGATATATAGATATATAGATATATAGACATATAGATATATAGATATATGGACATATAGATATATAGATATATAAATATATATAGATATATAGATATATAGATATATAGGTAGTTAGGTAGATAGATGATAGATAGACATAGATATAGATATATAGATATATAGATATATAGATATATAGATATATAGATATATAGATATATAGATATATAGATATAGATGATGTAGATATAGGTTTATACATATATACATAGCAAAAGGCACTCTGTGTGTGTATTCAGATATGTCCATCTTGTCACAATCAGGCTTCTCCAAGTCCTGACCACTTTATTATATCTAATTCATTACTCCTTCATTGTTTAGAACTTAATTATCCCCAGACAGGACCTAATGTAAAACAAGGTTCATCAACCCTCAGTGTGTTACCAAAGAGGCTCATACCAGGAGTTACAGATAATTATGGGAGGGAGGAATATTGAAATTTGTATTTCATTGCATCTTCTAAAGACGTTGCAAAGGGCTAATTTGTATAAGAAAATCAGAACTCAGGTCTTGCATTAAATGCTGGAAGACTCTGAGGGATGGAGCATGCAAGAGACAGAAAAAAGAAAAGGCAGCTCCTAAATATTTGTGGAAATGCTTCCATGGTTCACAGTCCAGAGCAGCTCTGGCCACAGCCCAGGCTGATCCTGAGGGTCTGAATCAGAGTCAGCACTGCACCCACCATCCTCCTGCTCTTCTAGCAACCACCAGCCTGGAACCAAACTGAATTCTTCTTCTGTGAGCCTGACTTACAATGCAACTGCTGCTCGAGTTGGGGGCTTTGAGCTGTAATGAAAACTGTAGGCATACAAAAAAAAATCCCAAAAAAGAACATTCCCTATTCCCTCACAACAGATTTTTGCCCCTTGCTACACAGTGAAAACACAAGGCCAAGAATATTCCAAAGACAAAAAAGACAGGCAGAAAATTGTCACCCACTGGCACAATGCACTGCAATGCCCTCTAAATATATAATGTAATAAATATAATATAATATAACATAACATAATATAACATAACATAACATAACATAACATAACATAACATAACATAACATAACATAACATAATATAACATAACATAACATAATATAATATAATATAATATAATATAATATAATATAATATAATATAATATAATATAATATAATATAATATAATACAATGTAACATAATATAGTATAATATAATATATATATGCACTCATATTTATATAAACCTCTATCTATATGAACCCACATAAATGTACAGCCCTATAAATATATGCACAAACATTTTTTCAGACAAGAAGAACAAACCATGCTGTGCAACAAAAATAAAATGGGAGAAGCAAGTAAACACTCCCTGAGGTGTCCCTTTGTGCCTTCCCTCTCACCCCTGGTTCCCAGCAGAGTGACCTATTGGTCCAGACACCATAAAAATTGAAAGATACAACCATGGGAAACAAAAGCACTCCCTGTCTGATCTTCTGCTTCTAACACACGGGATTCATGCATTTTAAAAAGCAGAATTAATACAAATCAGTGTGTTAGAACTGGGGCTGCCTTTTTAAGCTCATGTTCGTGTGATTCAAAGCTGACCTTCAGAATTTCACATTCTGCATTTCCACCCTGGATCTTATCTCAAGGAAAGGACATCTCTCCTCAGCAGAGCCCTGATTCAAAGTGAAGCCAAGAAGAATGCTTGTTTACTCAAACTGCTGCAAGATTTTTAATTACACTTAATTCAGTTTTATGGAAATGCATGGAACAATGTAGCCTAAAAAAAATGGGACTTCAAACTGCTTTGTGCACTTTGGATTAAAGGGCTTCCTCTTTGGCTCAACAACAGTGGGAAGACTTATTTTATAAGGCTTCTTGGAGAGCAATTAAAATACTTCTTGTCACTACTTTTATCTTTTCTAACTGCTCAAAGTGATTAAATAAAGACACTGAGTAGCTGGTATAAACATTTTTAACATCCAGCCATGTGCCTTTTCCAAAATCCAAGCACAAGCTCCTTTTTCCTTTAGATTGGCCTAAAAGCTTTTCAAATCAATGTGTTTTGGGGTTTTTCCCCCTTAAATTATTATTAAAAAGCACTAAATTACATAACTATTCCTTCTGAGCTCTCCATATTTTAAAAGCATTAGCAATCATTAATTACACCTAATTTCATAAAACAAATTTCATACATTGCTTGATTGACCTGCTCTCAGAATTGGCCAGCCCCTGAAACGAAGTTATGTTTTTTGACACCAGAGTGTGTAATTGAATTTGTCCTACAATAATTTTTTGCCTTATTTTTTTTAATGAAGAAAACAAGCAGAATCAGGCTGCCATTTACTTACTGAGTCCCCAAGCACTCAGAGTTAAATTAATTAAGGGGTTAAGTAGGAAAGAATGATCTTGTTTAGGGAGGGAAGTTAGCTGTAATTCCTACTGTCCAATAAGGATTCATTATGGGATTCCCATTTTCCTTAAAAACCCCCAAAACTTTCAGAGCTCTGAACCTTCTGGCCTTGACAAAGTGGGAAATCTTCATTCAAATCACTTTTCTAGAAGTGTTCAATAACTGCTGAGATTGAAACATTAAATGATGTGGTTATCAATATTATTTAGGGGATAAACTAAAGGGAAAAGGTCAAAAATCCCAGAAAAGGTCAAGAAACTCCTTTGACTGTTGTGGAATGAAAAAGTCCTGCTTTACTTTATTTTAAGCTTGTTTTAGTTGAATTTATTAGATTATACAGCACAATCAAAGAGAAGATAAAGCATTATCAAAATTCCTGCTGCTGCCATCTTTTAATCAAAGATTTTCACTTGCTCACCTGAAACTTCAGCCTTTCACTCAGGGAATATTTGAATTAGTGAGGTTGTCCTGCCTGGCATGAAGACAAATGCTGGGAGCTCATCCTTGCCCATTCAGAGCCCTGGTCCTTTGCATGGCTCTGCCCAAAAGTCAGGCAGGGGAAATGCAAGTGGCATTCAGAGCCTGCTGAGGGCACTGTGTTATCTGTCACCCGGATTAATGCAGCCTGCACGGGCTCTGTGGGGCCTGGCACCTGAGATTTATGGAGTCTGCTTAATGAAGATATACACTGCCTTTAAATGCTGCTGGACACTGCTCCCCTGCTCCTCTGCCTGCTCTCTGCTTTCACAACATCTACAGGTTGGCAATTATTTGAAAGTGATGCATCTTTCTGGAAAAAAAAAAAAAAGAAAGAAAAAACCTTATAGATATAGATATAGATTATATAGATATAGATATAGATGATATAGGTATAGATATAGACGATATAGATAGATATAGATATAGATATAGATGATATAGATATAGATATAGATATAGATATAGATATAGATATAGATTATATAGATATAGATAGATATAGATGAGATAGATATAGATTTTATAAATATTGATATAGATGATATAGATATAGATATAGATATAGATATAGATATAGATATAGATATAGATATAGATATAGATATAGATAGATATAGATATAGATATAGATGAGATAGATATAGATGAGATAGATATAGATTATATAGATATTTAGGTTATAGATATATAGATATATAGATATATAGATATATAGATATATAGATATATAGATATATAGATATATCGATATATCAATATATAGATATATAGATATATCAATATATAGATATATAGATATAGATACAATTAAAATAAAAGAAAACCAAAATTGTTGTTCTCAATGCACCCATTCTTTTCTCCAAATACAGATCTCATTTCCCAACTCAAAATGTCATTGTTCAATATTTCTTCAAAGCGTGATCTTGACAAAACCAAAGAAACTGATTCCATCAAATATTTTTCTAATCATGTCTGGTTTGTGCTGTTACATGTTTCTTCCACAACTGCTCATCCAGTTATTGTCATTTCTAATGATCCATTACCCAGGTAAACCAAATCCTCCTAAATAATTTTTTCAATAAAACACCCCTATCTCGGAAGATTTGGGGTCGGAACTCCTTTTGAGTATATTTCTCATTTAATTCTATAACGTGGCAAGTTTACCACCCCCATTCCAAACCCTTTGAGTCCCATCACCACACGATTGCATTTTACAAACCGAGGCATCAGATCAACTTCCAACTGATTCTTTTATCCTTTCTCTCCCCCTGATTATCCTTGACTGCTGAACCCGGATTTTTATTTTGTTGGTAAGTAAGCATTTGCAGAGGACAAATCACTTAGGAAATGTAAGGAGATGATAAACAAGGGGCAGGGTCAATTCTAACAAAAGCAGAGGGGAATTAATCAACCAAAGACAGAGCAGCTCCTGCAAAGCTTCTCTGGTACCTGGTGACACGTGAGGAACATTTTATAGCTCTCAGAAAGTGCTGTAGGATTTGAACCCTGTATTTTTTATTTTTTATTTTTTTATCACAATAAAACCTTCCAGGTTGGTTCTCCTCTTCTTTTCGAAGTGATGAGTGCATAATGAATGTATTTCAAAGCACTTGGAAAAAAACTACCTTTGCAGACAACAGCAAATTGTGGCCTTTCCAACCCAGAATCTGCTTAAAGCCTTCCTTGTTGCTTTTGTGATTTAGGGAGGTGTGGAACTTTCTAGAAAAAGACTGAAAATTAATGTTTTTATTAAACTGTATTGAACTTGCCTAATAAATAATTTATTTTATTCAGTGTTATGACAATGACAAGATTTTGTTAAGTGTAGCAGATCTGAAAAACAGCTTTGCCAGAGTTTTAATTTTTTGGTTTTTTTTAGATAATTGACATGGAATCCTATTTGCCTTTAGCTTGTCAATGCTCCTCTCTTTATGAAGCTACTAGTTTCAAATATCAGGAACATTTTTATCAAAACATATAGAAAAGAATAAAGCCTGATGTATTTCTGGGTATGATATCAATCAGCAAGAATGTCTTATTCCTCCTCTGAAATTTAGAATGAAATTTACCTGGTACCTGGTTAATTTTTGTTTTATTTACTAATTACAGCATTATATTCTAGAATTTGACATATTTGATTTTTAATGTAGATGAAAAAATTTGTGGTTTATTTTACTCTAGGTACACATGATGTATTTCACTGACTTCTCCTGGCTGTGTTTTAGTTCAGTTTATTTTTTCAAAGTAAAATGGCATTATGAAAACTAATAAATGTGATCAAATTTGAGGTGCTTAATCATGTCTAAAAACCCCTCAGTGCTACATTAACCTCTTAGAAATCCATAAATTTTTTTTTTTTTAATTTTAGGAGAGAAATTGCATTTCAATCAATGGCTGAATGACCTAAAAGAGACATGGAGGGGAAGAGATCCCTTCTCCAAAGGTCTCTCAAACTGCACTTTTCCCTCCCAGTTTCAAATTCACATTTCTTTGTTTTTCCACTCAAGCTTGGTCTCTCATGCCATACTATCAGAATTATTTAAATGTGGAAGATCCTCAGTCATTAAAACTGTCTGAATGTGTCAGTGTGTGTCAGAGGACAGATGAGAAGGAAACAAAGATCAGAGTGGATAAGAAAAAAATTATGTGATTTATCATATGAAGTCTTTGTTATAATACTTTATATTGCATTATTTGAATTTTCCTTTATATAGTTTAACTCCTGCTTTTTCCAAAAGTCCAGAATTGGTAGGGAAACTCTGTTGGCCAAATCATTCATTATCTACCAAACCCAGCAATTAATAGGAGTAATTATTTCCCTGCTGAATGCTTTAAGTAGGAGGGGAACATATGGAACTGGTATCTCCTATTTCAAATATTGATCCACTCACTGAGCCTATCTATAAGCAAATAGTTATGCAGAAATATAAGCATGATCCATATATCAGCTGTAATTCCTCCAGAAAATGCAATATATATCCCCTTGCACAAAGGCAAGAACATAATCAGACATAAAATTCTTGTGTCATTGATGCAAAGCAATGAGACTTTAGAGAAAACAAACCTGAGGAATTATCAAAACTGCTTTTTATATTTTCCTGCAGGGGATTTCATGTCAGCCATGAGTTCTTATTAAAAATCACTTTTAAAATTATTATATTTGAGTATTCACTTATAATTTATCATCTTGTTCATGGAGATGCATGATTAATGAAAGGAAACTGAAAGGTAATTGAAAAGTACTAATAAAATTTTATATATTGGATCTGTTATTTTTAATTTTCCAGAGGATCATCAGAAAGCCCCTTATCACTTAAATGGAGTCTCTTTAAATGACCACAAGATGAATGTTATGGGCTTCAACCTCTATCAGAGATTTCAAAAGGAGCAGGGCCTTACACATGTACAAGTCCTGTCAAGAGTCTTTTCTGCTGCTGCCTTTTGCCCAGGAGAGCTTTTACTTGATCTCAGTCTTTCCCTCATTGCAAGATTAAAAACCAAAACCCCTTTTTATGTGAACTGCAATACCTGGCTCATTTAGCATGAAAAACCAAAAGGATTTGCAAGCAGCTCTGTTGTTCTTTTAAAGAAAAATAACTTTTTTTGTTAGTGTCCATTTGTGGCAGTTAAATTTCACTCAGACAAATCAATCCTGTCTCTTTTTCCTGTGGAAATCTGTGCGCAGACCACTCAGAGGTAGAGGGGATGCATGAAAACAGGAGAGATGTTAATCTGTACCAAACATCATTTCCAAACATTATCAATCATATTGATGCTGCCCTGTATCCAACATTATTCCCAACCTGAATGGCTGGAAGAAGCCTTTGGAGACACTACAAAAATAACACTGCTGTGTTTTTATATTCCCAAAACAGTGATTCCATTCAGGAATCCATAAAATTCCCCAGGTCACAGGTGGTGGCTGAGGATGGCAAGCAGAGATGAGCAGCTGGCTCAGTGATATTCAAATCTTGATTAAAGGATGCTCTGTGACAAAGGGAAGGGATCCAGAACAAAATGTGCTATAGGGAAAGGGATCCAGAACAAAGTGAGCCACAGGAAAAGGATCCAGAACAAAATGTGATATAGGGAAAGGGATCCAGAACAAAATGTGATATAGGGAAAGGGATCCAGAACAAAGTGTGCCATGGGAAAAGGGTGCAGAAAAAAGGATGCCACAGGAAAGGATCCAGAACAAAGTGTGGCAAAGGGAAAGGCATCCAGAACAAAATGTGCCATAGAGGAAGGACCCAGAACAAAGTGTGCTGCAGGGAAAGGGATGCAAAACAAAGTGTGCCATGGGAAAAGGGTGCAGAAAAAAGGATGCCACAGGAAAGGATCCAGAATAAAACGTGCCATAGGAAAATGGTGCAGAAGAAAGTGTGGCACAGGGAAAAGCACCCAGAACAAAATGTGCCATAGAGGACACATGGCACATGAAAAAAACGTGCTACAGGGAAAGGGGTGCAGAACAAAGTGTGCTATAGGGAAAGGATCCAGAACAAAATGTGCCATAGGAAAATGGTGCAGAACAAAGTGTGCCATAGAAAAAGGATCCAGAGCAAAGTGTGGCACAGGGAAAGGGATCCAGAACAAAGTGTGCTACAGAAAAAGATCCAGAACAAAATATGCCACAGGAAAGGAGATCCAGAAGAAAGTGTGCCACAGGGAAAAAGATCCAGAGCAAAGTGTGCTACAGAGAAAGGGCCCAGAACAAAGTGTGCCACCGGTTCCACTTTGAAGCACACATCAAAGCCCAGCCCGGCTCCAAAGGGAGCTGTTTAATGGCAGCTTCAAGGACAATGACCATCAAACCCTTGGGATCTGAATGGTCTGGGATTATCTGTGATCAGTAATTTGTGTTAATGCTCCAGTCTGAGTCAGAAAGCTCCCTGTTTGCTCACAGGGACAACTTCTCTTAATCTGTGTTGTTCAGAGATATTTTCCTGTGTTTGCCAGGCCAATGACTTTGGTGGACAGACACAGCTCTGGTGTAGGAGCAAATCTGTCCTAATTAGGGCTACAGGGTGGATCAGTGCCTTTTCTCCCCTTTCTGTACATACACATTCCATAATTATACAGATGCTGGGTAAGAATAGCTCAGCGAGCATTGATAAATCCTTCCGTTTATTCCTGCTGAAATATTCCCATTTTAATTTTAGCATCACCACGTGTGAAGCCTCAATAGCTGAAAAAAACTTTCTTCTGAAACCTTATTTGTCCCATGGCTCTTCTAAAATCTGAGGTCGATCTTTAGAATTAGCTTCATATTTCCAGGGTTGGAAATGTGCTTTCGTGACTCGTGCAATCAAGACGCAATTTCACACAAGCTACTGCAAACTAATAATGAGGTTCTCAGTGATGTGAAGATTCAACTGTCAGTTCAAAGCTTTCATTTCCGAGCTATCCCATTCATTAGGAAAAAAAAAGAGTACATTTGGAACAATGTTTGTAAGCTGAATGACAAAGTATCCTGAGGGATCTGAGCAAAAGCAGTTAACAAAGAACCCATCTACAGAGGAGCTTGTGCCACGAAGGCACAGCAGTGCTGATCTCTAATCCATTTTTACTTCCTCAATTAACATCACACAGCTCTACACAGCTTATCATCATTAGGTTTCAAAGCTCTTTACAACGTCTACTGTCATCAGCCATCAAAAACACGACCCTAATTGTTCATTAGGAGTGGCTGTTATGTTTATGTGGTGCCTTGGCAGTGGAATTTTTTCCCACATGGTACTTGTGGCTACATTTGTCCCTCTTAATGACACCAGGCAATAAAACATGGTCCTGTGTGTTGTTAAAATAACCAGGGAATGTTTCTGGCCTGAGGCAATTTGCATTATCCCAAGTAATTCTCAAGGAGTTGGAGTTTTCCAGTGAAGACTCCCCAAAGGACATTCAGGTGGAGCCACCCTGTCTGGGCAGGCAGGGCTTGGTCACAGAATCACAGAAAAATGAGGTTGGAAAAGGTTTCTGTGGCCATCATAGGGCTGAGCTGTGACAATTGGCCTCAGCTTCTGGAATGAAAAGCTAAGAGTGTCTTCTCCGTTAGCCTGATATTGCCTATTTAAAAACTGAAAACAGTCTTTTGTCCTTTTAAATAGAAATTTTTCTTTCTGTGAAGGTTTAGGTTTAGAGTAAATGGTAATTTGGTCACTACTGTTAATCAGGTCAGCTCTATTTTCCTCTTCTAAATGAAATGTTAGATGAAAATGAGCTATCAAGAAAATGAGGTTTCAAGAGTATATCCTGAAGAAATTCTTCTAGAACCTTGCTTTGTTTTGCTGTTGTATTTCCAGGCACTCGCTCTTTGTCAGATTTTTTCATGATTTAGGAACCATCCAAAGAGCTGGGTGAGTATTTACAGAATTTAGCAAACACTGAGTTCTGCTGGGTGGGCAGAGGGAGCTCAGCTCCCTTTTCCCATCCCAGGTTCCAGGCTCCATAACCTGAGGGATTCTTACAGAAATTGGGTTACAGAACCTTCCCACACCAATCTCAACCCCCCCTTTCTCACTGCCTTTTTCTTTATTTTACACAAAGCAAAGCACCAGATGCTTCTCACCGAATTTATCTTACTGGTTAAAAACTCTGGAAAGAGGGAACATGAGAAGCTGATTTTATGATGTTTTAGGTACCAAAGTTGGTTCTCTTGTTTACTGACTGAGAACCCTAGCTATGAACTGTTTGAGGAGAAGAATATCACTTTCTGCCCCTTTTATCTGCTTTGTTTTCCTTACAAATGCTCAGACGTGAAACAATCCACTAATGAGCTAATGAGACATTTGCTAATTAAAAAAAAAAAAAAAAAAAAAAAAAGAAAGCATTAAAAGAAAATTTAGGAAGAAAAGCAAACTGAAAATGTAATTTCAGTTGACATCACTTTTCTCCCAAAGGCCTTTTTCTTCCTCTTACTCTTCAGCACTCTGAAATGACAGAATTAAACTTCCTTTCAAAATAATACTGAAGTTTTAAAGGAAATGGATCTTTCACAATAATTTAAACTTCTAGAACAACGCAACAAGAAATCATGAATAAGATTAAAAGCATAAAGAGCACCTGTGGATTTATTTTCTTTTTTTGGTTTCAAGCATCATTTTTATTTTGCAGCATTGATCCTCAAAATAACTCCTGCTAACACGTGGTTCTGAGTTGAATGAACTCAGATCATCTGCTTTGATTTAAATATTGATTCTTTGTAATGTATGAGAACAGCTGCCTTTTTGAATTCCTTTCCATCCTCCTTATTACCAAAAACATCATCATTTTATCTCTGGGATTTGGTGCTTAAATAGCATTTCAACTATACCATCTAATGAACTCAGTCAGAGGAGATTAATCCGCTGACATTGAGGAAAACAAAATCCACATTTCCAAACTCTGACTGAACAAAACAGGACATCAGGAAGTTGCTTCAGATTATTTTTAGGGAAAATTGCTTATCTCTTAACCTGGAGCAGAGTGTATAATTCCATTGATAAAGGAATAGGTGATAAAAAGTTCACCTAACCAGAAAAATAAACTGGAAATCACAATTATTTCCAATTACAGTCCAAGAAAAAGCTGATGCCTTCAATGGATTGGGAGACAGGATCAGCTTCCCAAGCATTGGGATTCTTCCCAGAAAACACTGGATTATGTGGATAATACTGGAACATCCACTTTTCAGCTCAGATTTATATCTTTTGTAAAGGAATCACTTAAGCCACGCTGGTGTCCAAGATTTCCAGAGCTCAGACCCTCCCAAACCTCTCCCTCCACATGAAAACTGCAGCTCCAATTTTCTCCTCTCTTACAGGGGAGGGATGATGGCTCTTCCACAGCTCGGCTGAGATATCTCATCTGCACAATGAGATACAAAAATAAATAATCATTGAAAAAATCCAATATTTTCTCTGAGAAAAAGGAGTGGGTCAGAGACATGTCTTTGCCTTTGCTTCATCTACCTTGAGATAAAATTCCAAGTATTGTGTAATGTGTATGATTTTCATATAAACCAGGAAGATGACACCAAAACAAGGGTCTCTGACACTGCTCTCTTTCCAAGAGTGTCACCTCAAGCACCTAAATCTACTTGGCTCATTCTGACACAAATCTGAGAGAGTTTTTCCAAAATGAGAAAACGTCCAAGTGACTTTCCCTTGCCTGTCCTCTCTCCAGCCACAGCTTTGCTGTACCTCTGGAACTTTACCTCAGTAAAATACTCCAGAAGAGAATTTTATAAAATAAAATTCTAAAATTAAATTATAAAAGAAAATTATAAAATACTCCAGAGGCAGGACACAAGTGGAAAGTGCTGTTGACATATCAATATATAACTCAGGTGAGATGTTGCTCTCTGATGTGAATCCCTTCTTCTAACATGCATCACTCTGGAAGCAACTGAAGTGACATTGAAAATTTTAGTTATTTCAGAATAAAAATATCCAAATAGGCAATTTCCACTGAAGTTGCTATAGAAACCGGGAGAGTGGGGAAATTAATTCTAGCTCTCTAACAAGAGTCAAGAATAACCACTTTCCATTACATATGCATAGCCATAAAACCACGTTAGCTCATACAAAATAATAATTATGAAAATTATTTTTTTTTACGAAGAGGATTTTTATTTTTAAGAGAACCATGAGCAAGCGAGATGAACCAAACTTTGAAAAATACTCTGAGCCACTTTTCTCACCAAAAATTTTGGAAAATGTAGCAGTTTTGAAAAAAATCTCAGCCTGAAAGCAGAATTTTGGCAGTACCTCTGCTTTCTTCCTTTCTCCTGTGCAAAGATTCCAGCAAAGATCAGGGGTAGATAATCCTTACATTCCTACATGTGCCACACTCATCTCAATGCACACATCCCAGAGACCTGAGTAAGCACGAAATGCATCATAAAACCATCAAAAAAATTGGTAGGAATTCTGTCAGGTGAGATGGGCAGTGCCCCACACAGATTTATGGTGTTTCAGTGGCTGGGGGCTGTGTAGGTTATGGTATATTTAGAGCAAACCTTGTGGTTTTTATTTTCATTTTCACTTTGCTGCTCGAGTGCTTTCTCTCTGCAAAGAGGAAAAGGCATCCACAGGAACTGTCTGCAAATCCTCACAGCTTAATTGCTCTCATCTGGGGACTTGTTATTGTTAAATTTAATAGACATTGGGGTGTTCTCTGCTGAGACCTTTAATGTGTTCGGGGCTTTGGAGATCTCTGAAGAAAAATTGAACTTATGAAGAGCAAGTCAATGGTCCGGTGAGTAAGGAAAATCATGCACCTGCTGAAGAACATCTTTCTTCCAATATTGCACCACAGCTTTGGGTCCTAAAGGAGCAGGCAGGACAATTTAAACCTTTTAGTCTTGCTGTGATTACAAGATGATGTCCAGCATGAATTCACCCATTATCCCTTGGGAAGGGACAGAGGAAGAGTCTTTCTTTTCAGAGTTGTGTATTTCTAATCCACAGACACATTCATTGTTAAAAGTGTGGGGGTTTATTAAAAGAAAATAATTCATGCAGCAGGCACACAGCTGAGATTCCTGCTCACCTTTATGGTATCAATGATTTTCCTATGCATGTGAAGGTATGTCAGGATTTGTTGGCACATTTCATCTTTTATAATCTGGATTTCAACACACATTTTGGTTTTCTGGTATATTAATCTGTCCCAAATCAACTCCTAAATATTTAAAAATTAAGGAACACAGATGTTGCAAGATTGACATTGATTTCCAACCTAATGAAATGAGGTAAAGTTCAATTATGCACTTTTAAAAGTTTATAGCAAAAGTTTTGAGTTTTAGAGTAATAAACTATTCCTGCCTGGCAGGAATCACTGAATGGATCATGCTGTGCTCTGCACTAAAAAACAAAGTAATAATTTTTTGGTCCTTTTAGCCAAATACTTGGTTTGATTAGATAGTTGAATAAAAATAGAATTTAAAAGGTTAAACCAAAAATCAAGCACTAGCACAAAGAGAAAACCTGGGTATGGAGTGAGGAGATGTTTTCAGATGAGAGGAGAAGCAGATGGAAAGCTGATGAGGCAAGGAAATGGCAACCTGGGACTTGACCAAGCCATGCAGGTGGCACAGCAAAGTGGGCTTAATTCAGCAAGGCACTGAGGAATTCTTGAGCCTCAGTTCCCTGATAGTCCCTCCAGATGACATATTACAGCAGGCAATGAATTTGTACAATTGACAATAGAAATAGAAATTAGAAATACCATCCCAGAACTTTTGAGAGCTGGGTTTCTTTAGAGTGCATTGGTGACGGATTTTGAAAGCTCCATGGGAAGGAAGCTTGGGTTTGACATCTCAGAGTTATATTTTAATAGCCCTGATGTGTAAATATCATAGTTTTTCCTTCCAGAAGCCAAAATAATTTATAAGAGTAACGTTTTGATAAAAACTCCTAGACAATCTTAGGTGATACAGAGCAAATAAAGATATTGAGGACCTTTTCACTTAGAAAGAAAAGGCATTAGTGTGAAATACTTTGGATTCCAAGGGCTGTCATCTTTAGAGAAAACAAGATTTTATCAGAATGGTCCTGTCTCAAAAAGTCCCTGAGCTCCCACCTCAAATGGGAGCCAATGCTCCACCATTTCCCATGACTTATCCCAATTTCCCTCATCCTCTTTTGCCCTCCCACACCTCTGGAAGTGCCAAGCTCTGACCTCCCTGCCCTCCAGACCACAGCAAGGGTGGCTTGGACTTGTTTTAACTTTTCTCCTCACGGCTCCTGGTAAGGTCACACAAGTTTAGAGAGTCCTAAGAGTGCCATAAAATTGCCTGTGCAGGGAGCATCAATCTCTGCATGCAGGATGATCTCATCTGCACAGCAACAAGGGACACATGAGTGACAGGCCTCATTTGGAAGGCTGTAAGGAAATGGGAATGCTGAGGAGAAAGCTTTGGAATGTTAATGGGAATGAAAGTAGTTTGGATGTGATTAAAAGAAAAAAAATGTATTGCATGGGAAATAAAAAAGAAGATTTGGAAAAATGACTAATTGTATTTTTTGATCAGATTCTTAACCTGCCACCTATGGGAAAACCATGCAAAAACCCAAAAGAACATTTATTTTTAAATATTTTGGGGAAACTCCAAATTCTGCTGAAGCCAATGAGTGCTGAAGGTTGCAAGAGACACTTTCCAAAACTGAGAGGGTGAAAGGCAAAGTGGAGGCAGACTGGAGTCCATTCCCCCAGCTCTCTGATCCCTGCTGACAGCCTTCCCACTGAGACACCATCATTTTTGCTTAGATTTATTTCTAAAGGAGCAGGAAGCTGAACTTCTTTGTTTTGTTTTTGTGGCAGGGTGAACTTTTCTTTTCTAATTTTCCCTTTCTTCTTAACACACACTGAACCAGGGAAGTGGCTCTGGGATACACATCTCTTGGGGAATATGTATTCATTAGTAGCTTAACTGCAATGCTAGCACAGTAGAAACAGCTGCATCTCAGTTCTCCCTCAAGAATTGTGTTGTCTTTTGTCCTAGGAGGCTCAGAAAATACAGAGAAAAACAAGTGAGAAGTGTTACAGAAAGGTTCCAGCAAAATTGCATACAAATGGAAAAGATTTCTATCAAAAACGACCACTGTGAAATACATATTTAAAATATGACTCAGCCCTTAAACAGAATAAACATCAATTTGCCAGTTGTCATGTGTTTTAGAACCATTTGTGCCATTTATTCTGAAGCAGCATCGCATTTATTTTCCTGACCTGCTGTGAGAAAGGGTTTGAGATGTTACTGCCACAGCTGAAATATGTTGCTGTATTCAGGGAAGACATTCGGCACTGTGCTGCACATAATAAGCTTCAGCACTCATCTGACAATTAGTCATGTTGACACATTTTTATAAATTAGAGCGAGCGATCAGTTTCAGATGAGACATTTTCCCTGCAGAAGGAACCTTCAGCCTCGCAGGGCGTGCTCAGAGTCAGGCACTTCCCACAATGGGGAGCAATCTCTGCCGGGGGAAAGAGAAAGGTGCCTTTTGAACGCGCCAGGAGGAAAATGAACCGTGAACTAAATTTATGGTGGCAACAAAAAGCCATTTTCCTCAAGTGAGGAGACGTTTCACATCGCCTAACACTTCTCCTGGGCTAATTGTTCAAGTTCTATATATCAGAGTATAACCAGAGGTAAAACAGAGCAAAACAAACTCCACTAATGAGTGTGCTCCAGGTTCTCAGGGGGCACAAACCAGCTTAGTTACACCAAATGCCAGAGCCAAGCAGCTATTTCAGAGCTGCAGCTGGTGCTGCACAGCCCGAGAAGGAACTAGAAAGTGACAGAATAATATTTCTCCTACTGCACGTCTGTTTTGACTGATGGATTTCTGATGAATTTCCATTAAATATGAAATACTGGGCTAGGTACATATTTTTAACTGCCTGGTAGTTAATTTTACAGTTTTGGAGACCTGGAGCTCTTCAGTGAAGGATGTAACTACAGCTAAGTAATCTGTCTGGTTAATTATTCCTCTCCTAAACACTGATAAATACAAGTTTGAGAAAGCACCGCAGGCATCTTTTAGAGCAAATACTTCCCATATTTATGTATTTATACACCCAGCCTGACAGAAACTACAAATTACTACAGAACACCACGTTATGTATATTCTCTATGTGGAGAGAATACAATTCCTACAGCGTGAAAAGTTTTCAGAAACTGCACACTGCCACATCTGGAGACTTTGTGTTTGTGAAGGTCAGGGCACAGATGTTTCCCTCATCTGTTGTGCGGCACAAAGCAGTCCCACCTGTCAGCAGCGCTCCTGTTCCAGAGGGGATCCCAGCAGGTCCCCTTTGCCGGGGGCTCTCTGTGCCTTCCAGCCTCCCCCAGCACACAGAAATGTTCCAAAAAGCTCTTTGGTGGTGATGGAGATGGATTCACTCAGCACTGAGCAAATCCCTCACCCTGCCCTGACCTTGTGGTTTGCAGGGAGAGCTGCTCAGAAATCGCTGCAGAAATCTTTTCACCAGCACCCAGGCCCGGCTGTGCATGA
This sequence comes from Zonotrichia albicollis, assembly GCF_047830755.1. Lineage (NCBI taxonomy): Eukaryota > Metazoa > Chordata > Aves > Passeriformes > Passerellidae > Zonotrichia > Zonotrichia albicollis. The sequence continues at coordinate 17,845,815 of NC_133832.1, forward strand.
TGCAAGAGGAGCACTGACAGCAGGAAACTCCACCTCACTTCAGGTTCCACGCTTCATTTACATCGGGATTTGTTTAATGGCATTAAAGACAGCCGAGCGCTCGGGTTTGACTGCGGTGTCACCTGGGTTTAAATTTTCTTGTAAAACTTGCAAATTCTTGTTATTAACTTCCAGTCTTTTGTTCTAACTCTTACATCCCATCCCAGAATAATGAATTCTGCTCCCCAGGCAGCCCTCCCAGCCAGTTTTATAAGTCTATCAACATGCCCAAGTATATTTAAACAGCCTGGAGGGTGACAAACTGTGCAAAATGATCAAAGAACTTCTAAGTGTCACTGCACCTCACAAGGCAGATCTGTGCAAAGGTATCAATTCTTACTTTGCAAATATTTGCAAGTAAAAAAAGAGATTTCCATGAATTTGTCAGAAGGCAAAAAATGTCACTTCTTGCAGTAAATACAATTTTTCATTATGACAGCAGTGAAAATATAGAGAGGTGTATAGGTGCTCTGAGCTCTGCACACCTTGTGAAAATGAATGAGGGCATTCTAGCCAAATCACAGGAAAATAATTATGGAAATAATATTATTTTAGTAAGTTTTTTTGTTGTTTTACTTTTTTCCCACACTTTTTGATATATTTGGATATCAACTGACACATGTTGATCACGCTGAAACAATTTAGGAAAGATTTTCTATGGAACAAGGTTCCATACATTTGTGGTGTGGAACATTTTAGTAACATGGCCTCCTAAACTGGGGAAATTTTAATTTTTAAAACATATTATGGTAATTTTTGAACTGAGCCCTCCCTTCGTTTCTTTATTTTGAGCTTATTTTTACCTCTTTAGTTCACTACCTGTGAAGAAATTAAAGGAAATAATTTTGAAACTTCATAAGATGCATTTTACAATAAAAAGCATTTAGCGCTTATTCAGAGGCATAAACTTTTATCAATAATCTAGCACAGAAAAACTTGAACTATTACTTAGAAATAGTCTCCTAAATTTTTCTTAAATACTCATTCTTCTTTAAGTATCAGAGCCACCATAACACCGAAAACCAAACACCCATTGAAGTCCTCAGCCCCCTGAAAAAATCAGTATCTACAGTATTTGATGTCCAAAGATTTGCTTATGTTTGTTGCCAATAATTCTTTGAAAACTCCTCTCTCTGCATGTGTTTGTGTGCAGCTCTGTGTGTTCATTTCCCAGACCCTCAAATTAAATATTTTCAGATTATTTTTACATGCAGACACTCTGGTTCTCTGAGCGACCAGGAGCAAAATGACTGGGGGTTTATTCACTGAGGGAATCTTACCTGCATGAAAGAGCAGCGTTTTCTCCCCTTCTCTTTTCCATTTAAAACAAAGCCCAGCATGCATAATAAAGATGTTGAGCTGCTGACAGATTGGCAAGAACACAGGGAGCAGTCCTGCGAGCCCCAGAGGTAAGCAGAACAATTTCATAGGAGATTTCAATTTGGATGTGCATTGTGAGTCATTTCAGCACTGAGAGAGATTTAATGTCAACATCAGTTGATTCAGTACTGACATCATCTCAGAGTTTCACCTGTTCTCCTTTGGGAAGAGCAACTCAGCCTCTGAGTTTACTCCAGACTGATTTTTATTACATGAAAACAGTCATTGAATAATTGTCAATATAATTAGAAAAAGCCCCCATGTTCAGCCACACGCTGGATTTCAGGCTAATTCCCCGAAGAGAAGAAAGCAGACATTAGCTAAAAATTCCTCTGGCTGCACATCTCTGCCAGGAATTCTCGCACTAATAAAGAAATTAGTTCCAATGATTTGTTTATTCTCCCGCCTTTCCAGCCTTTGTTCCCTCTCTTGTGACCACTTTAGGTTTACTGGTCATCATTCTCACTGCTCCTTTACATCAGTTTGTCTTCAGTTTCTGATTTCCCACCCGGCATTTCTCAGTTTTAAAGAAAATCACCTCCCCAGAGCAATTTGCATTCCAGCAGAAGGGATGATGCGCTGTGAGTGTGACAGTGCCACTTTCCCCTCCAGGCCCAGCAGTCCTGGGGCAGTTGCCAGAATTAGAGTGGCTTTCGAGTGGAGTTTACAAAATCAGCCTGCTTCCAAGGCAGTGTTTACTGCTCCATAATTTCATCTAATCCCCGCAGCTCCTGACATAAACTAATTGCATGTACACACATGATCCCATTTCGAGTGGTGCAACCCAGATGGTGCCAGTCTGGGGCTGCAGACTGAGTTCCAGTGCTGTCAAATGCATGCCAGGCTCCCGTGCTGCCCTGACATCTCCATTCCCCCTCTGGCAGGACAATTCCTGCTCAGCCCAGTGAAGCCAGGGAGTCACAGTCCCCAGGAGAACATTGTCCAAAAGATGTCCCCAGAGACTTTGAAAACACCAGGGTCTGAAAAGCTTTAGATTTTCCTTTAAATCGTTCTGTCCTTATTATTGCCATCACTGATAACATCACAATTTATTATTAATTCAGCAAGCCTTCAGAATTGCTGTGATTAGCAATAACCTGCCTGCCATGGAATCTGAAATCTCAGCCACAAGAAGATAATTCAAACCTGAAGGAACATCTGGTGTGTCCTTATTTAAGTCCAAATAGGACATACAAACTAACCATCCACACAGCATGTGGATTTTTCCTGTGTCATCTCCCCAGCTAAATAACTAGTGAGTTAAAATACACCTACACAGCAAAACACCCCCAAAACCCCAACCAAAGAAACAAAAATAAATATTATTTGCTCTTTGTTTAGAGGCATATACATATGAGTTCCTTAATCCATGAGAATTGTCAAGTGGTGTTTGTCCTTCCAAAAAAGGAGTTGCTTCTAAACTTATTTTTCCAAAATTTAATGGAATTCTGGTAGATCTTCTGTATTTGCATGGTTGTACTGCATGGATATGCTCAGATCCTGGACACACAGCGAAGGTTACTTATTCATTTTGGGAATACTGTGTCCCAAGAGTGCCAGCAAGATCATGATCTCCTAAAACGTGCTGTGTGTTTGTGATGTATTTAAAGCCATTTATTTTGATTCTCCTCTCACTTTTTTATTCCATTGATTCTTGAGATGTTACTCTGATCAAAATGCTCCACTTTAAGTGAAGATGAGTCTACTTCTCGCAAGTACTCCCAGCACTTAAGTTCTCACTTCCCATCTGCTCTCCTGCAGGTGAAACAACTTTCAGAGCAAACCTGAAGTCAGCCGAAAGTCCACGAGCCTGGTTTGTGTGAATTCAATTCAGAATTCAACTGAATACTCCCCAGCTCTATTCTGTGTTGTTGTGATTTATTCAGCGCTGGAAAACAGGAAACTCAAGATGCACAGCTGATCTGAGCAGCCTGAATCTGTGGAGATCTGCAGAGTCCAAACATTCTGGGGTGAAAATCAGCCTGGTGGGGCCAGTGGTGATTCTTACATCAATCCTGATTCTTTGCATGCTAAAATACAAGTGCAGATGATTTTATGATTGCTATTATTGCTCTTCATATTATTAAACAAACAGTTCAAAATTACTGTATTCAGTTTGAATTGCTCCTCACAAAATCGCTAACAGAAATCCTTTCTGAGCATGCAAGAGGCACTTCAGCATTTCATGAAGTGTTAAATTGGCAAAACAACAACACGAGTTCATTACTGCAGATTCTTTCCAGATGGAACCATAAATGCTCTGTACTTCACTGAGCCCCTGTGGTACAAAGCAAAAGTTGAGCATTCTGATCACTTTTTCGGGAGTGATATTTCTCACAGTGATCATTTATTTTCCCCATGAAGTCGCTAATTGAAAGCAGAGCAGGAAAAGGAAGATTCCAGAAGAGCTCTGATTTATTTGGATTTTGTTTTCTGGTTTTCTGAATTGTTTGGATTTGAAGCTTTTCTCCACCTCTCAGCACAAGGCAAGGGAGATCCAGGTGAGCCCTTCCCAGCCCACCTGGGCGAGGGGCTGGGGGCCCATGGGAGGGAACTGCAGCCCCCAAAGGCGGGGGAGCCAATTGTGCTCCCCAAATGCAGAAATTTCCACGGACACACCCAAAGGAACAGCATTCTTGGGAATTTAAACTAATAATTACAAAAAAATGACAAAAAAAGTGATTTTAAGTATTGCAGTTGTGTTCAAGAGAAACTGCTGAATGCTCCTAATTTTCTTCACCATAGCTGTGGCAGTTCTGGTTTCTTTAACCTGTCCATCTTTTTATTTATATATTCTTAGAATTAAAAAATTTATTTATTTGCTTATTTCAAAACATGAGTTTAGTTCAGTCTTATCCCAATGTATATCAAGAATAATCCCAATGGTGTAAACCAAACAGGAACAACACATACATATAAATATTTAAAATTTAATCAGTTGTATATTATTTAAAATATAATCAGTTTTATCTGGCCACTGTTCTTTGCCCAAAGGAAAAGTCACACTAAAATTTTCAAATGCATTTAAAGATGATATAGATATATTTCTGTCTTTATTTTGAATAGGCTTTGCCCCAAAGCAGAATTGTTTCATTAATCTAGACCATTTCATCCCATGGATTTGCTTTGTTCCCACAGTTGTACTGGAAATTCCAATCAATCTGTTCACCCACTCCACTCAAGTTGTTCTTTAAACAATTAATTAGATTTACTTGTCTCCCCTGGAATACATCAGCATTTTGATAACATTTGTTTCTAGTTAGAAATTATTATTTTTAATAGTCATATCAAATGCCTAAAAGAGGTTGCTCCTTTTCCTTGGAATCCCAGGTGTAAAAATAAATATGGAAATTTAAAAAAGCAAACTACCAACACATTCAGCTCCTGCTTCAGACAGGCTGTGATGTCTTCAAAGGAGCATCCAGTAGGAGATGATGCTCACTGGGCCCCAGAGGTTTTTTGAACAATCAAACTCCTGGAAGATGTTAATCCCAGTTTTCCTCTCATTTCCATGTCAGGAATCACAAACACATCCATTTCTTTTTGTCAAATCTCTGCTGTGCCTTCCACAGCTCAAAATGGAAATCCCCTTACATTCCAATCAAGAAACTCGTTGCCATAAAATGATATTTGCCCCAATTAAAAAATAAGCACTACTTACAATGGGATGAGATTAACTTTGTGGGAAAAGTGGTTTTTATACATTTATTTGACTTTAGCTTTTGCATTGAAATTAAAAAATAAGAGAAGCTCTTAAAATTCTTTATTGAGTAACTGTTTTTAGAAATTAAAATCAGCTCTGTGGTGCTGTCTTGTGCTACTACAGCAGCCACAATTGCCTCTCCCACTACCCCTGCTCATGTAATTTTGGGATGTCTGTAAAGGCTCTATAAAACTTGGCTATGGTGATATGACACTTTAGCAAGTCTTTCATCCCAAAGAAATGATGAAAACTTTATTGCTCTTGACAGAGCTGATAGGCAGGGAGTAAAGTCCTATTTTGTGACTTCTTCAGGATAAATTCTGAAATTGCAGTGGATTTTATATATAGGTACATTTAATATAATTTATATATTTATATATAATAAATTTATATAATATAAATTTATATATATAATATAAATTTATATATATAAATTTATATTATATATTTATATATAAAAATTTATATAATTTATATATTTATAAATTAAAATTTTATATATATATATAAAATTTTAACTTATAATTTTAATTTATAATTTTAATTTATTTAAAAATACTTAATATAATATATAAATATACATTGAATATATTTAATTCATAATTAATTTTTAATATATAATTTAATTTAGAGATAAATATATTTTTATATAAATTATTTAAACTTATCTATAAATTTATATAAATATTTATAATATATTAAATATTTATATAAATTATTTATATATTTTAATTCTATATATAAATATGATAATTTAATATATTTTTAATATGTAAAGATATATGTGTATCTATAAATATATATTTTTATATATAAAATAAATATAAATATAAATATAAATATAAATATAAATATAAATATAAATATAAATATATAAATATATAAATATATAAATATAAATATATAAATATATAAATATAAATAAATAAATAAATATATATATATATAAATATCCACAGAGTCACACCTCCAGTCCTTGGGCACCCCATGAAAATTCTTCTCAGACCCCGAACCAAAGAATCTGATATCAGACAGGCAGAAAAAGTTAATTTATATGAATACATAAATTTCCAGAAGCCAGTCCAAAAATTACAAATAAACTCTGTAAAAGCAGAACCATTCAGAGCCCTCAGACTCCTTTGAAAACAGCTCCAGTAGGAGCTGAGGCCGATCTGAAATCCCAGTCAGTGATCTGAATGAATATCCCTCACATCAACATGCTAGATGTTAGGAAGGAAATTAAATATATCCCTTTACAGGCTTACTCTTCAGAAAATTCATAAATTTAACACTATTTCTTTGGAATATGAGGACAAAACTCCCCCAAAAGTCTATGTTAGTTCAATTTGAGTTGTAGGGGTGTCTGTACTTATCTGTGTGCTCGTTATCACCCAGATAAAGCAACATCCCCGCACATTGAGGGAGAAAAGCCCAGCGGATTGAACACGTGCTCTGAAACCGGTGCCTCCAGTAGATCAAGTGCTTTATTTATGGATTTTCGTGTCAGGTTTTCCACCAGCCTCGCTGGAGAAGTTCCTTAACCCATTTGCCTACATCTCTCTAACAGCAATAATGTCAAGCTCCCTCTTTCTTCCGGAGCCTGATAAAAAGGAGTGAGTTACTGTTTTGAAAAGGCTCCAAGGAGAAAACGGTTCCACAGTCATTAAACTGTGCTCTCAGAGATAATCAACCTCCAGAGGGAATGATGGCAGCATTACCTTTTTCTGCCTATACCTTTGTGCTAAGTCAGGTTTCTGGCTTTTTCATATAATGTAAAAATTATCTTTTTTAGCAGAGACTAAAAAAAAAAATCTTTTTTAGCTCAGCTGGGCAGGTTACCCAATAAACACAAACTGGATAACCACAAACAAAGAGAAACAACTCCTGCCAGGTTTTTGCAAGAGGTAGGAGAGAACAGTGCATTTTTCAGATCTTTACACCAAAGCAATTCCCACCATTGGTGAGTTCATGCCTTTATCTTGGGAGCACAAATCCCACTGATGCTGTTTCAGAAATTGATATTTCCCTGCAACATTAATGACTGCATAGTGCATTCTGTTATGGAACCATCTCCACTCTGCCACCTTAGAGCATAAATGCTTTAATCAACAGTCACATTTCATACATTGTCTTCAGTCTAATAAAATATTTTAAGTAGACCATAGAGATATATCATCTTTAAAAGCAAGTACAAGAATTTCCCAGGATTTGGCCTGCTTGAACCCATTCCCAAACGTCACAAACCCATCAGGAGCTGTCCTTGTACCCCTGCAACCACCCAGAATACATTTAGAGCTTTTGAGAGACACCTTGAAATGGCTCTAAGAGATTCAGGTTATTGAATGACCTTATTTTGCATAGCAGTAAATATGAATTTATCTCAGGTTTCCTGGCAGATGTATCTTCCCATTGTGCAGCCCTTGAAATGTTTGAAATTCCTTTATGCTCCTGCAGATTACTCTCAATAAGTTGACAAGCCTGGATGCTTTCTAAGCCACTGTGAAGAGACTGACAACCAACACAATCTGAAGGCAGATAAAAGGGGATTTTTGATGGGCCTGAAACTCATGAGCAAGGCAGAGAATAAATCTGTTTCTTGTAAGTTACTTTCTTAAAGGGGGAAAAAAAATTTTCTGGAGTGTATTTCATCTAGGGCCTGTCAAAATAATGGCTCGGTGATGTGAATTCAGAACATGAAAGTGCTCCATTAGCAATCAACAAGAGACAAGAGATACACCAATCTTTTCTAGGAGAGTTTTCTTATCAGACACATTTGTTTTACTTCATGAGATTGTTCTAAAGGCATAAAATTTACATACATATGGCTGCATTGTTAATTCCTGCCCTGAAAGTATTGGGAAGAGTTCTCATTTGCTGCTTGGGGAAGGAGCTGAGGAATGCAAGTGAAGGATGTTGGAGCTTCTCTGATCACATCACTAACACAAAATATGGCTTCATTTCTACCCTCAACAATGATGAGAAATTACAGGAATTGCAGATATTTGTAATGACAAATTAGGAGGAGTAAATAACAAATACCAACAGCATGAGTAAATTATTACAGAAGTCACCTAAATAATTTTTTTTAATTCCATAGTCAGATATCTGACTATAAACTTCCTTTGTGAAAAACAGATTTTTTCCTCTTTTTTCCTTTCTTACATATTAGCATACAAAGTAGTCTAGAAAAACACTGCCTTGTAATAAGTTAAAAATGAGTTTTCTATTGCTTACATGAACACAAGCAACCATGAAATATCTGCTCAGATGTGAGTTTCCTAAGAAAATGTATCTTGTCATAGCTTCCAGATATCTGTCTTGGAGAAACAAAATTACAGCTAATAATAATATTTATCTAAAGTAAAGGTTCTGTGAAAGAGGCCACAGAATAAAGGCACTTTCACTCAACAACATTGGGAGAAAACATTCTTCATTCCTTATCCAGGTGAAATTACATTGCCCTAAATGAAATTCAGGATCAGAGGAATCCCAGAATTAACAAAAATCATGAATTTCCCTTTATTTTTACAGTGAAATTATTCAAAACTTATTTTCACAGTGACACTAATCAGAGTAATTACTTTCACACATTGAAGCAGAATTTGGCTTCTTAGAAAATGCCAAAGTGATGTCTCCCTGTGCCATGATCAAAAGCAGTAACTATTATCAGGTAAATCTCTGTTTTAGACCTCCTCAAATATTGAAACTCCATCTGGAAATCTGCTAAGAAAATGAAGAGTCATCATCTACAAATAAAAAAATTGATAATTATGGCCATCTTTCCTGGGCAGCCTGTGCCAGGGCCTCACCATCCTCACAGAGAATTCCTTCCTTATATCCCAGCAAAATTTACTTTCTTTCACTTTAAAACTGTTGCTCCTTGAACTGTCACTGCAGGCCCTGGCAAAAAGTCTTTGCCCATTTCTTTTTTATGAGCCCCATTTTTAAACTGAATGATGAGACTAAGACAAATCAGTTGAACATTTATTTTCCAAGACATAAAAATGAATGAACGGGGCAACAGGAAAAGGTGTGCACAAAGGGAAACTTCTGAGATATTCTAATGGTTCTAATTTTAAAAGCTGCCATCAAACCTTGATGGATTATGGAAGTGTGTCTCGTTAGATAAATTATAGGCATGACACTTTGGAGATCAAAAATGTGCTTTAATTTATTAAATAGCGACTAAGCCATACTGTGGCTCAACATTGAAGAGTGTTAATAGATATATTGAGCAGAGGGAGCTCAATTTTGGAGGCTGTTCACAAAGATTTTGGAGGTTATTCACAAAATTTAGTATTTATTTTACCCACATTAGCCACATGCCTAATGTTATGTGCAAAACATCCAGCAGGGACACAGAGAGATCAGCAACAGGAGGTTCAGCATGGATATTTATATTTATTTCGATTTATAAAGATGCTGAATGATTCTGTAATGAATTTTGTGTTGTGTGCAGCACTTAATGTTCAGCCCTCACGCTGCCAGCATTAAATGTTACTTATTTTGTCAGAATGATAAAAAAATAGATTTATTGTATTTTTAATCTATTCATTTCTTGGTGCTGGAGTTTAAAAGGAATTGTTTTGCTCTTCTGTGCAAAAATAAATCAGGGTGGTTTTTTTTTTAATGATATATTACTCAGGTTTTAGATCTTACTAAAAATCTAAAAATGATAATATATGTCCCAAGGCAAAGAAATTTGCCAATGTGTAAATGTTTTAATTACAACCAGAAGTTGACCAAACTGCTGGTTTCTGTTTTTCCCTCTGCTGACCATGGCATTACCTAACTTGCATTTTCGCCACTTTGCATAAAGCTGATACAGAAACTCTGACAAAACTTTCCAAGTTCTCCTCAAAGTGGATTCTTGTCCTGTGGCCTTTATTGACTTATTTATTGTTCTTTCCCCTCCTGCAGCAAGAGCTGCTTCCAAATACTCTTCACAAAACTGATTTCCCAGTAAATCCAAAATTGATGCCCCCAAAAAAAAAACAAAACAAACAAACAAAAACCCAAACAAACAAACAAATTTACAAAAACTAACCACAAAAAACAAACACCAAAAAACAGGCACTGCCCTGAACACAATCTCAGTCTTTTCTTGTTGGAGGGCTGACTTTACTTGTGATTGCCCTTAATTTTTATAAAATACCACATTTTAGTTTTGGATGGCTGCAGCTCAGAACCAGCATTGTGGCAAAACTGCAATAAGGGATGTTCAGTTCTATTTGCAGGGTAAGACAGAGGGTTAAGCCCCTTTCAAAAATAAATTCACTGCAAAGCCTCCCCTATTTTTCTCTCCTGCAGCATTCAGGAGGACAATATTCTGAGCTGGATTGTGTGAGGCAGGCAGTGCTTTACCCCTTTGTGTGTGAGATAGGAAAATTTCTGTCCCCTGTGTGCCTGAAATAGGCAGGGACAGAGCAGAGAGTGGCTGCCAGGTCTGATGTGTGCAAGGACAGACACAAGGAAATATCCACAAGAATGTGGATTTACAAGTTAGAGCGTCCCTGCAATGACCCAGCTGAAAGGTTTTGTGGTGGTTCGTGCTCACCCAGTGGAAGCCAATTGTCCGGTTTTCAGCTGTTTGAGGGGCCTGGAAAGGCCCGGGGTGGCCTTGGGGCAGCCCGCGTATCGAAGGATGAGAAGAGGCTTCAGTTCTTCTTTCGGTCTCGGTGTTTATTAATTGTTTATCTAAAAGATTTTCTTTCGGCTCGACAGAGCTCTGCTCAGCAGCCAGCCATGAGCACACTGTGCTGCCCTCTGGACAGTCACTTATCTTTATACCCATGGTTACGTGTACAATATTTATCATTTTTCTCCAATCCTTTTTATTTTTATTGTTCGGTGCACTTTCAGTAATGACCAATTTCAAAGTGCCACCATCACCACAGAAGATGGAGGAGAAGAAGAAGAAGAAGAAGGACAGGACACACCCCAATTCCTCCATCTTACTCCTCTAAACCCCCCTGTACAGAAATCCTAAACCCTGTGTTTCACTCTCTAATTAACTGATCCCTTCACCATTCACCCCGGTGAAACCCTCCTATCCTCATACAGGTGTCGTATCCTGTGTAGGATCAAAGTGCAGCCACCAGACACTTCTGGAACATTCCAGGACTCCCGAGCCCCCCAAGGGTGCTCTCGGTGACTCCACACCTCAGTCCTGAGGTGCTGAGATCTCACAACAGGGGGCACCAGCTGGGCTTCATTTCTGGGATTTCCCTGCCCTGTGAAAAGCTCTGGGGGTGTTGGTAAAAGCAGAAGCAATGCTCATGGGGCTGATAAATGATAAATGTTACAGCAGAGGTGAGAGAAATAAAACTGCGGAGCTATGCAAAAAAACCTGGGTACTTCAGAGAAATAAAACTGTGAAAGATGCATCGTAGAAGGACCCATGAAAGATAATTTCCAGAAATAATCCAAAAGAGTAAATACCAAAGGAAACAAAAATGCCTTCCAGCCCACTGTTGGAAACATTGATTTTCTAACCAATTCCTTGTGTGATCTGATTTTATCCAACTTAATATAACAGATACTCCATTTCCTCTATCTGGTTTCTGGAATCTACTGAATGCAATAGATACTGATTCTAAAGCTCAAAATAATACAAATTTTCTGCAAATAAAGACACAAAATCTGAGTAAAACTTAACACAGGAAAAGCTATTCAGGTGCATCCTGAGTTTTTGAGTGTAGAGATGAAATTATAGCAAACCCTGAGCTGGGATAAATGGAGCGTTAAACTGCACAGCCATAGCATGGTGAAATACAGGCAGCAAACAAAATAAAGACATGCCCAGAACCAAAAGTATCATTGTACCTGTTATAACTACTGGAAAAAAGTAAAAAGGATATAGATTATCAGCCCATACCATTAAAAAATCAAGTTAACATTCCTCACCACTGCTCCTCCCCAGAACAAGCTCCAAGTTTCCTCCTAAGTGTATTAGCAAAACAAGATTTTCTATAAATGTTTTACTACTTATTTTTATTCAGAAGAAAATCACATTCTGAAACAAAGCTCAAAATCCACCTCAAAATGCTTTTAGAGAATAAATATTGAGCTAAAAAACAACAATTAAACTTCTCACTGCATTTGGCAAATGTATATGCAGAAATATGCTCTAAAATACCATTGCTGTTGGTAGGATTAAATCAAACAAGCAAAAAGATAACCTAGAATTCTTTGATCTGAAACATGCAGAACCATAAAATGTTTGGACACGATAAAAATTTGACATTGTGGATAAGCTTCACATCTTTTATTCTTTTTCATAAAGAAGTGTCAGACAACTATATAAAAATAATAGATCAAATAAACATAGACACTGTTGTACACAGAGCATAAAACCTTAAAAAACACTGAATAATTCAAGGGAACTCCAGCAACACTTGTAATTTACAGCCCTTGCAATTTTTCATAAAGCAATACTTTTTCTAATTCTCATCTCTTTTCTTGCCGGTGCCTCGGGAAAGAGAAAGGCAAAAATGGAAACCATAACTACAAATATTAAAGTGTTTGCTTTTAGTATCAGTGTAGTAAATATGCCATTACTCTTAGATGGTAATGCAATATGCAAACACTATTTGTCCCAGATCGCTACAGTAAACAGAATTTCCAGAGACTATAATATTTTTCTTTCCTGCTATTTGCAAGATTACTTTGTAAAAAAAAAAAATATTTCTAATTTTTGAATACCTTCCCAATACAAGGTACTGGAAAAACAGCATCACAGACAGAATAGGAATTTTTATCTCTGCTTGGGAGAGTGCTCAGGTTTTCAGCAATTTCTTAGCCTGGCTGTAGTTGGGGTTATTAGCTCTGCATTAATTGGGATCTGCCCATGACATGATTTTTGTCCTAAGGAAACCAAAGATCTGCTTCCTCTTTTACCTCTGATCTGATCCTGGCAGCTGCTGGGGCACTTGAAAATAAACAATTTTTCTCTGTCTTGCTCCCTAATTAATATCCCTGTGCCCAAGGGTTTGTGCACAGGGGAAAGAAGAGCTCACCAGGAAAATCAGAGACACTCAAATTGGGAGTTAAACATCACAGCTTGGTTTGGAGAAGTGAACATCACATCCTCACCTCACTTCTGCCTCCTGTACACTGTTTTGTGTGATCATACTCACACTACTGTTTGCTTGCTCTTAAGGTTATTCTTGTTTTCCAAAATAATAAAGAAGTTTCAATCTGTAACAACCATAAAAGATTTCTTCAAGCTGAAATTTAGCTTGAAACAGGGGTCTACATGCAGGAATCAATGTGCATTCATGTAACAAATCTCCTAATTTAGATGTTTTAGAGCAATTTAGAAAAAAACTCCCAACTAAAAGAAAATAAAAAACCAAAACAAAACTTGATTTTTGTCTCAATGCCAAGAATACCCTGCTCTTCAAAATGATAAAAAAAAATGCCATGATTTACAAAGCACTTCTACCATTCTAAACCTGCTTAGACACTCAAGTTGAAGTACACAATATACTCAATATCCCCTTTTTTTTTGGTTAACTACCCAAAGAGCAGACAAGTAAAGGAGCTACAGATCTCCAAAAACCCTACACCATTTGGTCAAAAACCACCCCAGCTAGTGGAAAATTCAACTGAAGTTTCTCTTTCTCTTAATTTCAAATTTTCCTCCTTTCTCAAAGGAAACACCAAATTATTTCACAGAAATTTAAGATCTTTGAAGCACTTCCAGTTGTTTTCACTCTTTCCTATGATTTGTGTGGATAAAATTAAACACCACAAAAAGACAGATTAATCTCTGCATGTCCAATAAATCATTTCCCTCAATAAATTAATTTCCCTCAATAAAGAAAAGGGTAATTAATGACACCAGCTTCTCCAGTGCAGTTTTTCTGAAAGGGATGTGTTTTATTTAATATGAAACCTTAATGCTGATGAGAAATTCCTTAGGTAAATGAAAGCTGGGGCAATATTTCAAAAGCTTCCATTGGAATTGTTGCTGAGCAGGACAGTCCAGTAAAACCTCTTCACCTCTCCCCCAGCCTGTGTGGGTTTCTTTTAATAGTTCATGTGAACTTCTTCCCATCAAATATTAAATTTTGGTGTCAGTGGATGTGGGAAATGGATTTTTAGAGAATTCTCAAAGCCTGACAGAAGGCAAACCTTGAGATAAGAAATGCTGACTTAGAAATGCCATGGAACAGGACAGACAGTGGTGAGAGAGAAATGGAATTAGAAAGAAGCTTCATAAGATGGCCTTGCAAATAAGACTGGATACTTTAGAGAAATAAAAATATGTAAGATGTATTGCAGTAGGTAATTTTAGATGATTGGCTTTAAAACATTCACAGCATGGTGTGACAAAAGCTGATAAGCCAAGAAACACTTACAGTGCTTTGTAAATAGGAAATAGTTGGCTTCTGATTGTGATGGTGTTAATTGTGACACCTGTATTGTCTCACCCTTCAAATGAGACTGAAAATGGAATAAAATTTTTTCAAACACCTCTCAGTTACTCCATCTTTGGGTCAGAAAAGGGCAAAATCCAACAAGTGGATACAACAGGAATTGTGCAGAGAGTGAAGCTGCACTACATCATGAAAAGCCTGATCAGAAATGCTCCCTGTCCTCTCAGCCAAACCAGTTCTCATATTAATAACCCAGCTTCCACCTTCCTGGCCCATCCCTTCCTGCATGGCCTTTGCTGGGTTTGCAGGGATTTCTCCTCCTGGGGATTCTCAGTGTTCCCCACATTTGCTGGGTTTGCAGGGATTTCTCCTCCTGGGGACTCAGAGCTCCTCAGGTGTAGGAATCAATTTATGTATGTATGTATGTATGTATGTATGCATGTATGTATGTATTTATGCGAATTTATGTAACAAATTTGGGTTTGCAGGAATTTCTCTTCCAGGGGATTCTCAGTGTTCCCCATGTGTTGGGTTTGCAGGAATTTCTCCTCCAGGGGATTCTCAGTGCTCCTCAGGTGTAGGGATCAATGCGAATTTATGTAACAAATTTGGGTTTGCAGGGATTTCTCCTCCAGGGCCTCTCACTGCTCCTGTCAGAGACTCCTGGCCCCTCTGAGCCCCTGCACATTTCAAAGGCAGCGATGGAATTGGGATTTTTGTCTCCTGCTCCAGAGGGCCATGAACTGAGGAGTTCCTGAGCAAGCCAAAGCAGCTGCTGGGCCCCATTGTTGTGGAGAATGTGCATTTTGACAACTGCTAATCATGTATTTACTCTGAGCAGTGGATAATCTTATACATTTATTATTCTCAGAATGTATTTACCCAACGAGTAATGGCAGCTCTAAATGAGTTTCTTGTGTCCTGGAAAGAAAACACAAGCAGCAATTAATTAGTTTATTGTTATTTAGCTGCAATTTATATATTTATTTCCCTGAGCCATTCATCAGATGCATCAAATGCAGAATGGAAGGTAGCTTTTTGTGGCATTTATGGCAAAATTCCTTCTGAACTATTCTAGGGGACCTCAACTGTGTTTGAGAAGAGATATCTAATTTTGATCTGAATTGGGAACAATTAAAAAGAACAAAAAATTGATTGAGCAAGTAAAACAAACTGGTTCAAGTTAATGATTATCTATTCTGTGTTAAAACAAAAAAGAAACAGGGAGATTAAACTAAATTGTGATCCATACAAGGACAGAAAGCAAGGTGTAATTCAGCTTTTTCAGAATCTTTGGGCTGTAAGGACATTGATTCAGGACAGGGTGAGTGAGGCATGGATGTTCAGACAGACATTAACCCTCAACAGGTCACCTGGTTAACAATTATTCCTTTTGCTAAAGAAACCTTTTACAAAGAGCACAAGGCTCAATGAGGGATTCTGAGTGACCACAGAAAAATACAACAGCACTGATGATGATGGATGATCACTAATTATGAAATTAATTCATTAGAAGCACGTGGGATACAGTCCTGGCATTCATTCAAATCCCAAATGGAGTGTGAGGAGATGCAGGTCACGTTTTTACCTGCACAAACCCACTGCAGGTTACAGGGGCACTGGGAAGTTATTTTAACCAGCTGCTAATGGCAATTATTCCTTATTGTACCACAGCTAAACAGAGCAGCAATGAGGTACAAACCTTACCTGCCTCAGGACAAGCTGGGGAGATGCGACTGAAAGGGAGGAGGGAATCCCTGAGAGCTCAGCACAGTAAAAACCAAAAGGTGCATTCACAGTGCTACAGACTGGCATTGGAGGAAAATCCTGAATTAAACCACTGATGTTTATGAATGACTTCAAAAACTACTATTTTGAAATGCTGTGATGTAACATCCAAATAATTAATTTGTTTATTTTTATCCCAAAACTAAATATTCCAGTCACTCTGGCCTCCCCTTCTGTCTGCAGCTGGAATGCTGCCCTCCCCCATGATCTAAACAGAGATCCCTAAATCTTCTTCTGGGACTAACAAAAACTTTCAGGGCCTGGTTTCCTTGAAAATACTATAATGATTTGTGTTGAAATAGTTGATTTAACTCATCATCAAAACCTTTGGATTTGCAACTCAACATAATTTTATTTTCCATTTTATTGTCCATAGTCTCAGGAGCAAACTGAGATAACATTGTAAAGGCAAGCTGTATGGATTCAGAATAGTTTTGGGATTTTTTCCTCTTAAAACTACCTATGATGCTTATTGTTATTTTTGCTCCTTTGCCTGCTTCTCCAACCTCCAATTAAAGGCTGGAACAATTTATTGAATTGTAAGTTCACTAATTGAATAGATATATAGACAGTTGAAAGCACCAGGATTCTCTACAGGGTTTCTTTATCAGTGCCTAAATCTTGGTTAACAGCTTGCCACCCTTCTAAATACACAACGATTTATTCAAGTATTTATGTACAAGTTTTTTACCATGGCAACTGCTATATCATCTTGACATACACAGGAGTAATTTTATTCACATACATTTACCTCTTTGTTAGAATTCCTCCATATTTTACGGTGCTTAAAGAGAAATAACTACAAATTCTCAGTATATCTTTCAATTTCTGTGCAAGAGGCACCTGGCTGTTTTCTTGCATAAGGAATATGACTAAAAGTGTGTGCCAACAACAGAAGTGGTCAAACAGCCAATTAAATCAGCTGGGGGGAAATCATGGGAACCTTTGAATATTACTTGGCCTGTGGGGTTTCCCTTAACAGTTATTTATTTTACTTTTTCAATTTATATCCTGATGTAGTTTTAAAAAACACAATTTTCTAGAAATGCAAAAAAGAAAAACATATATATCTCTGCAAAAATACAGGCTTGGAGCAGCCTGGGGCAGTGGAAGGTGTCCCTGCCCACGGCAGGGGTTTGGAGCTGGATGGACTTTGAGGTCTAACCCGAACCATCCTGTGATTCTATGATTCTACACTCAAACCTCCCTCAGAAATTACCCCTCTGGAAGAAGCTAATCCACATCCGAGCACAACCTGAGCCCAGAGCGGCAGAGAACTGGATTAAAAACACCCCTTTGATCCAATGCCACGGAAGAACGAGGTGACACAACTGATAAACCATTGGGATAAACCACTGCACATTCAGAGAAGGGAAATGCTGAAACCTCCCTGGTTTCTGAGGGGACAGGAGCCACGTCCCTCCTCATGTGCCCCACGGGAATGGCCAGAATTGCCAATTCCCATGCTGGGTTTGCAGAGATGGATCATGGGCAAGGAAAAAGCAGAATTACACCTGTGTAGGTCACAGAAATATAAACCCCCTGCTCAGAAGCTCAGAGGGTAACTGGTGACCTCCTCCTGCTGGACCTGAGCACCACTGACACCTGATTCACCCCTGGAACCATAATAAACAGCCCTGGAAGTGCCAAAATGAAGGCAGACCCCAAAAGGGGAATTTACAGGGTTAAAGGGAATAATAACTACAGCACTGGAAACTGGATAGAACAGGGTCTGTAACTACAGAAAGCAAGAGATAATTCAGGAGTGCAACATCAGGGGAGTGCAGTACCAGGAGAGATTAGAGCAGCAAGAAACAGCCTGGCCATGAAGCGCTGTGTACACTGCTGAGTTTCCAACAGGGAACAATTCACTTCTGTGATTCAACTCCTTCTCCCTCACCACAGCCAGAAACCGCCCTGAGAGAAACAGAGGACAAAACTGAGAGGTTCTGGGAGTTCCTCAATATATTCTGTACCAGCAGCCACTACTCCAGTCCCTCCTGCAGTAAATGAGTAATAATAATGATAATAGTCATAATTAATATTAAACTCTTGGTGAAGGTTTATTATCTTCAAGTTCCATTAAGTAATTAATGAATTCATTAAGATTGCTGGTGTAAAAGAAAGCAAGCTTCATAGAGACACACCCTGCAGGTCCAACATTTAATAATCTATTTTAACAGTAGCAAAAAATTAACATTTATTTCTTAATATGGTAATGATCTAGTCCTACAATTATGCAAAACACAGCTGAAGAACACTTATTTCTGGAGTTCTTATCTTTTCAGAACTTGCTGTTGGGTTGTGCAGTCTCAGCTGCATATGAATATGTTTGTGCTTGCTTGAGATAAAAGTCTACCCTGAAATCCACTGGGAAAATCCATAAATTTTGTAGGAAAAAGCAGAGATGGATACAGGTCTATGTGTTATACACAGCCCCACTCACCCCAATCCATTTCCTGGATCCAGCAGAGCAAATCTCGCAATTGCACAGATATAAAACCAGAGAAATCACAGAGAAAGGGGTCACAGGCAACAAGGAAAGTCACAAACCCACAGCACCAGGTCCATGTGTCCCAACTGCAGCTGAAACAGGCTCCAATACCTGATATTTCACGTCAATATTCTCTTTTTGGTTATTAAATTCACTTTTATTTTTAAAGGGGTCCAGATGGGTCCTCTGTACCCAGTAAAACAGCTGGATATATTATTGATATCATTTTCATTCAGGAAGCTGGCCAGTGGAAAATAAAACCAAGTGGAATTTTATCTTTTCTGCGAACACTGAAATGTGTGTGAAGTTCAGAGTTCATGGAGAATTTTTTTGTTTTTTTTTTTTGCATAGCACTAAACGGATTATTCTAATGAACCATGCACTTTTCTGCCTGAACATTTCTCATTTTTTAGTTGGCAAGAATGAATTCTTTACATCAGATTTGAGAACTTTCACTTCCATTTTGTTACACTCAGGTTTCAAATCCAGCTTTCACTTTCATTTTGTGTCTTGATTTATGAAGACGGTAAAAAAATGAGCTGTGCTTTCTCTTATTTCACATTTAATGTTTTTGCAAGGTCACAGCGTTTTCTTCTTCAAGCTAGTGGATCAGTTTAAAATGTGTTCTCATAATGTTTCTGAGAGGAAAAGAAACCCACTAAATAAAAGTTAGGAAATTATTAGCTCCAATCCACAGCGCTCATGGTGCTTCTTTAGCCTGATGGTGCAGGGTTATTTTCCTTTCCTCTCCACTCCCTGGGTTACTTTTTCTGCATCCCTGCTCCTGTGTAACATCCAAAAAAAATCCCCCCAAAATTCCCAAAAAATCCCAAAAGAAATCCCCAAACACCACGGGCCCAGGGAGAGTTTGAATCCTCAGCTGCTCCTGATTCAGGAAAAGCAGGGTGCAGTTCACCCTTGGAAGGAATTCAATCGGTTTTACATATGGATGAAATTTAGTAAATTTTGAATGTAAGACCGTGTGTATGAATACTTTATACGTTAATGAGCTCCCTGTGATAACACAGGACTGGACAAGAGTGTAATCTATTGGAAATTCTGATTTGTACTGGAAATTTCCCCTGTTCCGCTCCCTATTTTCTGCAGAAAAAAAAAAAAAAGAAAGAAAAACGAGAGAAAAAAAGGTATTTTCTGAACGTTGCACCTTATTTGCTCCTTTCATTCACTCAGTTTCCAAACAAGCTCCAAAGAAAGTTCTGCCTGGCAGGCTGGTTCCCTGCCTGGGAGCTCACCTCTGCAGAGGCGCGGGGCTGGAGCGGGCAGTGTTTTAAGGCTGTGTTCCTAATTAAGTGAACAGGTGGCTCCAGCCAGCAGGAACCACCGAGCAAACAAACCCAGGGAGAGCTGGGACTTGTTGGAGCAGATGGTGTGGTCTTTGTACCTCTTTAATGAAGGCTGTGCCTGAGCTCTCCGCTGCCTTTAATCCAACGCCTTCCTCGCCGCTTGTGCAACCGCGTTTGCACCGAAATAAAACAAAATGTTGTCTGGATTAGAAAGGAAATCAGTTCTCTGCAGCCTTCAAATGTGATTGAGCATAGCCTGGTGTGCTAAGTTGTATTTTTGATGCCAAAACTCAGGTAGAAGGTCGGTGCACACAGTTATCTGCATCCACTCACACCATATAAACTGGTTTATATTGTGTCACACAGTTATCTGCATCCACTCACACAATATAAACTGGTTTATATGGTGTGAGTGGGTGCAGATATTGCATCGTGCCAGAAATTCAATTCAATTCTATTCTATTCTATTCTATTCTATTCTATTCTATTCTATTCTATTCTATTCTATTCTATAATATATAATATTATATTGCATCCTGCCAGAAATTATATTATATTATATTATATTATATTATATTATATTATATTATATTATATTATATTATATTATATTATCATATCGTATCATATCGCACCGTATTATATTATATTATATTATACTATACTATACTATACTATACTATATTATATATAATATTATATTGCATCCTGCCGGCAATCCCCCAGTAAAACTTTGCACAGATATGAAGCCTTTACAGAGCAGGTGGACATTAATAGATTTTTAACATTCCCTTGCCAACCCCTGTTTCTAAATTAATCTATCAATGATTTAGAATGCATTTATTAAATTATAACCTTTCCTTTATAGATTTATGGGAGCATACTCCACATTAGAGTTTATATTAGGAATGGGAAAATTTGTATAATTTTTTTCTGTGGGGATCGTGATTCTATTCTGCATCATCCTATTTAGTTAGGAGAGGATGATCAGAAAGAAAAGCAGTTTTATAAAAAGAATTCCAATGGGAAAATGACCATTCCAGCTTGAGTAGGGATTAAAGTGAAAAATAGAGAGGGAATAGAACAAGGGAAATTTCCAGTACAAATTCAGTAATCAAAATCAGAAATTCCAATAAATTACACTTTTTTACAGTCCTGTGTTATCACAAGGAGCT
The DNA here is from genome assembly GCF_047830755.1 of Zonotrichia albicollis. NCBI lineage: Eukaryota > Metazoa > Chordata > Aves > Passeriformes > Passerellidae > Zonotrichia > Zonotrichia albicollis. Next base: position 17,867,081 of record NC_133832.1, read on the forward strand.
CATTAACTTATAAAGTATTCATACACAGGGTCTTACATTCAAAATTTCCTAAACCTCATCCATATGCAAAACAATTCAAATTCCTTCCAAGGCTGAGCTGCACCCTGCTTTTCCTAAATCAGCTGAGGGTTCAAACTCCCCTGGGCCCGTGGTGTTTGTGGGAGCGGGGTCAGCATTCAGAACACAGATTTGGGAATTTTTTGGGAAATTCCATAGAAGCAGGAAAAGTAACCAAGGGAGTGGAGAGGAGAGGGAAACAACCCAAAAATTGTGAGCACCACCAGGATAAAGAAACACCGTGAGCGCTGTGGATGGAGCCTGATAATTTCCTAACTTGCGTTTTGTGGGTTGGTTTTTATTATTTTTTTCCTATCAGAAACATTATTCACATTTGAATTTGATCCATAAATCCACATATTGACAGAAAAGAGAGAAAAATGATGCAATGATTTCAAAGTTATGCAGCTGTCTGGTAATTTTATATTTTCACAAATTTCATTCTATCACTAGGGCATATCCACATATGGGCAGCATATACGGCAGCTGAAGGCCAGGCCAGGTGCCACTTATCTGTAAGTGCAGAGGAAAATGCTTTTGGTTTTATCAAATGGAGGAGATTTTTGGAAGGATAGGAGGTTAAAACAGCAGCTGAGGGTGCCAGGTATTTTTACTATGTCTTTGTTCCTATAATTTTAATTTTTAGTTTTGCTAACATGCTGTGGTGTAGTTTGGCTAGATGACCTAGGTTTGAATAAAGACATAAAGAAATATTGGATGGACCAGAAAATAAAAGTGGAAAAGTACTATTTAACTCCATTTTTACCACAACTACTGCTACATGGTTGCTATGATATCACTTGGTAATTAATTGCAAACCACATTCTACCCCATCTTTGTGCACAAATTCAATAGATAGGGAAAAACAAGGTACAGAGAGCCCCCTTCTGTAGAGCAACACTCCAATATGCAATAATTTGGCTGGAATATTGCAAGAACCGTGGCACACACAGCTCATTATTCCTACTACTCATATCACTGCACTTGTCTTGCTAGCTCTATTTATTTTTCACTGGAGTAATTCTATGGGGAACTTCAAAGCAATTAGTTCAGGAGCACATGTTAAAGGGTGAAGGGTTTCAATGTTGCAGCAATGTAAGATAACTACAGATCACAAAATCTGTCATGGAATAATGCAATCAAGAACAAAGCAAATGGAAGCTTTGTTTTCAGAAGATAAGAATGCAATGGAATGCATCAGTAGCTCCCCTTGCTTCTTGCGCTGTCTACCTAAATGAGACTCCCTGCTTGCATATTTCAAAGTCATTGGTTAATTATCCTGGAGCAAAACTGCATTTTGGGTGCTCTGATTTGAACATAATGATGTGACTATAATTCGAACAAATTGGAAATATGCAAAGTTGAACACTTGATTTCAGATATAATCCAGTAATTAAAAACATAACAAATCATTTAGCAGGAATGCTGCCATTGTGGCTGAGGAAAATTGCTGATTGCAGGGCCCATATCTCCCCCATTTTTGCACTGCTTAACTCCAACCACAAATCACCATCCAATGGCAAAAATAATGAATTGAAAGAAGTTTGTCCAGGCTGTTAAACCATGCAGACAATACTGAGTAAGAAAGGAACAGGATGGACTAAACAGGCATCACTTGCAGTGTCAATTTAGTTTTTACTGTGCACTTTACAACATAAAATAGTATGGCAATGTGCAAAGTTACACAGATAATAAGTGTAGTAAATATAAGGAGTTCATCAAACACAAAATGAATGTTGAGGAATATTTATTTTAAAAATACAGTGGTTTTTAAAATAAATAAATGATAATTTATTATAGAGTCAAAATAAATAATGATAAAAAATGATAATTTATTATAGAGTCATTTTGCTGTCCATGCACCCAGCTGGGACATTTTTCTGGTTTTTGATAGTGTGAATGAATGTTATTTTCCCTCAGCAGAGGGCCGTGGCTCTGGGTGCCATTCAGGCTGCAGCATTTGCAGACACTTGCAGGAGCTGCCCCTGAGGCGGCTGCTCCCGGGCACTCAAGGTTAATATCACTGAGTGTTCTTTCACGGGCAGAAACCTCCCTGAGAACAAGACCTGCTCCAAGCACGCTGCCAGAGCTCTGGAAATAAATCCATATTCAGCAGTTCTGCTCAGCCGTGAGCGCTGCTCGGCAGGGCCAGAAAGGGAGGATGAAGGATGGGAACGTTTTGCAGGTCAGAGCTGTGATGTGAGAGCTCAAATGAAAGCTACCTGTGCTAATTCCTTGTTCCTCAGCAGGCTGTTTGATCACAGAGGGAAACCTGGGCTTCCACACGTGGAGTTTCCTCCAGAACTTGTTCCAGTGGTGTCAATTCCTCGACCCCTCCTGCTACAGGGAGAGTATAAAATCCATATTCCTTTGAAATGCAACATGGTGCTTATATAGGAAAAAATATTATTTCCTATTGACAGGGATGCTCACATCTGTGAGTGTTTCTGCCTCCTGGCAGTTCAAAATCTGCTGCTCTGGTGAGACCAGACTTAACATTCTAATAACAAGCACTGACATCTGCTGAGGTTTTAAGCACAGACTGAAGTTACTTTGGAGGGATGAGTTGTTTGTACAGATAATGATGCACAGACCTGGAGTGAATCCACTGATGCTGACTGACCCATCCTCATTTATCCTTCTTTAAAATCTCATTTATTTATTTCCTCCCTGTGCAGACCAAACCTCTCCTTAAAGTCCCCCGCAAGTTGCTGTGATTGGTGAGTGACACAAAAGCACAAAATAAAATTGCATTCTGCTTGTCATGTTTGATGAGACAAATTCATCAGCCTCTGCCTTGCCTTATTTTTGTCACTGTGACACAATTTTGCAAATTGCTGAATTGCCCATGATAATACCTTTCCTCAGGATAGTTAAACATGCCAATTGGTAATTAGCTATTGCCATCTGTGTTTTGTTCAAACATTTGTCTCCTGTAAATATTCTTTAAAAGCTGAACCTTTGTTAGAGAGGAGAGCAGGAGAAGGGATTATGGATGTTCCCTTTGGCTGGGAATTGGACTCTGTGTTGCCCATCAGTTCTCCTTTCTTCAAATAAAAAAGGCAGTGTTGTAACACAATAGTTCAAGGCTACAGCAGTTCTGAAACAGCACTGCTTGGAAGTGACAGAAATAATGACAACTATCAAGGGAAAAAAATAAACCCAGGTATGTTATCAACAGAAGACTTGGAGAAGAAAATATAAAAATATAAACAGGACTGGCACAGCTGATTGCCAGGACAGCACTGGATTTACCTCTGTTATTCCAGATAATTCACATTATGTGGATCTTCAGAATGATGGACTGGAGAAAGCCTAAATGCATCAGGAAATGAAGAAAAAAGTACTTCTAGGACATGGATCTCTCAATTATTTAGCACTCTCAGGCATTAATCATTTTGTTAATTCTAAATTAAATACTGTTCATTTGACTTCACTACTGTCCATAAAAGAAAGTGAATTTCAGTGGACTGAACAATTCTTAAAAGGTAAATATCATGCTAAAACAAAGGAGAGCAAGTAGTGAACACAAATAAATGAAAAAAAACTACCTCAAATAAGAGATCTGAAAATAATTACAGCACTAAAAGTCAGTCACAAGAACACCAATCAAAAAGCAAATCTTGCATTGAATTATCATATTCAGTGCACATAAAATAAAGATATTTGTGGCCAGGAACTGGCTGACTGTTCAAAAAAACTTTGGAAGGTCTCAGCCTCTCTTATTTTCTTTCTCCACCTAAGCATTAGTATTTGTTCTCATTTTTCTTATTTAGGTAGTTGTACTGAACTTCTAAACTCACATGCACTGGACTCCAAAAACTTCAGAGTTTTGCTATGCTTAACACACCATGGCAATGATAGTTCATTTTTCTTTTCCTTCCTTTGAATTGCACTTCAAGATGATGCCACTCTGGAGGTTATTGAAATTATTGTTCATGCCCTGAATATCTGGTTAAACAGAAATCTGTGATTCAAATTATTAACTAAAATGAAAGGAGAAAAGATGACAACATAAAGGGTCTTATTTTTAATTCTCTTTGCAGTTAAAAGCCAGATGAATAGAAATCAGTTAAGGTTCATTACTGCTCCAATCCATCCAGAGCAAGGGGATGAGAGAAGCTCTGGTACATTAACTTTTACACTTGTGACCCGGTAAATAATGTTCCAGTTAGAGCTACGACTTCTTTCAACCCACAGCTCACATAATTTCTATAATAATATATTAATTTTTTACACTGCTGAGTGCTGCTCAAGGCACATCTGAAGGATATCAAACTGAGGGCATTCCTTTAAAAAATCACGGATGTAAATCCAAAATGTTTAGGTGCCATACGACTCTTTAAATAAACCAGAAAACGAGGCTGTCTGTCCAAGGCTCCAGATGAAACCCCAAATTTATGCTGAGCTGACACAGCTGACCTGGTTCCATCCCTGTCACACATGGCAGGGAGTGGATTTCCAGCTGGATTGGGTCATTTAGCCAATTCAGCCAATTGCATCATTTAACCAATGCTCAGATGCAGAGCCCAACACCTGAACGGGCAGCACAGGAGAGGGCTGGGATGAGGGAGGGATTTTGGGGTTGGATTTGTCCCCACAAAAGGATTTCTATAATCTTCTAATTCTGTCCCACTTGCAAGAAATTAAATCAAATGATCTCATGAGAATAGAACCTATTTATTTTATTTATTGAATTATATTTTAATGATTATAAATTCCTTCCCCGTGGTAGTTGTGTTAAAAAGGATTCTCTTTTGATGAACGCGCAGGTTGGTTTGGGAGAAAATACAGAGAAACTGTCAAAAATACAGGGGACCTTTTGTTTAAGTAGCATGTAAGCTGCACAGTGGGAAAGCCAATAACTGGAATATGATTTTAAAAGGAAATTAGGTGCTAAAAATCACTGCCCACCTCATCTGCCAAAGGTAGGTGTCAGAGGTAGGCAAAATTTAATTTCCATCGATAACAAGGTCTTGCAAACATCTCAGTTGCAGGACTTCAAATATTTTCAGTCAGTAAGAGTTCAAACCAGAGTGAGGGGGTTTTCTCCAGCTCAAGATAGAGAACTTCGAATCCTCTTGTGCAAAAATAAAACAATCAAGAGAAGCAATGAGTATTGATGATGTCTTCTAGTTTCTTCTCCTTCCTCTCATTTGAATATTTTAACAATACAATTTCCAGTGCTGCCCTGTTCATCTCCTGAGAAATTTGTCTCTAAGTGCACTGTGAATCTTTCCCAGCCTGACATTGCAGTTCCTCATCCTTGTTCTACTCTCTTTTTCTATGTGGAAAAGTTGGGCTCACTGACTTTCCAACTTTCTGACACAGTTCTGAGCAGCCTGATGCCCTCTGAGTCTCATTCTTGCCACACCACACAAGCCCCACACCCCAGATTCAAATTCTTTCCACTTTCCAATACCCTCCATGATCTCAGGGTCCCAAACTCAAATTATTACAGATATCACCTGCACTACATTGCCTTGTTGGAAATAATTCTTGGGCCCATCTGGTTTGATGCAGGGTATCAGATAATTACCAGCTTTATCTGAGTGTAAATTCCTTGCCTACACACCTTATTCAGACCCAAAGTAAACACCCTGCACGCATATTTATTGTTTTCATAGCAAAACCAAGAGATTTTCTGAGTTCCTGAGGGCCTTTCTGTGCCTCTCTCTGAATCACTGAGCCCAAAGCCTGAGAAACCTCTTCCCCATCACAAAGGTCCAAACCAGAATCATGTCAGAACAAAGCCAGGCTGCACCTAATCCCATTAACGCTGTGCAAAATCAATCTCCTCAGGCTTTCCAGGGCTTGTGAACAAGCAGCCAAGATGCCTCTGGTGATGGACAGACATTGCAGGGCTGCCTCCTGATTTCCTAGCCATTTCTTATTTTCATTCTCTTTGCTTTTGCTGAAAACTGATTGACTGTAAAAGATCTGCTTCAATGTCAGTCTCCTGTTAACAGCTGGGAAGTCACTTTATCTTACTTGCAGCCACAAGGAAACACGAGATAATCACCCAGTGACAGCCAGACCCAGCAGACAGGCAGAGAAGCAAATCTCCTTTTGTTATTCTGCTCTGCTCCCTTCAGCCCTCACCGAATTTCCAAACACTGAAAGGAAGAACATTCCCTTTCAATTCTGTTAGTGGCTGGATAGCCACTAGCAAAGCTCATTTTCAGCTCATAAAGCATATTTTCAGGCTAAAGATTGAGTTTCCCCCTTCTCTGCTACTAAAAGTACAATCTACAGTTTTCATTGATCTCTCCCATTTTCGGGGAAATTGTCTCTTCACTTTCCTAGCTGAGTATCTCAAAGCACAGCTGAGCTAGACAAGAGTGCTCCAGACTGAGGGATTCTACAGGAGAGAGCTGCACAAAGAGGCAATGCTGTGACAGAAAAATCTGGAAGTGAGCAGTGTTAATGCAATGTAATTTAGCCGCTAGTTTCTATAAGCACTCGAAGGTAAATCAGAATTTCTACTGGAAATGGATTTTGTAACTAGGAACACAGGGAAGGAAGCATAAAGAAGAAAATCTCCTTTCCCTTCATTGCCTCTGAGCTGCTCCTTGTTTCCATAGGTGCTGCTTCTCATTTAACAGAGACATTAGCATAGAAATAATCTGCATCAAGGCTGGCTCAAAGCTCTGCTCACTCCCAGGAGTTTTGCCTGCCTAACTATATTAGGATCACAAGTAATTTGAGTCATTACATTTTAGCTTCAGATTAGCTATAGAAAATACAATTTAATTTTTATTAACAGATAAACATTATGAAAATATTATTCCCCTCATATTCACATACTATTGAGAGCTTTGCACTGCAGTATATTCAAAGAGCTACAAAAAAAAGTATGAAAAAGTCACCAACACAAGCTGGGTTTTAGTAAAACTCTCATGTCCAAGTCAGGCCAATTAGCTACAATTTCACATTCTACATTTTGTGCTAGCTATAAAGAAACAGCTAAATATAGTTTTTCTCAAGTATGTCAATAAATCACAGGTAATTACTCACAACTCTATTAAACAAACCAAACCAAACAAAATCAGAATATTCTGCACTGGCAGAACTGTTTTGCATCTCCCACCATCTCAGAATCTATTATGAGGTCATGGTTTTATTAGTAAAAAAATACCAAATTTGGCCAATCATCATCATAAAATCACCAATAAATCTGAAATTTTATATAAAGAAAAAAGGGGAGGTTAAGGATACTTTGCCATCCAGTTTGGTTATATGTTGAAGCCTTTAATGTGTATGAATTTCTGCAAAAATAAACGTAATAAGGTAATCAGCCAGACACAGTCATGAGCCAGTCAGTAGGAAAAAACCAACCAGTGATGAGCATGATGTGTTGGTGAGAGCAGATACTCCTTGGTCCTTTTTTTAGCTCTGCCAGCAATTAATATCTGACCTTGAACAAATCAGCCAGCTAAAAATCAGCTTAAGGCCCCATTTTCATACTGGACAAAGGTAGAAATGTCATCTAAATCTCACAGATTTTCAATGCAAATATGCAATTCAGGTTCTCTTGCATTTGTACCTTATTTTTTAAAGATTTTTTGCAAGAAAATAGGAAATACAGCTTCCACACTGGGCTTCCACACCCATGTCCCTGGAATTGTGTTTCTGGCGCCTTTGAATAGGTGTCAAACAACCTTCTAATGCTACAATAATAATTTCTGTTGTGAGCCTCCCAAAGTGTTTCAGCTCCAGGAGAAAAGGGAGGGAAATTTAGAGGGAAAAAAGAGTTCTCTGTAAGAGAACCTTTACATTTAGGGCAAAATATTTGCCTTAATTTCAGTGAGTCTGTTTGTTCATGAAATCCCCAAAGGGGTAAGGGGTCAACTTGAAACAAAATGAAATTATTGAAGAATGATAAGGAGTTTTTCTACAAGCAATTGATTTACCCTTTAAAGTTTGTTTTTATCATGAGTGTTCCTGCAATTGTATGAATGATTGGTGCATTAAAATCCTACTCTTGTTTCCATGTCCAACAATTCTTCAGCTTTGCCCACACTCACCCATCCGTGGATAGATGCAATGCTGTGTGGCTGATTTGATCAAGCATACCAAATTGAAAGTATGAAATAAAATCAGTTCTGATATATTCACTCGTGCCTCTCCTGTAATAGCCATTTTCAAGCAAGATTAATGGTGAGAAAAATGTGATTATTTTAACCCATTCAGTTGTGCTGCAAACTTCACTTAGGGCCCCCCAAAACCCTTCAGAAACATTGACAAGCACGGCCTCAGCTAAACAAGCACTCAGGGTTTGAGGTGCAAAATAAAATATTCAAGTTTGATAACACAATACATGTGTAAAATGAGTGCCATAATTAAAACTAAGAGGGTGATCAGATTTTTTTGTTTGTTTGTTTGTTTTATTTTTTTGGGGCTTTTTTTACAGAAGCATTATAGAAATACTAATTTCAAATAATTTTCCCAAAGCAGGAGAGGACTGCAGGTTGAATTCCAAGCACTCGGGAAGTTTTTAAAGGCTCATGTGATGAGCTCTAGTGATGCTAAAGCACATCCCTGCAATTAGTTGTGTCACTTCCATGGTAATCATAAACATTAATATTAAGCTGTGTAACCATTAATACAGCTCTGCAATGAGAGATGAAAAGAGATCCACATCTCTCACACAGCTCTTGACTTTGATGCACTCCCTGTGTCAATAGCACACAGCCATTTTCCTTATTAAATGTTATTTTTCAGGATTTCTGCACCACATACTTCACTACAGCTAATTAAAATATTCAAGCTTAAAATATTCCCAAAATAAGTTATTATTTTTTCCTCATCTTCATATGAAATGGATGTTTTTGATAGCCCAGCTTTGAGAAGAAGGTGTTTATAGCAACCTGACTTAAGCCCCACTCCAAATAATCATGCTGACTTGGAATACCACTGGCGCTTCCTTATTTTCCAATTATATTTTCCCATCCTGAAGTTAATGAAACTTTATGCAACCTATTTCAGAAGGGTCTTTTCAAGGCTCCAGTTTGTCACTGCCTCTCAGATCAAAAAGAACAATTCCATCCAGTTCAAATGCATTTCAAAATCCAAAAGCATTCCAAATTCCCATTCAAAAGCAATGGGGTGTCAGCAGTGTGGGGCAGAGCCTGGCTGGGATGGGCTGGAGGATAATCCCAGCTGACTCCCATTCCCTGCAAACATTTATCATCAAACTTCCCCTAAAATGAAACTTTGCAATCCAACAGCAAAATCTGGCAGCTGAAGGGAGGAATGACAGAATTGTTCCCTTCTGTCTTGTTCATTAGAACCTGGATTTTTTTCTCTCCCTTTTAAAGAAAGGATGTCTTATGATTAAAATATCATTATAAATGAGTTGGTAGCCTGTCATGTGGAAAATTGAGATTCTCTGGTTCTGGTGAGCTGCCTCCCAGCCTGAGGGGTTTTAGCTTACCTAAGTGACAGGCCCTCCTGTCTCACTAGTTTACACATTTAATTTTGCATTAACTGTTTTCATGTAGACTTTTTATTGTTTAATGTGCTCCAAGACACAAAATGTGGCTGTTGTCTGCTTGATTTTATTACCATGCAGTCACATGCATCTATGATCTTATACAGAGCTCTAGGTACAGTAAATTTTTTTTTGAATGAAGACATTAACATCCACAGACATTATCCCCACTGCAAAAAGAGTTTATTTTTCTTGAATGACTAAAATGCAAAGGAGCTGCACAAGCATTAAATTTTTATTTTTGGGAGCTGTCTTGTTCTTGAATGCCAAGCTTCTCCTCCCACACTGAACAGTTTCATTAGTGCACCATTTTTTTCAGTTCTTTCACGATTTTAACATAGATTAGATTGACAGTAACCACATTTTTCCTTCAGGGCAAAAATATATGTTTTCCTATTGGATTTTGAAGGGATAACATCAATGGTTGACCTCAATTTTGGCAGACTATTCTGCTAACTGCACTCCTATTATATTTGCCAATCAGTTAAAGCACTTCTGTCAGACTCAAGTACTTTACCTCTATCAGCTGTGATCAAAGGGGCTCAGGTCCTCTAATTTTAGAGGTTTTTTTTTTTATTATTTCTTTCTCTCAGGAAGATCTCAAAAAACCAAGTTTTAGTGACTGATAGTCACAGGACAAATTCATATTCCAGCATGCAACCCAAAGGAAAACCTCAGTCACTTCTGGGATATCCACTCAGCACAAAAGATAAAGAAGTTTCCTGAGTGTTTGTACCTTTTTCTCATCCTAATTGTCTAATGGCACAATGAGATTTGCAAAAGCAAATCTCCCCGAAGCCAGAGAGTGTTACCCATTAATGTCAGGGTAAATCAGGTCCTGGATCTTTCCCTTAGCCAGGCTTAGCTGAGATTGATAATTCAGAGCATGCAAGAGGGCACCTAACTTTGTTTCAGAAAAATATATTGGGTGAAAATGGTATTTCTCCATTTAGAGAGCAGAGAAAAGTGGGGAATAAAAGAAGAGAGCAGGAATTAGACCCCTTATGGTTCTGAATGTAGCAAATATTAAATTCTGTCTTAATGCAAGGACATTGCTCTGAGTTACTGGAAAGCTTCATTTCAGCCAGGTACTGAGGGAAATGCCAAACCTGCCTGTATTTAGCAAAATGTTTAACTAATGAAGAGGAAGGCATTAAAGGCAATGAGGTAAAAAGTGCTGTCACAGAATTCATCTGAAGAAACTGAAATAGTGATCACAACTCAAAAGGCTGAGGAATCCTCATTTCCCAGAGAGGCTTGCAAATGATCCATAATTTAAAATGGGGAAGAAAAAGTGTTGAACCTTGTTTGTGTATTACTTTAAAGGATAAATTAATGGGGTAAATTATTAATTCTGAAATATTCTGTGCTTTACTGATTGTGACAGCAAACATACTGCAGGGACTTTGGACATTCAGTGTCACATAGAGATGTGAGGACATGCTTGGAGATACTCTGCAGGCCAAAGTGAATGGTAAGAGAGATAATTAAAGATGCTTTAATAGCTTCTCAAACTTGCTAAGATACTGTCAGGTAGTGCAGCACATCTTGGACAGCCACAATATCCAAGCCTATATTCTAAATATTCATTTCCTGTAGCTTTGCTTTCATTTTGCCTTTCCCTTTCTTTTGCCTTTCCTTTCCTTTTTCTCTTTTTTATTTTTTTTTTTAACTTCCCTGGTAATTGCAAACCTCTTCAGATAAAACATCCCCCTCTGACAGGAAGAAATATTTATGTTTGGGATTCACTACGTTAGCTTGGCAATGAAGGAGTTTTTTACAGCTTCTCTGACTAATAAAAAGCAACACAAATATAAAGACTAAATTATCTGCAGGAACATGACTTGCAGCAAGGCAGGCAGCTGGGATGATGAATGTTCACCACTTCCATACAGTAGGGAAAGAACAGGAGATGGAGCCTTCTGTGACTCCCATACCTGGATTTTTATGGCAGCAGAGCCCCTCAGTTCTGCAGCTGTGTAATTGAAAAAGAAAACCAACAAAACGTTGAGGGTGTTTGCATTAGACACAAATGAGAAGATGGAATAATGGGAACTAAAACAGCTTTGCAGATGTGACATAAAAATAATCATCTCAAATAAACAGTTCTGAGCTCTTTACCTGCCTGGAGCTTCTGCAAGAGAGCAGTTTGAGAGGGAATCAGCTAATATAATAACAGAACATGATAATATATATAATAATGGTGGGTATTGAATAATTTAGGTTTACTTTAATCCTCACAACAAGAGTATTCAGACACACAAAGGCTTCACCTCATCAGTGAGTTAAGATCTCCCAGCAAACATTCCTCAAATTAAAATTAGAAGCAGAAATGCCTATAAATATTGAAAAATCACTTCAGCTCTGATTGCCTTGACACAAAGCTGGATGGAAACATTCTCCTCAGCCTTGCTTTGGGTGTCCATTTCTTGCCACAGAGAAGCATTTCAATCCCACACTTAGCAGTGACTGATTCTTTGGAAAGAGAATGACAAATGCCTGCTGAACTTTTCTCTTAAAACTTAACACCCAAGATCAAAGACTAATTCAATTAATTCTAATCTCTAAAGTTATTAGATCTGGGGGCTTTATTATTAACATTTTTTAGGCTTTTAATCCTTTATACAATGACTTATGCAGGCACATAATATCCCAAATGATTATCACCATGTTGCAAATTCTAATAAATTTTTATCTGGCACAAATCATATATAAAGCTGTCAGTTTAGCTCCTTCTCTGTAGAAAAGAAATGGAAAATCCTGCACATGATGGAAACAAGGGGTGATAAGGAATACAGATATCAGTGCACTATTTGCAGCTGATCATTTATTCAGAGATCAGAAATTGTTTCCACGCAGACACGGGGCAGTTCCTGGCACTGAACATGATCCCCTCTCAAGCAACTTGGTGTAAAAAAGGGATTTAAAGCCTCCCAAAGACTGAGAAATGCAAAAATAACTCTCAGCTGCCTTTTCTCTCTGCTTGTCTGGAGTCATGAGAGGCAAGCCCTGACCCCACAGAAGTCAACAGAATTTCTGTCATTGCTGGTAGCAGGACCAAGCTTTATCACCGTTTTTATTAATAATTCATTCTTTAGAATGACTTCATGTGTATTTCGACAGTGGCTTTGATTTTCCCATTGAAATGAAAAGATGATAAAGGTTTGGAGGATGTTACAGGCTCTGATATCAGGATAAAACTGAGGAAAAAAATCAGACCATGCTCATGTTGAGTTCCTACTCTGACTAGCTACCAGCTCAATTCCTCTTGAACTTTTAATTAAAGCAGTGCTAGAGAAAGAGAAAGACATAATGAAAACTTTTGGTTTATGCAGAAAAATGAAGTATTTACAAAAGTGTCAGAGACTGACCCAGAAGGATCTTGATTAAGGTTTATAATTAAAGCTCATGATATCATAACCCTTCCTACCTGAGATGCTCTAAGACAACACTGAGAGCAGCCAGTTAAATGAAATGGAATCTCAGGACATTTACATGAAACACACTTGCATGTTATATAAAAATATGACACTAATAATGGTAGGTAATCATCGACTCATTGCTCAAGTTCTGCACAGCCGTTTTGAACCTTTTTAGCAAAAATTCTCCCATATCCTCTGAACTCTCTCAGCTGGGAGTGTTTGTGCCCTCAACAGTGACTCCCCTGTGACATTATTCTGGTAGCTGCAAAACACAGCATTATTCCATTATTGAGTGAAATGGATTGAGCTGGATAAGAAGAAAACCCTTTCCAGTTGACAGCGTCTCAATGCAATAAAAATCTGTCAGGGGATGTTTCTAGTGAAACTGGAAACCAATCAGCTGCTAATTTTTCAGAGTACAAGATCAATTCATGCAACAAGTGTACTCACTCCCTGAATTTGCAAAGAAAAGAGCCCAAGGCTGGAAGAGGGAAGATGTACCTTGGGTTGGGAGTTGGATGCTGATGGATCTGGTGGGTCCCTTCCAACCCAGAATATTCTGTGATTCTGATTCTGACTTGAAAAATTTCATTATTTCTGACTTGAAGAATCTTCATTATTTCTTTGTATTGGAATTCTTATTTACAAAGCATCACAAAGAACTTCCAAATTTTAGAATGCAAAATTACTATTAGAACAAGTGACAATTAGTACAGGGATTATTAGAATTATTAGAATATCAGACTAACCAATGATTATATTTTAGACAATTTTAAATATACTGAATATCTGACCCCAGTGTACTGATTTTGACATTTTGTCAGTCATGTATCATTCCACCAGACAGATGCTGTTAAATTGTGTTTGGAACATTGCATGCACTGTTAATGGATGTATGAATGGAGGTTTAGGAACTTTGTGCTTCCATTTCAACTTCACAGCTCATGCTTTAGATTGATGCTGGAAAGGATTTCTCAGAAATGAGAAGAAACTGATGACAAGTTCTAGACACTGTCACAGACTCTGGACTTGATGTGATGACACGCCAATATTCTCCCGAAGAAAATCCGCACTTCAGAATGCTAAAAGTCTCTTGCTTCAACAACCTGATGCTGTTAAAAAAAATAAACTAAACTCACCCAGATGGAGAGAGTTCATGATCTTATAAACTGGGGGGAGGGATGTAGGGAGCAGTTTGCTGTGGTCTCATCTGTACTAAATGAAATCTAAGAGTGAGATTCCTTTTCCTGTTATGAAGGAATTTCTTAAGGAAAATTTCACTTGAGATGAAAAGTGTGAATTATTTTGGAGGCCACAGAGATGACACCAAACTGCTCTAAGTCTGCACAAAGACTCAATCAGACTGACCCAGCTCCTCAGAGGTGTCTGCACAAACTGTGGGGCAGAGCAAGGAGTTCCCTCCTCACACTCACCTCCAGCCTGGGCTGTGACATTGGGATATTATTGCTGCTTCCAAGCTCTTTGGAAGCTGATTCTTAATGCCCTCAGCTTGAGTTGCTCAAGCATCCCAGTCTATAAAGTAATTTTGGACAGATTGCTAATTCTCTTTTAATTATGGAAGTAATATAGCAAAGACAAAATTAGCGGCATTTTATTTGGAATGTTAAATATCGATAATGCCGGAGAATAGAGCAAAGAATTATTGATTAACTGTCAAGGGTAGTTGGTAAATGGTCTGTGTGCTTAATCAATGAGTTAGTACCCTGAAGAGAGTGATCCTGAAGGCCCTGAGCCAAGGCTAGAGATTGATAGCCTTCTGTTTTATTTTCAGCTTGCTAAGTATGTGCTGAGCAAAGGATCTTTGTCATTGGCCCGAAAATAAAACCTGTTTTTGTGGATATATTATGTACTCATAGCTGGCAACAGCCATTTCACACTTGCAAATTAAACCAATCCCTGTCGAGTGACTGAGAGTCATGTTGATCTCAGCGAACCCAGAGAGAGCTGGTAAACTGTCAGGATGAGTTTGGTTAAATGCTAACAGAGTTCAAAAGGAGAATAGAAAACATCAGTTCTAGTGAATTCCACAAAGCAATCTGTGTCAGGTTTACTTGAAAGGAGAAAAAAATAAAAAAAAAGAAAAAAAGAGAAACAGTATTAGAACCCCAGAGAAGCCTGCACAAATCTTCTGCACAGGTTTTGGCCATTGTGTACACTGGCACTGAAACTGGGATAAGGAAAGCTCCCCTAGAGACCAAGCCCTGCCTAATGTTTCAAAATATTTAATAAAAGAGGAAAACCCTTCTACTCCATTGGGCTAAGCATGGCCTGACAAATGAGAACCACAGAGCAGTGACCTCGCTCTATTTTCCTCTGCATTTCACCAGAATCTCTTCATTAAGCTCAGCACTGTCCAGCACGACTTTGCCTTTTTACAAAGTACCTTACATAAATCTCAAATTTTCTTCAGTTTTCCACACCAGCTTCAAGCCTGGCCCCCAGCACTGTGAGCCCCTGCCCATGCCAGCATTTCCACATCCATTTGATGTGTGCAGTGCCAAGCAGGAACAGTCACCCAAAGCCCAGGGTGAGGTCTCCATGCCTGTTACACTCCCAGTTTCCACATTAGCTCATGCAAATCATTGTGAGGGCTTTTTTAGCCAATTTACATAATGTGCACCCTGCCTGCCTTTTCCCTTTTACATGGGTTATTTTTATATTCTGTTTGCACAGAGCTTCAGTGATACACAGATAACAGGGAGCCCGCAATGCCTCCAGCATGCATTTGTGTGGCTTACAAGTACAGAAAATTCCTTGTTCCCCTGGTTACTCTCACCAGAGCTGCATTAAAACATAAGAATAAAGAATGACAACTTCCTGGCTGTCACCAGTGAACCCAGCTATTAAGCAAAGATTTTCCAAATAGATATTGCTTAACATTTTAATTTTTCCTTTGAAAACAAGCAGGTAAGGAGAGAACAGCTGTCAGTAAACAGGCAGTCTGAAAGAATTAGAGTCTCTGGAAGAGACATTAAGAGTCTGGGATGTTACATGGTTGACAAAGGCAACAGGGGAAAGATAATGTTTGTAAAATCATTTGCTTAAGTACACTTTGAGGAATGAGTGGAACACAGCAAAGTGAGATGTTAAACTCGGGCCTTGGCTGTTTCCAGGATCCTGACAGAGCCAAGCACAGGGTAAGACATCTGCTGATGGGCACTGGCCTGATCCTCCCTGGCACCCAGAGCTCAGGACGGGAAATTCTGGTTTTCACAAGCAAGAAACATTTACATAGAAATGCAAAGTGTGATAGAGCCTGCTCTGAATCTCAGGAAAGGGCTGAGCCATCATTTGGAGACATCAGAACTCCAAAGTTTGGTGTTGTCCTTGCAACAAACACATTCACCTTAGCTGGAAAGCAGCTGCCATGTCACAGAAATGTGATTTTACAGCTCTGATCCACATGAAGCCATCACTGAAATAATTCCTGCACAGCACTTCCACATGATATTTTTGCCACATTTTCCATATCTGCCCTTCTACTCCCAGATTCCTCACCCCTCCAGAGCAGCAATGTGAGCACAAAGCTGCAGAACATTCAGGAACACAAAGCATGTTCCTGGCACACTGCATGAGGCATTATTCTACTTCACTTGCTGCACCTCAGATCACTTTACATCATGTCAAACATCCTGGAATTGAAATAATGGTACCTGACACAAGACATTTGTTACGTAATGTGATGTGACTGCTAAAATTTCACCAAAAAATATTCTCCTGATCCATAGACTACTATCAAATCAGACTGGAGTTAATAAATCCAAATTGAATTTGGCACAGAGAGCATGAAAGTAAAATGAGAATAATTTTGTGCATGCATTATATACATAATCCTGTACTTAATATAATCATGTTGAGTTGGAGATGAGGATTTTCTTGTTGGAAACTGGCAGGCTTGTGCAGCTAAAAAATGTGGTTGTTTTATTTATTTGCATATAGATGTAGTAATAGAAATCTCCAGTGTACGAGAAATGTTTACATGCACAGTACTGAAAATCAACTTTGTCATATTTTTAATCATCAGGTGTCCTGAAAGGAAAACATTTGTGGATCAGGCAAGTTGTTTAGTAAAAACACTCCAGAAATAATTTTTGGAAAATTTATATGGTGCAATGTGCCATTTGTGATGCTCCACAAGTCTTTCCCAGTGGACTTCTTTATATCCTGTCCTGTTACAACCCAATCTATTACATCCATCCATATCTTAATGAGTGATGCACATTTCCAAACAGCAGGCCCAGACAGCTGATATCCCTGACATGGACAGATAAATATTAAGGAGACAGCTTTATTTTTTTTTGTGAAAATGCCCAAATGTCCAGAAAATCCCCTAAAAATAGCAGAGAACATTATGTAAATAATTGTATTTGTTTATGCCATCAGTGAAACACAGAAATCACAGGTAAGCCCAAACGCCATTGACAGAGAACATTCTGAAGCAGTGAACTCAGTGTTCTGCCCTCAAAGAATGCCCTCTGTTCTATCTACTCTACTGCCTGAAAATGTTTTACTTCCAGCCCCAAGTGTTTTCTGGGCTGAAATACCAAATATGTGGTGACTGAGTAAACAGGGTAAGAATCAAGTTGAGCTCAGCCAGATTGATGCAGACAGCAGCACCTTTGGGACAGTGACAGTGCCACAGGAGTGAGAGGCACCAGGAGCTGTGAATCCATGGGGGAAGGAGCCAGTGCAGCACCCAAGCACACAACTGGAAAAAATCTTCTAAAGTTAAAATTACTCACTCTGTCATGAGCTCTCCTTCAGAGTAATTCATCCTCAATTAACAAAAATTTCATGCAACTTCTGTCTTAAAATACTGTCAGAATGAAGTGGCTGTTGTAATAAAATTGTCTAAAGATTACTCTAAGTAAGAGGCAGGGGAAAGAAGTGGTGACAGCTTGGGTGAGTATGGGCTGCTCTTTTTAGAGGGAATTCTTTTTACAGGCTGTACTGGCAAATTTTAAAGAATGCACAATTGCTACCTTGAGCTGGCATTATAATTAAAATAAAATAAAATAAAAAATTATCCACCTCATGACATTATCCTTTGTAAATTAAATGATTCTAGTAGTGATCACACAGTTTCATTTTTAATCACTTAGCTATTTATTCTGGTGAACTCAACACGTGAAGTGTGAGAGGTTGTTCTCCTTAGTTTAGCAGGACATTTAGTTGTAGTTCAACATCTTCACTGAATATATCTCACTTGTGATTAAGCCAAAGGGAAAAGCACACAAATAAAATGCTGTCCTTTGTAGCCCCAGCCAGCAATGAGGTAGCAAAAGAAAAATCTCCTTCTGGCAGGAAAAGCATTTCTACACTGAATAAGAACCGCTGGAAATCAAACAAGATTAACCTGTCTCACTTCTCGCAGGGACAGGAGAGATCTCACTTCAGCGCTGTCCTAAAGCAACTGATGCCAAAGCAGAATCACACCCATTTCATGGCCACAATCAGCTGTCATCACACTGCAGAATGGTGAACATGGAGAACTGAATTAATTCATCTTCAGAAGCCAATGCAGGACTTACTCTGCTTAAATTACTCCTAAAACCACCTTTTTTAGTCTGCTCCTAAGTAGTGCAGTGACAGAGACTCCACTGTTCCCCCCAGCAATAAATCCTATGCAATGGTTTTTACAACTGGAATTCTTTCCTGGTGTCTGGTCTAAATCTGCCTTGCTGCTGTTTTAATTCCATTATTCTTTATCACGTCCCCAGCAGCAACGGAAAACAAATCATTCCCTTTCTGTTGGAAGCAATTTGGAGGCGCTGGGAGCTCCATCACAGTCCCTCCTCCTCGTTTAGATGGAACAATTAAAGCTCTGCCAGGCACCAGGCTGAGCCTCCACCAGCCCTGCCCTGCCTCCCCAGCAGGGCAAAGCATTGGTGGAATTTAGGATTACAGGTGAAACAGAAATTGCTTGTTTAAATGTTTGTGTATTTTCCTCCCCTAATATTGAGATTGCTGCCCTAAAGCTGGTGTTAGCTGCCAATAAATTAACTTCACTAAAAATTCCCCAAGTCAAAGGCAGTTTTACCCACGGCATTATCCACATGGAGTCCTTTTAACTCGCCTCCCTGAGCTGTAATTTATTCATTTCCAAATGACTTCTGCAAATTCTGAAGCTCATTTTGCACCTTTATCCTGTCAGGGGCCTAATAGCACAATTCCAGGCTTGGGAACAAACCCCAAAATGATCTGTTGGTTTTCCAAATGAATTGAAAGAAACAACTGAAATAGGAAACAAGAGCTAAAGGGAGAACCTTTTAAATTTACACTGGTACTTTGTAGTGCCCAAAATATTCCACGTGCTTGCACACACAGAGGTGCTGTACCTGTAGATAAGGATCTTATTGGTGCTATAGGTTCTCTATAAATTAAGTGTTTTCCTGGAATATTCTAACTGAGCTGCTCTTGAAGGTTATTTTCCCACTTGGTTTGTCTCGCCATAGTTGCTTCCAAGGTTAGAAACAGTTTGCATGGTCACAGTGGCACAAAAATCATATAAATTATAATTAGACATTTTCAATGTTTCTTGTAAACAGTACTGAGTATCACCTAATTTTATTTTTTTTTCTCATAAAGAGAAAGAACTGGAAAGAATAATCAAGAGAGAAAGAGAATAGCTTGTCACATCATCCCCCAGCACTGTGCAGCTCCATGCTGAACGTGTCCTTCAATGATCCAGGAGCTGTGAAATTCCAGGCTGCGATCATCCAGGCTGGGAGGGGAGTGGGGGCTGATTTATGGAGGGAGGTGTTGCTTTTCCTACATATTTTATTTTGACATAATAGACAGTTGCCAATGTGAAAAAAAAAAAAAATCTTCATATGCTTCTCATTCTGCATCAGAATATGCCATGAAATATCAGCAAGCCCACATTACATAAAGTAATAAGTGATGCACCACCCACATCTCTTTTTTTGCTGTTGTTGTTAACTCTTGTTTATGATTTAAACCAATAATCACACTAAACACTTGGAAATAAATTAGGCCTTTTCAGTCTGATTAAATTGGCTGAATGCTTTAACCATGTGACTTTGGCAGCTCTAATCATCCCAGGATAGTCAGGGAGTTAATCATGCAAATGTCTTTAGATGTTTCACTTTGCAGAGCTGGGGTTTGGAGCCTGCACTCTCCCACAGCATCTGATTCCTGCAGTGAGAGCTGCAACTCCAGCCATGCAAAACTTCCTAACCAGGAAAGCAGAAACTTGGTCACGGAGCACAATTAAAAAGTGTTAAAAATGGGAATATAAGTGCAGCTCCAGGGAGCAGCACCAACACCTCAGATCTCTGCTCCTGCCCAGCTCAGCTTCATCACGTGTATTTTCTGGAGTTATTCTTTCTTTGTGCCCACTGCACAGGAGGAGATTGATGGTGCTCATAAATGATCCTTGCTCCCTCACTCTGTTCTGGAGACTGCACTTCCACTAATGCTGAGACTCATTTACTACTCACAGTAATCTTTTCTTTTCACTTTTTTTTTCTACTTTCCTTTCTGAAGGAAAATTTTAGGATGAGTGAGGGGAGTCATGGGTTCCATCATTCAATAAAAAATATTTCATTTTATCAGAATCTGAACCTTTCTTACCATATCTTCTTTCCTATCTCTGGATTGATAGAAAAAGATTGCATCTAGATCCCACATTTTGATATTACAGCTGACCTTCTTTAAAGCTCTCATTTAACAGAGCAGTTGGAAAAAGACAGAATATGGTCAAAGAACACCACAGTTTCATAAAATTAATTAACCAATTAATATTTTTACAATTTATCTCTTCTCTACAGAAGCAGATATTTTCATTTCCATTAAAATATGTTACTCTTATTAATAAGATTTAATAGATGTGTCTAACTTTATGTACCACCTACTGGCTGGGTTTATTCCTTGATTAACCCACCCCGACACTGCTAAAACAATTAAGGGTAATGAAAGCACAGTAACTCAGTGCAGAAAATAAGGTCTCAAAGAACCTTCAGAAAATATTCCCCGAATTTTACGTTCTATAATTGTATTGGAAAACCCAGTCTTAGTTCAGCTTTATAGAATACAGCCAACTAATCAGACCTAAAACCAGTAAATTAAGGAGATTAAAATCTGTGTTAGGGGTAAGACAAGGAAGGATCAAAAATAGAATTTTGTCAACTGCTGTGTGCCACCAAAAGATGTCAGTGATATCTTGTCATTTTATAAATGGATAACCCTGATTTTGCTTGCCTAAGAAGAGTGGGAGTTATGGTTCTGCAACACAACAAAGCATAAGTGACTTATCAGGCTTTTAAGGGCTGGAAACAAATTCCCCAAACAATAAGCAATAGAATTGATTGGATTTATAAGTGACACTACACAGTATTTATTTGTAAAATTTAAGTGAGTTAGCTTGCTGTGCCTGGGAAGAAACACAAGACAAATCTGGGTCTCATAAATGAGTCCCAGAACCAGTTTGTTTCTTCCTCTGCTTTCTTCCCACACTCAGGAAGAGCCTTCCTCAATGACATTAAGGTTATGATGGAAAAAATGATTCCTCTGGAAGTCTATAGAGATTTTGTTAATATGCCTTTATGATGTGATATTATGACGGCAATTCAATTTCATTGCAGGCCTAATGAGACCCTGTTACAATGTCAAAATGAAAGGAAACTGTATTAATCAAGTTGCAGTACCCCGAGAGAAAGAAAAACCTAAAGAAATTAACCCCATTAAAAACTATTTTAAAACAACATTAAGATTTAGTGAATTCGGAATTGCTTTGCTTTTGTTGGTTTAGTGCTTCAGGTGGAAGCTAAATTTGGCACTGATTTACAACTCATTAAATGTATTGACATCAGGGGAATCAGGGAAAATTTTAAGGAAATACAAACAGAACAGAATTCAGACCAACTGCTGTGGTTATGCAAAGCACTGGGCACAGCCTGATTAGTCCAACAGTGAAAACATCTTTTCCCTTCAGAGAAACCAGAATTTCTACTTTTCTCACATTAAAAAAAGGTGGCAATTTGGCCACTGTCTCAGAATTTAAGTTTTTGTATCTCAGCTCTTTGATAGAATATTGGAATTTGTACTAAACACAGTAGAATTAAATTCCCAAAATTACGAAAGAGAAACAAATTGGAGTGGAAAATTCTCACTGATCTCATTAGAAACCAAGATGCCATTGGCAGCAATAAAGAGCTGGCGCATACCCTGAGGACCAGAGGAATCTTGGTTATGTCCCAAGCTGTCAAAATCGAGGCTAAAGAGAGAAACCACAACTGATAAACACCTTTTGCAGCAGAACCTTTGAAATCCCCTGCCAGGGAGATTAAGTCAGAGTTATAAAAACAGTTTAAGTCTAAACATGGCTATATTGAAAAATTTAAAACAAACAAGTAAAACCCTGGATATATTGATTTAAAAAAAAAAATCAGATTTTTGTCAGCACAGAACTTTTAATGTGCATTCTTTGAATTTTACATCAAGGATTTTTGTCCTTTCCAAGCTACTGTTTCTTATTAGTTTCAGAAGTTTGAACTGCAATATGAATGAGAATTTGATAAGGGCCAGCACAAGGATTCCATCTAAAATGTGCCACTGTCAACTTTCCAAACAATTTGTTACTGGCGATGTAAAGTATTTTTGCTCTCTTTAAAATCTGCCACCCACCTGAACAGGTCATGGAATTCCCAGTGCAACAGGCAGGGTGAGACTGAAATATGGAATATTTTATAGAACAGGTACATTCCAATTTTCAGAATTGTAAGAATTAGCTCAGCCAAACCTTAGCAGCAGACATTTTGGACATACACCAAAATATTGGAACAAGTCAAATCCTGTTCCTCATTTCTCCAAACACTGATATTTACATGGCACCACGAAGAAAGATTTGCAAACTCGTGAGATTTCCATTGATTTCTGGTCCTGTTACTGTCAGACATGCAGAGATGGCACCTTGTCATTGCAGTATTGAAGAAAATTGAGGGCAGGAAAGTATAAACTCCTCCTGAACTCAAAATCCAGGTTCTGTTTTTGCTTCTCCTTTCCTGACATACACAAACACACATACCACACCGACACTGAAAATCTCTTTGGAGGTGGTTGGCACATAATAAATATCTTTGTTTTCAGCTGTCTACAGTAAAACTTGAATCAAAATCTGTTTTGAACAGCATTATTTAGTACATAAAATTCAATATTGGCACCAAATGTTCTATTTCTTCAAAATTTGCATTTTCAGTTTTATGATATCTATATTTTTCTTTTGGCAAAGTGCTTAGGAAAGCATCCCTCAAAAGGCTGGAGTTTTCCTTTTTCTAGGTTTGTGTTTATAGCAAAAGATTCAAGGGCAAAGCTCGGGTCATATTCCCAAAGTCAGACCTGATGGTTTCATTCCCTACCACAGAAATACAATATCCTTTATATTAATCATCCTTATCTCCTGATCTAGAAGCAGAGATAAACAGAACATTTCAACAATACTGCTCTGCTAAACCTGCAGCCAAATGGGATCAAGGAACTGATAAGAAGCTTCTCCTACATACAAAAACCTGAATATTCCTGTCATGGCTGTTGGCTCTTTCTTGTCCATCTACTTTCACCTCAAGAAATAAAGTTGTTTCTTCTAAAGAACCAAAGATTTTAATCTAAAATGAAAAGGTTTTGATAGCTCTGGACCAATAGTTATCTAGGCTAGGATTTATTTTGACTTGTTTTCAGACATGCATGAGAATGCTTGTTGTAAATTTCAATATAAGAGAGAGAGGAGAGGAGAGGAGAGGAGAGGAGAGGAGAGGAGAGGAGAGGAGAGGAGAGGAGAGGAGAGGAGAGGAGAGGAGAGGAGAGGAGAGGAGAGGAGAGGAGAGGAGAGGAGAGGAGAGGAGAGGAGAGGAGAGGAGAGGAGAGGAGAGGAGAGGAGAGGAGAGGAGAGGAGGAGAGGAGAGAGAGAGGAGAGGAGAGGAGAGGAGAGGAGAGGAGAGGAGAGGAGAGGAGAGGAGAGGAGAGGAGAGGAGAGGAGAGGAGAGGAGAGGAGAGGAGAGGAGAGGAGAGGAGAGGAGAGGAGAGGAGAGGAGAGGAGAGGAGAGGGAGGAGAGGAGAGGAGAGGAGAGGAGAGGAGAGGAGAGGAGAGGAGAGAGGAGAGGAGAGGAGAGAAGAGAAGAGAAGAGAAGAAGAGAGAAGAGAAGAGGAAGAGAAGAGAAGAGAAGAGAAGAGAAGAGAAGAGAAGAGAGAGAAGAGAAGAGAAGAGAAGAGAAGAGAAGGAAGAGAAAAGAGAAGAGAAGAGAAGAGAAGAGAAGAGAAGAGAAGAGAAGAGAAGAGAAGAGAAGAGAAGAGAAGAGAAGAGAGAGAAGAGAAAGAGAAGAGAAGAGAAGAGAGAGAGAAGAGAAACGAAGAGAAGAGAAGAGAAAGAGAAAGAGAGAAGAGAAGAGAAGAGAAGAGAGAGAAGAAGAAGAGAAGAGAAGAAGAGAGAGAAGACTTTTCTCTGAGGTCACCAAATATTCAGGGGTCACTGAATCCTGCAGTATGAGCTCTCACTATAAGAGAGTTTAATATTTTTTAAATCTATGTGGGAGAAAGAGAAATCCTTGCAGACAATAGGAATAGAATTTTTCTGCAGTAAATTCAAGTGTTTAAGTTCATGTTCTCCAGAAAACATTAGCACACTCCATATTCCAATTTTCCTTATTTTTCTTCTAAAAGTATGTTCCACTCTGCTTTATTACATGTTTCATGCTTTGACTCAGCAATAAACAGCTGTAGGCAAAAGCAACACAGCACAGCATGAGCTGGCAGGGCCTTGACAAAGCAGCTCTGCCACCCACAGCTAATAACAACCAGTCAATAAAAATCCCATGCCACCAGCTCTCACAACTAACACATCATCTCTGCTTATCTCCAGCCCTTTCACTCCCAGAAAATAAAATTTTCGGCAGCATTTTACTTATTTTTTTAGCAGGATACCACAGTAAATGTTCTTGTTTTGCTGTCTCAGTTAATATCATATTTATTTAGACTGAGGCTCTATAATAATTTCTGAGATGATTGAGCTTGTGCCTTGTACAAATTTTATGGAAATCATCAAGCCATGTGGCTGATGGCACCCTTAGACATCATTGTTAACAGCTATGAATTCCTTGACAACAAGTGAACAGGAAAATAAAGTTACACTTGGATAATCAGAAGAGATTGTAGAATGATAGAACATACAGCATTTATTACTGTGTCTACTGGCTTTGTAATGCTGGGTTGTATAACAGCAAAAACATTTAAAACAGATTTAAAGTTTTATTCGCTGCTAAATCTACTCCTCTGTTTAAACAGCAAAAAGGGTTTAATAAAAAAAAAAGATTATTTTTCCTCTAGATTATCGCCAATGCAATGAATGTTTAATTTTGAGGGTGGAAGAAAGAAAAGGCAGCATTGTTTATTGCATTCAAAATATTAATTAAATTTTTGCTCAATGTAGAACAATACAGAAATGCTGGTGCTGCTTTCACCTTTTCCTAACAAGAGGCCAAGTTCACAAAGAGGGGTTTGTTTATAAAAGAGTTTATTTATAAACTCCCTGGTAGCGCTTTATTGTACATTGGAATTGTCACATCAGGATGGGTGTGGGAACAGTGACCCTCGTCACCTAAAGCACAGGACAGACAAAAATACAAAAACAGGATGGGATAAATGCTTGGATGCCTTTTCAGGATGGGTCTGCTCCTTTGGGGTTGGATGCATTTTCAATGGATTTCTGGGTTGAAAATTACATTTTTTACAGCTCACTTTGAAGCACTGGAATCTTGCTCTCATCATTTCTGGGGTTTTCCTTTCCATCTCCTCCACCCCGTGATCCTGGCACTGCTAAAATCTCTCTCTTTTGCTCTATTTTCTCACAGGCTCAAATTCCTGCTCTCCCTTTTTCTCCACCAGTATTCCTTATTGAAAATAACATTTCTCTGCCACACCTGGGCTCCTCTGAGCCACAATCCTGCACCCAGAATTCCTGCAAACAGGAAACCTTTCTCTTTGCTGCAGACATATATTGACTTTGTTTTTATTAAAGTCCAGGTGTCTCTTATGAAATAGGCATCTATCAGCCACTAATAAGCAACAATGTGGTATTCAGAAGTTTCTTTGCCCCAAGATATTATTCAATCCCTTTCCCATCAAGGCAAAAAAAAAAAAAAAAAAAAGTCTCCAAGTGGGAATCTTGAAAGAAATCAGAAATCAGAGTTTTTTCTTGAAGTAGGAGCCAGCAGAGACTCCATTAGAGAGTCTCTTGTGATGGTTTATTTCATTTCACAAGAAGGGAGAAAGAGAAATCCATGGAGCTGCTCTACAGTGAAGGGGAAACAAACTCTCATATGTGCACCACATTTGAATTTTCGTTTCACAAGTGGCAACGTGCCAAGAACCAGAGTTAAATTCTCTCCCAGCTCACTCTTTCGTCACCTACCACCATATAAATCAATTTATTACCAAGTCTACACAAGGTTAAGTAAGTACATGCAACTCAGGCTCAGGTGTGAGTGCAGATGGGTTTTAATCCATTTCACAAATCCAGCCACAGCTATATTGGTTTCATAGCCTAAAATACAACTCAGGAGAGGAGCTGATGAAAGACTACACTGACTGATTATCTCACTTTAGTTCAGTCCATATCATCTCCCTCACATCTTCAGCTCCCCATCAAACGAATCAAGAAGCAATGGAAATAAAAAATAAGCATTTGAGAGCTGCTGCTGAGAGCTGCAGGCCCAGTGGAGCCTCAGAGACGTCGGCAGCCACAAAGCAGAGCATCATTCAGAGCATCTGCCCATCCAGGGCAGTGTGAGCTCCTGCCACTCAGCCCTGACGTGCCCAGCTCCGGTACCCCAACAGAACCTCATTATCTCTCATGAGAATATGCTAATTCCTTTTGTGTCACTGATGCTCACTATCCTCTGACATCCCCAACATGTTCTGGTGTGATGTTTTAATTCAAGATTAAAAAAAAAAAAAGAAAGGACAGTGCAAAGGCAGTGGTAAAAACAGCATATAGCTGGTAAAAGTGGATTAAAAGAATGAAATCATTCTCCCCAGTAAAATTTTTTTCCCCATATAACAACAGAATTTTCCCCCGTCACTCTCACAGGTGCCAAGACACTACCTGATAGCCAGATTTTGAGTTATTAATTAACCCAAAATTAATAGCTGTGCTACTCTGTGGCAAGTAAAATTTTAAAGAGTTTTATTTTCCAATTGATTTCTATAAAACGCATAGACTAATTAGCAAAACAACTTCTCTCCAATTCAGTTGTGATTTTGTATTATCAGACCACACTACAGACATTTCAAGATTAAAAAAAAAAAAGAAAGGACAGTGCAAAGGCAGTGGTAAAACAGCATATAGCTGGTAAAAGTGGATTTAAAGAATGAAATCATTCTCCCAGTAAAATTATTTTCCTCATATAACAACAGAATTTTTTTCATCACTCTCACAGGTGCCAAGACTCTACCTGATAGCCAGATTTTGAGTTATTAATTAACCCAAAATTAATAGCTGTGCTACTCTGTGGCAAGTAAAATTTTAAAGAGTTTTATTTTCCAATTGATTTCTATAAAACACATAGACTAATTAGCAAAACAACTTCTCTCCAATTCAGTTGTGATTTTGTATTATCAGACCACACTACAGACATTTCAAGATTAAAAAAAAAAAAAGAAAGGACAGTGCAAAGACAGTGGTAAAACAGCATATAGCTGGTAAAAGTGGATTAAAAGAATGAAATCATTCTCCCAGTAAAATTATTTTCCTCATAATAACAACAGATTTTTTTTCATCACTCTCACAGGTGCCAAGACTCTACCTGATAGCCAGATTTTGGGTTATTAATTAACAGCAAGGCACATTATTAGCTGTGCTACTCTGTGGCAAGTAAAATTTTAAAGAGCTTTATCTCCCTATTAATTTCTATAGAACACATTGACTAATTAGCAAAACAACTTCTCCCCAATTCAATTATGATTGTGTATTATCAGAGCACACTACACAGACATTTCTGCCAGCATTTTCAAGCAGCGAGTGACTGTAATCACACGTACTTGATACACATAATTACAACACATTATTCTACACCTAAGAACGAGCAGGTGGGACTTTCACAGAGCCTTCTTTATTATATTTTCCACAATGGATCCCTTCCTTTTCATACTTGACTTCTCTGCCCTTCACCAATGTCCTCAATGATTTCTTCCACCGAGTGCTTCACTACTTCACCTCCCCTAATTAATTCTCAACTTCAAATTCTCCCCTGACCCTCACATAACTCTCTGTAGATACAAAAGCTTTGAAACCAAAATCCTCAGTGAGCAAATGTTGGTCAGAGAGATTTTCTTCAAGCTTCTGCAGCTTTCAGTCTGATCACACAAAATGCAGCCCCAAATCCTGCTCTGAGCAGCACGTTACACTTTTGTACCTCAGTGGCATTTCCCCATTGTTGGACTCCAGAAAAATCACAAAATTAGGCTCTGGGTGTGGAGATGAAGCTGCAGGTTCACTCTCAGCAAGGAGACTTTGCAAAGAGAGAGTCTCCTGAAATTCCAGCTCTTTTTAGAATACATAATGAAAAGTGCTGGATTCCAAAACTTGGCTGAACAGATTTCTAGTTTTACTTTGCTATCTTTAAGAAAAGATTTTTTTTAGAAAATCCCTCAGGTTAAGGGGAAGTTGAGAACAGCTGAGATAGACACAGGATGGTGAAAATTACAGCGTGAACAAGAAAAAGGCACCATCCTCTCTAATCCTGCTTGATTTACAATCTCTGCCATTCCTGAGTTTAACCTGTTGTACAAAACAGGCAGCTGATATTGGAGGCAGCTTTTTAATGGTACTTGAAGGACCTTGGAATCAATCAGAAAAAGCAAACCAAACCCAGCCCAAACAAAATCAACCAGCTATTAAATCTCTATAACCTATATCCAAAGTTAGAGTTCAAACCGACACCTCAGGGAAAGACAGAAATATTTTGCTCCCAATTTGGTCTCTGGGCGCTGTCATATCTGGTACAATATCTGACTCTTTCAGAAATGACATTTTCATGTCATAAAATCTAATTGATAGGCACTTCCAAGTGCTATTTTTAGAGATAACACCCAAGACCAGCTAATGCAAGACACTGAGAAGTTTATATGGAGTTAAATCAAGCTGTCCTGTCTGTGTTCAAGTCGTTTTTTCTCGACAATAATAATAACAGCAGCATTCCTCAGACTGGGAGTTTCTGACCCTCATCTTTGCCTGAACTGTGCTTTCACTTGAAACAATATTTACCTTTGACTTAAAAGCCCAGAGTTCTCCTGTGCCAGGTAATTTTTGTGTTTTGTTTCATTATCCTGGACCCCCCAATCTCTGGATGATTTATCATTGTGCAGTTGATGCAAGAGCAGATCAGTCCCATTTTCTGTGATTTCAGAGTCAATCTTCTCTCCTTTTATTGGAGGAGAACACCAGGCTGAATAAAGACAAATTCTATTCTGGGCTTATTTCAGTCTTTCACCTTTCACAGGTTTATCCTCGTGTTTTATGCCAGATTTCACCTTTTCTCACATTCCAGCAGGAAACTTTGATACACAATTTTTACTTTTTATCCTCAAATGACTTCAAAAAACCTGACTACAAGTAACCATTTACTACAAGCCTCTTCTCTGCAACACAACCCAAAAAGGGAAGTGGCTCTGCCTCATTTACCCTCACATGGCTCTGGTAGGTTTGTGGCTTCTTTCCTCATGAAATCTAAGGTCAAGTTTCTCTCTTTTTTTATTTTTTTTCCTGATTTTTCATGCTACTTGCATTGTTGGCGGGTTTGCACACCTGCCTGTAAAGATTCCTCACACAAACTGCAAAACATTTAGCAAACAACACTAAGCTCTTCACGCATCAGATTTTAAGGAAAAGCATTTTTGATACTTTGAAAAAATAAATGAATAGCAAACAATATATCATGAAGTGTTTTTTACTCAGCATAGCTTCAGAAGCCATCCCTCTGCAGTTGCCTTGAACTTGAATAAAAGAATTACAAGTACAAACAGATAAACTTTCCAGCAAAGTTAATTTGACTGAATTTAAGCCCATTGACTTTTGTTTAGCAAAGAGTCAGTCAACATAATTACACCAAGGAGTCAGGAAATAATGAATAAACCGATCCTTGTGGAATTTTTCTTGCCCTAAATATCTTTAAGACATTTCAAGTGCATTAATATTCATAAGAGCATTGAAAGTGAGCCTTGCAATCTGACCATTTTGGGAAGGTAAATAAAATTCAGACTTTTTTTGTTGTTGTTATCCCAATATTGGGAATCTCCTGATCCACTCTGATCACACAAAACAGACATCCTGACAACTTCCATTAACTGATTCAGCAGGGAAAACTCCAGAGATTCATTTGCTGAATGGGCAGGGCACTTTTCAGGGTGCCCCCATCTCTTTGGAGGTGGATCCACACAAGATCCCCAAATTTCTGTCCCACAGAGCATCAGCAAGAGCCAACAAGAATATTCTCCCAGTTCCTCCATTATCAATTGTCTTCAAGCATATTGTATCTGCATCACATCTTCTCCATCCCAGATACCCAAAATAAATTGTTAAAACAAAAACCAGGCTTCCACCTCACTTAAAAACCACTTTCACCTGACACAGAACCAGAAGGGGCATCCTGATGGCTCAGCTGGAGTTCTGGAAAGCAATTTCCATATGGAAATACAAGATACTGATGTTAGTGAAGCTCCAAGTTCATGCATTGCTCAGCTACTCAATAATTTCTCCCAGATTTCATTAGAAATAGGATTCAGCCATGAAGGTCTATTGAAATGTGAGACACAAAACAGGTTTTGGAAGTTCTCATCGCACATTCGTAGCAGGACACATGACAAATGATTCAGCAGGATGTCAGGAAAAAGGACATCACAGTTAACTTCCTACTGACCTAGAATACAGGATTTTCCACCAGGAAACAGTAGAAGCAGTAATTTTAAGTCAAAGTGACAGATCTAAGTCCAAATCATCACAAACTTCAAATCCAAGTATTTAAGGTTTATATTAAATAGCCTCAAAAGAGTTCTCAAACACCTTCATCTCTTTTCCACTTAGGAAATAAACTAAGGGGAAATGCTCATACAAAATGCAATAATAAAAAAAAAGGCTTAAATGTGCACATTATACTGGTAAAAAAAAAAAAAAAAGGAAAAGAAAAGTAAACAAAGTCATGAGGATAAAAGTGTCAAACGTAGCCTGAGGTCTGGCAGCTGACAATAATAACCTGTAGGTTATTTTGCATTTGGGAGCTCTCCAGATTGATCCTGGCACAGAGCACTCCCTTTAAAATGGCAATTCACCCCAACTTCAGCTTTCCAGCCAGCAGTTGGAAATATTTATCACACAACAAGAAATAAACAAAATTTTACCTAAATCAACATAAATCATTGAGAACAGTGAAGCTACAGTTCATGCACATGACCTTGCTAGCAGATATATTTTTTTTTCTGGTTAAATGGGATATATCTTCCTAATGCCTTGTCAGGGGCTCTGCAGTTCTGGCTTATCTGAAATACCACCCTTGGAGTGGCTGTGAAAACAAGAATTTACTGTTATAAAGTCAATTTTCATTGTGTTCCAGCTCTTCCTTTGGAAAGGTCGGTGCCCCTGCAGCATGTTAGTTATGTTTTTAATTTGTTAGCACTGCTATTCAAAAATAAGCCAATTTCTTTCACACAGCTGCAGCAAGCACCAGAAATAAGACCAATAAACAGATGATAAACCAATAAACTAAAGGTTTGGTTCAGCTATTGTACACGTAGGTATCTCTATTTTACATCTCTGTCTTCAGATGTCCCAAAAAGTTCAAAGGGGTTGGTTTGAATTTTAAAAATATTTTGTCTGCAGACATAAAACTCCAGATCCATTCAAGATCCAAACTCTTCAGAGCCTTGCTATGCTGCACTTTCTTGTTAATACCTTTAGTGCTGATTTTTGAAAGAAATAAGAATGTAAGTAGGGGTGAGAGGCATCATCAGAGCACACGAGTTTCAGATTGCAAAGCTTGCCCTTGATGGTGTTAGAGAAAATTCCATTTCAGCTGGATTTCTTTATGCTAACACAAAGCCCCCAAGACAAACAGAATTAAATATAGATAATTCAAGAAAGAGTATAATGCTATTATCCTAATTTGAAAATGAAGCTGTCAATAAAAGAGAAAAAACAACTGGAATGAAATCAGAGTAAGAAACAACAAATGAACTCTGCATTTTTATTTTCATCTGCTCTCCTCTATGGTAAAAAGGGTGAGAATTTATTTTATTGCAGATTAAAATTCACTCTTTGGGAGTGAATTTTTCTAAAAGGAAAACACCCAACCCACTGTGGTGAATGACTCAGGTTTCTCAGGCTACAAATTCTTCTGCCCTGTAAGTTCCTACAGCTACAGATAAATGGACACAAAGAACTTGGATATCACTGATCAAATCTTCACTGTTCTATGTCAGCCCACTCCTGGCAGCCTCTGGCTGTGCCTCACTTTACATAAAGTGACTCTACAAAAAGAAAAACAGAGATAAGAGACATAAATAGAAAATGCAGCATTGGAGAATGTGAATTACAGATCTTTATTCTCCTAAGAGCCACCTTATTGGCCACTGGTTTGTATTCAACAGCTGAAATACTGAAATATTGTGTAATAAGGAAAATACTGTGCAGTAAGGAATGAGCTTTGTGTTTGCCACCAATTACTGCAGGCTAGGAGCAGAAGCCTGTCAGCAAAATCTGTGGGGTTTTGAAAGGACAAAGCAAAATTTCAGTGCTCTTCTGCCTTCCTGAGGTCAGCTGAGTCAGTTCAGATATTTAACCAAGGTTACCTTAAGAAAAAATGAATAGAACAGCCAAAAAACCCAACAAGATCAGCTCATACTGGATGAACAGAAGTTGTCTGTGCAACTGAAGTCAAATTGAGCCCAGATTTTTTAAGGAGGTGTTTAGAATCCCTTCTGCCAACCTGCACTGTGTGCCTGCATCTGCGGGGCCAGCCTGCCACGAGCAGACAATTAAAGCACAGCAAACTTGCAGGATCAGCCTTCTGTCCTCCCACATCTGAGGGAGAGCTGGGTTTGGGCCTGGTCAGCACTTTGCTAATTAACTCCATTCTGACAATTCTGCAGAAATGATGTTTTAGTTTGTAACGTATCAGATGAACACCATGCTCAAACGAACTTACACTGTCAGCCTGCTGCATCTTACCCTCAGAAGGAGCCCGAAATTTGATTATATCAATATTATGCCCTCTCTCAATGTGAGGAATTTGAACTCGCACCAGAGCTTAGTATTTGAACACACTATGAAATCTCAAACCAAGAAAATTAAAATACAGGCATCTAATGAGATAAATGCAATGAAAATCTCAGGAGTAAGATGTGTTTAATCCAACTTTCTCCAGGAAGCTCTAAAAATTTGTCATCAGTTTACTTAAAAAGGAACATGGCTTGTGCTCGTAATTCCATGTAATTCACAATCAGAAATGTAATATTCATTGGACATGTATTGAAGCAGGCCCTTCAGGACAGTTCTAACTAAAACTTATTGCTTTTTGCTTCTTCTTCTATTTTATTGGCTCAGAACAGAGGCCAGTACATGAGGTAAAGCTATTTTTCGCCTTTATCTGATACAGTCTCTTAGCATATTGCAGTATCATTGTAAAATAATTCTTCACCCAGTGCTACTGGCTTTTTCTATTAGGATTCTGTGCTAAAATTCTAGAATATAAAAAGGTGAAAAGAGAATTTCCCACATTTTAAAGCAGCCCAAACAATCTTTGCAGCGAGCTCGTACATTCACTGAAAGCAGAAACAAAACTCTGACACAACACAGGGGCTGGAAGCTGGAGGATAAATTATGCTTGCTGTGTTTTTCTGAATTGAATCCTGCCTGCATGATCAGCAGCATTCAGACTCCCAGCAGGAAGCCTCCAAAAGAGAGGCAAAACTAGGCAGGAGGTTTAAAGAAAGCCCAGAGAAATGCACTGGAGGAAATGCACGGAAGGAAAATTCTGGTTGAGAAGTGAAATTGGTTAAATTGCCTACAGCAAGGCTGTGCAGAAGAAGAGTCTACACTGATTTCCCTGCTTTGAGGGGTGGAGAGAAAAGCTTTGTAGAGCATGAAAGGCAAAAGCCTGTATGGAAAACTTGTTTATTATGGACAATTTCTTTACAGATAATCTGTTTTGGAATGGGACAGAATGAGGGAGACACCAAAGAAACCACTGAGACAGAGGGAAGGGATGTATTTGGAGGAATCAGTCAGCAAACGAACCACCAAAAGCTGTGAATACAAGAACAAACTCCTGGGAACAGAAGATTCACCCTGGTCTGGGCCTGAACACAGGATTGGGAATGGCAGAGTGGGAGATTCTCGCATCAGTTTACCCCAAAACCAGGAGTCATTTCTGCTTCATCATTACTGGCCAGCAGGAGCTTGGAAATACTCAGGGCTGGATTAATTATGAATTTTTAAAATTCAGATCATGACTGGGAGGTGGGAGGAGTAAGCTAAGCTCAAAAGCAGCTACAGAAGGAAAATGAGCAGCAGCCCTTGGCAATCAGTCCGGAAGGAAAACAGGAGCTGCATTCTGCAGCAGCTGCTTGGGTGAGAATGAAACCCAGCAGCCACCCAGAGACTGATCCTGTCGGATCTCAGCATCTCAGGACTGAGGTGCTGAGCCACCGAGACCACCTTGGGGGGCTCGGGAGTCCTGGAATGTTCCAGAAGTGTCTGGTGGCTGGACTTTGACCCTACACAGGAGACGACAAGGATGAGGGCTTCACCGGGGTGAATGGTGAAGGGATTGGTTAATTAGAGAGTGAAACACAGGGTTTAGGATTTCTGTACAGGGGGGTTTAGAGGAGTAAGATGGAGGAATTGGGGCGTGTCCTGTCCTTCTTCTTCTTCTTCTTCTCCTCCATCTTCTTTGGTGATGGTGGCACCTTTGGATTGGTTATTACTGAGAGTGCACCGAGTAATAAGAATAAATGGTATTGGGGAAAAATGATAAATATTGTACACGTAACCATGGGTATAAAGATACGTGGCTGCCCCAGAGGGCAGACAGTGTGCCCATGGCTGGCTGCTGAGCAGATCTCTGTTCGGCTGAAAGAAAATCTTTTAGATAAACAATTAATAAACATAAAGACCGAAAGAAGAACTGAAGCCTCTTCTCGTCCTTCGATACGCGGGCTGCCCCAAGGCCACCCCGGGCCTTTCCAGGCCCCTCAAACAGCCGAGATAAACCGGACATGATCCCAATCCTGCTCCAGGCTTTCATCTGAGAGCATTTGTTTCTGTCCAATATATGGAACCAAGAGCCCAAATCTGCTCAGCAGCTGAGGGAAGCTCAGCCTCACTCCTCCTGTCCAGGTGATCTGCTCCACACCACCGCGGCTGCCTTTGTCACACAACCAGGGACTGCCCTCCCCACATATCAGGGCAATTTTTCAAACAGTAGAATTTTAAAAGTCTGTCTTCCAGGCACCATAAAAATGTCAATCTTGGTGTAAGGCATGAAGTGACCAATTTGTCTCCAGGCAATTCAAGTGTACAGAAAGGGCAGAACAAATGCCTGGGCCAGAGCACACGAGACAAAACAGGCTTAAGGACAGACCACTGAACTTCTCAGATTTGCTTTGTCTTCTGCCCAATTTCACCGCAGATCATGTGCTAAGGATAATGCTCAGAATCATCCATTAATTTAATGTATGACACTCAGCAAAGGTGGCTCTCTTCAGAATGGAGACATCCGAAGCTTTAGGTTGGAGCTCATCTGAACCAGGAGGGTTCAGTTTAACTTTTAAAAAGACCCAGAACTCTTCCTTGTGTAGTGCACAGACAGAACTTTATTCTGAACACTGAAGAACTCACTTAAATTCCACCTTAAGTTCCATTCCTGTTTTTGAACACCTCTTAAAAATGAAAGAAAATCTTTTTTTTTCAGGATTGGACACTAATGACATCATACAATAAATCTGGCCTTTAAAAGATTGGTTTTTTTCAGTATTACCTCATTAGTGAAATATTACTGAAATATACTCAATATTACCCCATGAGTTACTTCTAACCTGCTTTTATGCCTTTGTTTGATGAAGAGAAGCAAGAAGAAAAGCTGTAGAATGAATAGCAACTGTGTTCGAATGTAAAGATGTCACCTTCTACAGCAAACATGCTCACTTTTAAAATCACCTCCTCAGAGACAAGATAATAGGTTTCTAATGACCTCATTAATTTGATACTAAGTGTGTTTTGCAAATATACAAAGTTAGACAGGAAATTCCTGTCTGTGCTTTGGTAAGACGTGGCTGTCTCCAAACAAATCTCTAAACCAGTGTGCAGTAATTCATGCCAGCAGTTTATTCTAATTACAGCTGAATATAATGGTTCAGCTGAGATGCCAAATTTCACTGCAAATAACACTTTGCTAGACAGTAAATAAAAGAAACTGAAAACTAATTATGAATCCAAGTTATTTTAGCTGAAACCTTGGGTGTTTTTGAAGTGCATAAAGCTACTGAAAGGTATAATGTAAGTAATGGGATTATCTAATTCAGAAAATGAGAATAATTTATTTTAAAAGTAACGGACCTTCACATTAACATAGATCTCATAATATTGACACTTTTTCCGGGAGTCCCTGAAATTGTGATGGGGAAAATTATCATCAGCTGAGAAAAACTGAGGTATTTGTAGTTTCCTCTCTGTGACCATGCAGATTCTGGTCTGGCAAGATGGATTTCAGGTGTTGGTTAAGTCCTGGTGCAGAACCAGGGTAAATTGTCTTTATTCACTTCTGCATATCAAAATTTTCCCTCACCTGTGTTTAGGAACATCCAGGGCACCCCAGCACACAGAGACATCAAAGCAGAACAAACAAGAAATGCAGCACCTCACACAAGGGGTTTTTCACAAGCAGATTATATGAAAATTATAGCTTCGGGCAAACAGCAGGGCTGAATGTTAAACAGATTTATAATTTTTATTTTTTAAAATGCCTTAGCAAACTTCAGTCAAACTAGGAAAAAAGTTTTGGAAAACACATAACAATAAGTAAAAATTATGAATATAGAATAAAATGTGATGCACAATAAAAAAGGTAAAAAGATTTTACATCTTAATAACTTTTAAGGGAACAAACAAATATTCCACAGGACCATGTTCATACATAAGGAGAAGCAAAGACTGAGCTGATTTTCTTTGTCACTTTTAGGGAGACTGAACATTCAACATCTGTATTTGAGATTTTTAAAGCTTCAGAGGATTCAAAATTTAAAGGCTTTTAAACCAACATTTAAATTAATAAAAGTATGAAAATAAAGGGAAAATAAAAGCCAATACCATCAAAATAAAGGTAAAAATGTAATCAAACAAAACCAAAACCATGCATAATAAGCAGGTGTAAGAAGAGGCATCCAAACCAATGGAAGTATGGCAACAGCACCACCATATGTATTTTAAGCTTTTTTTAAAAAAGATCCCAAATTCATTCAACAGAGGACAAGAGCCCAAATTCTCTACATTAAGAGAGTCCCTCCTTTTTCATATTGGCACCCTGCAAAAAGAATATTCATTATAAAAAGGCAGAAAAATTCTGTAGGATAATATGAATGAGGCATGTAGTTAATCTAGTAAGATTCCATTAAGAAGTGAGCTGATGTTCAGCCAGCTAATTACCCATTCATTAAAACAGAACCATAAATGACATTTCCAACATATTACAAAACCCCTCTGTAGTAATATTTTCCCATCTACATCTATTCTGACATTTATATTCTATGTCTCTTTCATAATTATTTCAAATAATTCCTCTGACATATTGAGGGGAAAATAGCTTAAATAGAGATTACCTACCACCTACCAATGGCTCACAAAGAAAGGAGCAGGACAAAGTGATTATGTTGGGGCATTAATTTAGAATTGATGTGCTTGTAGTCCCTGATAATCACTACTGTGCTTTAATTTTTCATTGGTGAAAATTTTAAGGTGCTTGAAATTTTTTGCACAAACCTATAACTCAAGATTCTCCCTTCCAAAAAATGAGCAGATGTGAAACTCATTCATTTGAATCCCAGAAAGTGATAAAGATTCACAGAAAGCATTGATAAATTGGCATTGAAAAATAAATAACTCAATCCAGAGGTGGTATTTTCATAGTTGTGCTGCTGCTGTGCTCACCAGAAAAGGGAAGGGGACAGAGGGAGCACAGACACCTCCAGACAAACACAAATGTGGTTTTGGCCAGAGCAGAACTTGATTCTCACTACAAATTGTTGTTTGCTGTGTGTTCACTCAGGCACCCCCTGCCCCTCTTTGCTGGTAATTAGCAAAGCCACAATAGCTGGCAGCTTGCTGGAAATGGTACAAGCTCTGGGATATTTAGGCCAATAAAAATCTCCACTCCTCTGAAGGACTTATAAGTGGCTTATTTCAGCACACTTTCATCTCAAGATTTTTGTATAAAGTTTATTTCTTTGCTGTAACGCTATGACATTTTAAAATTTCTTATTATGATTAATAAATAAATAACATTTCCTCTTCACCCATTGGTCTATGCTCTGCCTTCCACACTGCCCTTTGTTTGGGCAGTCTTCTCCATCTTTGCATCTTTTATCTTATCCCTCTTTATCCCTCTTCCACTACACATTTTTCTGACTTAACTTCTAATTCATATTTAAAATCCATCAAATTTTGTGCTGATCCCAGATTTGTTTCCAATCAAGAAAACTTAGCAAAAAGTAGAAAAACAACTTCAAGAAAACCAAGTCAAAGCCAACAGAGCATTACAGCACATATCTGATGAGATAAGGACATCTGAAAGATAAACTAGATTAAATGGCCCCAGCACAGGTTTGCAGCCCTGCAAATGTTCTCAGTGCCATAAAAAGAAAAAGAAGGTGGGAAGCCACGGATTTATCACGTGCTGTTTGGGATAAAAGAGGCTCCATCTGATCCTGAAGCTGCAGCTCACACTGCTTCTACAAAGAGCTGACCTACATACCCAAGAGAAGGGGTAAAGATCTCTTTCCTTTTATTTTCTGCCATTAAAATTATGGCATATTATTATCAAATGCACAGGAGTCAGAAAACAGATTGGTCAAGTGATTGGAACAGCTGACACATCCCTGGACAGAAAAATTACTTTCCTGGCACCCCTTCAGCTGCACTGCTCAGCCCCCCAGCATTTCTGGAGGTTCCAGCAGAGCTGGGTGTGGAACAAAGGTGAGGTTTTACCAAATGCCAGATTTATTTTATTTATTTATTCATAACACCAACAATGAGGTCTGGTCACAAGAGAGGCGCTGGAATACAAAGAGCTGGGCAAGCATATGGAAAGGAAAGGGAAAAAAAAATGTCTTGAGGTGCAAAGGCTGCTGAAGGTTTCACTTCCCAAAAAAGAAGGTGGGACTTGTGCAGAAGCACCTGATTCTGCACATCCTCACAGGGCACAAGGAACACACTGGGAGAGGAGCCCAGAGGGCATCACACAGCCCCCAGCACCTACCAGCCAAACGCTGAACCTCCCAAAACAGACACAAACCTCCAAAGGTCATTAACTGACCTACTGTCCATGCTCAGCATTCATTTCTAAGGGAGCTTTCTAAGGAATGCAAGTGTTAAGAAATTCACACTCAGAAGAGCAACATGGAAAAAGATACGAAAAACACTTTCAGACCTTTGTCCTGAGTGACTTAAGCTTGATAAAAAAAAAAAAAAAACAAACCCAAAGCCAAAACCCCACAACTCAAAATTTGCTGTTTGTAGTTTCCACCAAGAAAACCAAGGAGAGGCACAAAGGCTTAATGAAAAAGAGGGTTTTTTTGACCTGTTTTTATGCTACATTAAATTAGATGTTAAACTACTTGTGGCCAAGGACAATATATTGGTGGCAAGAGAGAACTTGTAATGGTCCTTGATTTCCTGGTTCTCTGTAACAAAAGAGAAACATGGAAGCAGCCAAAACCTGTTCCATTTCCCTCAGCCAACCCTGTGGAAGGAGATCCAGGACAGGAAAGAAAATTCTGGATTAACCTGAACAAATCTAAGAGGATACAGAGCAGCACAACCCCTGAAAGTTCTGCTTCCCATTCAGAAAACATCCAAAAGATTCATGACTCTAGACAGATACAGATAATTAACACACCTAAAGAGAAAAACACAGACAAGTCCCACAAAAAAACTTTATGGAGAAATCTCAGAGATTAAAGCAATGCTTCACAATCATTTGTAATAGGATTATTCTCATATAGGTTGGGGTTTTTTTCTGCCTGAGAAAATATTTTTACATTGGCTTTAACATATTTAAAGGTCCCCACATAGACATAATTTATTGCAACCTGTTAGGGGAGCTTTTCCTGTGAAAACGGGCTGATCAAATGTTTCCATTATGGGTCATGATCATCCCCTGGTGTACTTTCATTGCCTTGGTGAGAAGCTCTCACCAAGTAAGGATTTCAAAAAGAAACCATTCTGTGACAAAGTCACTAATATGAAAAACAGTCACAGTGTCCTCTTTAAAGCACATGGCATTTAGTTTACATTTTAATTACAGAAAATTCCACCACAGTAATTTACAGGAGAAATAGTTTTCACATTGTGCTAAAGTTTTTTTTCCCCTGAATTGCACATTTGGACACAGTCTCACCGAGAACTTAAGAACAACTCTCTTTGAAATAAATTGGTACTAAACAAAATGTGTTTACTCTGTGTGTATGGAAGTGCATTGTTCAAAACCAGAATGTGAGCAACTTGGAACAAATTTTAGAGCAGATGCACGGGGTAGTGCTGTTAAACAGCGACGCTTTCAAGGCTCTTCAAAGCCTCGGTCCGCAGGCAGTGGGAATGCAGCTCCAAGATAAAATGCCTATCAGTGGCACTGGAGTTTGCAGCAAAAATAATTGATGGGGAGTTGGGCAGAGTGGATTATAAATTGCAGGGTGCAGGCAGTCATTTCTGGTCAATGTAGATGTTAGATATAAAGACAGTCGCTGGTGCAATAGAGGGCAGAATAACCCACTAACTAGGAGGATTATATTTTATTGATTGGTAAGAGATAAAACACCTATATTATCCCAAATTAGTTTTTACTGCCTTATGAAGAAAAAAAAAAATCTCTTTTTGCAAACCCCGCATCAAATATTAATCAAGCAATAATTAAATAGGATAAAAAAACCTGTCCTGATATATCACTAGCAATCATTTTCTTGGTGTGTAAAATAAGCCAAGCATGACTGAATAGAACTGCAGTACTCTAATACTGGATTTTTAAATTTTAATGTTCTGTTTTATTCCTAAACCCTTATTAGAAATACCACCTTGAACTGGTAACTTCTTGTAGTCTATGGAAGAGAGTGTTGCTCATCCTCAGCGCAGTGAGATTTTACAGCAGGACCAACACAGTAAAATGAGGCTTTAGATTCCTCTTTGGTATTACCTGAACCATTTCCCTTGCACTGCAGAAATTTTTAATTATGTTTCTATGGCAGAATCCCGAGGTCAGAGAGGCAGAGACAAAAGAGCTTTTACCTCCCCTCTCAGCCAGAGCTACACACGTGCTTAAGCACTTTTTAAAGGCAAGAACTTCTTCAGCAGATGCTTGAAGGATTCCTGGCCCACTGAGGGCGCACAATTAAGCAGTCAAGTTGCAATTATGAGCTCAGGTTCTGCAGCTTCTGTGCTGGACTCTGCCAGTGACTGTTTCATTACCTGTTAATAAATCACTGCAGGTAGAGAGGGCTGTTAGATTAATTGTGGTTAATGGGAAGTTCATGTCTGACATCACAACAAAGTGGGATCTTTAACTTACAATAGATAAGGTAATAAATATCAGGAGAAAACTCTTTAAGAGATGCTGTTTTAATTATCCTAATTCCTTTGATTTGCACTCTGGAACCCAACTAACTCCTCCTTTTAAAATCCATGGATGCCTTGCCAATGGTACACACCCATAGAGTGACATTTATAGATCATGCTACAAGAACAAAAGCAAAGTATTCATGATTCCAATTACAAATCCTTTAGAAAGACTCTAAGATAGAAAAGTTATAGCCTGTTACAGGTAGATTGAGTGAGAGTGGAGCTCTCAGCCTGGTAAAGAAGTCATGGTCCGCTCTACATGTGCTCCAAGCATCTGAACTGAGAACTCATTATATGAACTACTTTTGCACTTAATCCTCTGCAGAATCAGAGTCTTAAAATAGATCTTAAAAAAGATAATTTTCAGAATTATTGGTGATGAAGGGGAAAAAAAAAAGTGCCCTAAATGTGCTTGTTCAATAATTAATTCAGAATATGCGTTGTTTTCAGAGATCATAATTGATGGCCACACAACGTGTCCTGGCGCATCTGCACCTCAAAAACAAACTGAGTTTTGTTTAGTTTGAACCTCCACCTCTCACTGCAATAAATGTAAATAATACATAAAACTTGTAGCTCTGTGCGCGGGGGCGTGAACGGCCCTGGAATCCGGCTGTCTGGTGAGGGGCGCAGGCCAGGGCCCCTGCGCATCTGAAGCCAGCCCCCCTCGGCGTCTTGGCCTCGGGCTGAGCTGGGGGATAGCTCGGAGCAGCGCGGTGAGAGACGAATTAGGAGGCGACCACTTGCTGGGGGTAAACTGTCGGTTTATTACAGAAGAACCAACAAGGAGGGGAAACACCCAGCAAATGGCCCCGAACAAGGGGCAGGAGAGGGTTTTAAGGGAAAAGGGGGGAAGAAGGCAGGGAAACCCGGCTATCCAATAGAAATACATATTTGGAGGTACGAAACAAAACTGATATACTAAAGTAACCAACTGTTATAAATTATAGGAGGGGCTCCGGGGCTACAGCCAACCATACCTCCCAGAGAAAAGAAAATTCTCGAAACCTGGGAGGAGAAAAAGAGTGATTGACTGACCCCAAGGAAGAAACAACTTTCACTTTATAAGAGAAACCAAGGGAGGAGCAGTTTCATTTCCATAGCAACCTAACTGGCAGGGTAGCAGCAGGAAGTAATACAGAAAATGGGGGGAGCAAACTAACGAACTTAAGAACACACCACAGCAGCTCTGAGAAAAGGCAGCGCTGAGGCAGCAGAGCCAGAGCCAGAGGGATCCCGCCCATGGCTGAGGGACTCTGCTGGCTCAGACACCAGCGGGGCTCCCTGCAAAGCCCCAGCCCTGGCTCATTAACAGCCAAACTGGCAGCCTG
This sequence comes from Zonotrichia albicollis, assembly GCF_047830755.1. Lineage (NCBI taxonomy): Eukaryota > Metazoa > Chordata > Aves > Passeriformes > Passerellidae > Zonotrichia > Zonotrichia albicollis. Next base: position 17,910,287 of record NC_133832.1, read on the forward strand.
ACAAGATCCTGCATTTCCCAGCTCTGCACTCCTCCAGCAGCCAGTGTGCAACCTTCCTGCCCAGGGAATTTCTACAATTTGCCTTCCATCAAATCACTTCTGCTGTGAAACATCAAAATCCTGTGGAACGCAGAAGTTGTTTTCCTGCAGACTTGTACAGCTCTGAATTTTTCCGTGCGTTACACCTTGTTCCCACCTCTGGGATCAAGGAATATTGTGTTTGGGAGTGAATCTTTCCAAAATTCTGTTATGGCAGCAAACAGATGATGCCCATGGAGCTGAACAAAGCTGCACCTGCTGCAGAGACACACCTGCACTGCAGAGGGATTTGGCTCCACTCAGGCCAGGACAATTCTATTATTTCCCCACTGGTCAGCTGAAGGCAAGCTGCCCAAAAAGCAGAAAAGTTCTCTTTAAAAGAGCAGGAAAAGAAGCAGATGGCCCTGAATATAGATATCATACTTCAAGATAATAAAAGTTATTAAAAATGAAAACTGTAGAGTTAAATCTGAGGAAATAAAACACTTTAACTTTGCATGGATGTAATTTAAAGGCTCCATAAAAGACTTGAAACAAATGTGGAGCAGATAGAAAAATAGGCTCTAAGCTAGTGACCAGAAACCTTCTCTATCTACTTTCAGAGCACTTAGTTTGTAGCACATAAAATATTGAGCTAAAAGAGAACTATTGATGTAGATGTAATGGATGTGTAAGCAAACTTGCTTTTTGTGTACATCTTAAAAGTAATTTAGAGCCTCATACGTTGGGAATTGCTGAGTCTAATTTTTAGCCTGGAGCAAATTTTTATAGCTAAATATCAAACTCTAATGATAAGGGTTTCTAATGGTCAGGCTTAACTACTTTTCTGCTGCCAGGTATTCTAAATATCCCAGCCTACCTTTCCCAGAGCTGATTCCACAAAACAGGCAGTTCACATTCTTCACATAAACTCGAAATTTCTACAACTTGAAATTAGGCATTATTTGGAGACATTTAAATCTCATCTGTTTTAATGGAGAGCATGTGTTCATTTTCTTTCAAACTACCTTTGAAAGGATCACGAGCAAGTAATTAAAACTATTAGTTGACATTTCAATTCTCAACAGCTCTATCTAGAGTAAAATTGTTCTCTTTAGAAATGGTAAAGATATTCAAAACAAATAATTGCAAGTTACTGAGAAAATCGAAACTCTGAGTGCTCTTCATTCCATTCACATTAAACTAACTTCTCTTGACCTCTCAGCTTAAAAACAACACTTTGGGGTTTTTTGCAGTTGATGTAAAATGAAGTACAAAAGTGCCTGTGCTTTTAACCAACTGGAGGCAGAAATGCAAACATAATTTCCTGTGCCTAATAGAAACCAGTATTCACATTTCTGGTGGCCAACCTGAATGAAAACACTGTTATTCTCTGGTGTCATCGTTCAGAGAAAGGAGTCCAAAATGGCACTATGAAAATGTTATTAAAAACCCATTGCCCATTCCACAAGAAACTGTATTTTTTTAATCCTGCAATGCCTCAGGTTTTAGCTTTTACATCTTTCACATTCTGTGCTGTTTTAGTGTGTGGGTCTGGGATTCATATCAGGGATGGTGAGCTCAGTGCACAGAGCAGGGAGACAAAACAATTCCTGCTCCAGCTGGGCACCAAGGACAAATGACCCAAATCTCAGCCCAGGAGCACAAACCCCGTGGGCTGGAGAGAGAAAAACAAGCAGGGTGGGACTGCCTGGGCTAAAGCTGGGATGGGACAATGAACTGCAAGGTGCAAATGGAGCAGAGCTGATCCCAGGGACAGAGCCCGTGCCCAGCCGTGCATTTTGGGGCCATTTTGGTTCATCTTGGGTGCAGCCCTGGCTGGGCTCTGGTGCTGCCCAAGGTGGAGTCATGGAGGAGATCCTTTGGATAAATCCCTGCTTTATTCTCCTACTCCGTCCATCCCCTGTTCTAGATCAGCCTTGACAAGGCATCACCTGGACTGGTCTAAGGACCTGGCAATAAATCAGGGACAGCCCAGGAGCAGAGTTCTGCCTTCTGCAGGCACAAAAAGACAAAATAACCCCACCAGGACACACAGACATTGCAGCATGCAAAATTGCCAGGGATGGCAAATCTTGGCTTTCCCTTTTTTTACCTTGGTGTCTCAGGGCAGGGGCAGAACTGGAAATAAACCCAAGATTTCCTCACTGTCAGTTGTGCCACACACAGAACGTTCCAGGTGTTGCCAGCTGATTGAGATATTCTCTGAAACCCTGCCCTGAACACCCAAAAATTGATTAAATGCATCAGCACTGCAGTCCAAAGAATCAGCTGGCATAAACTGGAATAGAATTCTTAGGCTTGCATTCTTAATACCTTTTGATTTAATCCAATATATTGAGCGCACAGAAAATACTGCCTCAATTTTACAATTAACTACTGTGGACTAATTGCAGTGCTATGGTTTATAATCAGCAGAAGGTCCAGTTTTAACAACAGTGTGCCAGAGTACAGCATTATAACTCCTTAACTCTTGAAAAAAAACCAACAAAACGTCATAAATTATAAAAGGACTGAATTGTATATTTTTCACTTAAATGGTTAAGACGATAAATCACTGAAATCCAATATTAACTAAAAATAATTTAAAAAATCAGTGATTTAAGTCTGTTGATTGCCAAATTAATTGTATTTGCACAGTAATGTTTAAGTACTAGAAACTGCAAAGGAAAAATCCTGAATATCAATTATGTTAATTATGATTGCAGATCATTGGGAGAAAGGAAAAGATCAGTCTTTTCCCCTTTATTTTATTTAGTATGTGCATTTCTGTGCACTGTGGTGAGATGAGAGCTCCAGTTGCTATAACAACTTAACTCTCGATTATAATCAACAATCATCTAAGTTTAATTGCCATCCTGCCCTTCTAAACCAACATGTTCAACAGCAGTTGTATGAATTCCATCAATTCTGCTACTAAAATCTATCCAGCATCTCAAAACAAGCTGGAGAATTCTCAAACATCAGAGTCAGCCTCAAGTTGTGCTTCCCTTCCTTCTGGTGGCAATGCTCCATTCCAAAAGCTTTATTCTGTCCATGAGAACACGGCCTTGCACACTCTGATTAAATCCAAAATTGATATGAAACAGAACTGAAACTCTATGAAACAAAATAAATTAAAATAGCACTTCAAAATCGAAAATATATTAATTATTTTTTTTCTGAAAGTATCAACATCCCAACTTTGTACAAAATTCTAATTAGGTTACAGCAAGAGCTAAGTCAGACATAAAAAATAAAGTGATGGGAAGAGAGGATGGAGGACCCAATGAACTTTAAAATCTAGTGTTGCAAAAAGACTTGAAAGATTATTTCCAGCTTTATAATGAAATATGAAAATTTCTATTGTTGGTCTCACTAATGTTTTATTCAAGTAATCAAAAAATCATATTTGAAAAATGGGAAATTTGTTACCATTCTTCAAATATTCTGTAATTCAGGCCCTGTGGGCTCAGAATAAAATTAAGCCTTATCATTTACCCATTAATTATGATGCTGAGCTGTATTAGCGGGCCTGGTAAGAGACAGCAGAAACAGACAATCAGAGCAGAAGGAAAAAAGGAATCAGCATCAAATAAGCCATGGTTAAACAGAAGATAAAAGAGGGGTTTTTTTTACATAAGGTAGGAAAGATAAACAAGTGATGCAGCATAAACTGAGATAATTGATTCTTTCTGAACAGAACCAAGGCAGGCTCAAATTGTACTCAAACTGGTGGACTTTGCAGTCACTGTTCCCTGCCTCGTGCCCTACATCTCTTTTATAGCCCAGAAACTTGCAAATAATGCAAGCCCAGAGCAACACTACAGGCATCAGGTGCATGACCTCACTTTCCCATTTATAGCACAGGCTGAGATCCCAGACAACGGTTTCAATTCAGTGGAAGCCAAACCAAAGAATAAAACTGGATAACACAAATGAGTCAGCCCCAGCCAAAACTTCTGGCAAAGCAGGAATTTGTTGACTCTACCTCTCTGAGTGTGTAACAGTGAAAATGCAGCAGATGCATGAGGAACATGAGAAAGGTGGAATTTTCCTGAAAATGAGGGTGTGAGTGCAGCTCTGAGAAAAAGAATCTCCCACTGTGCAATCCTATCAGGCAGTAGAACAATCAAAAATATACAGTCTATTCAAGCCTTTTTATCTATTTATTTGTCTATTTCATTCCATTAAAATGAATATTTACAATTAATGAATATTATTTATATATATATAAATGCACAAGGACTTTATCAGGAAGTCACAGCACTGTAAAAACAAATTGTGCTGAAGTTTTGGACAGCGACTGAAGAGTTCTTTTACCAGAAATCAACAATTCTAAAGCATAATAATTAAATAAAAACAACTGATAGTGAGGCCCACTTGGCAGAATTGCAGTACTGAAGAAATGAGCTTTGACTTCTGTTCCAAAAACCAGCATTTCATAACACAGCAAAAAACTGGCTTCCTTTTGATCTTAGTTTATTAGATCCAGATCAGAGAACAGAACGAACTATTTATCTTTAAAAAGTAATATCTTTTTGATTATATGTCACAGCAGAAACCTTATCTTTGTCTGGGAAGTTGGAGACTAATGACAACAACATCAGGAGCCTTGTGAACCCTGACAGAGGCTCAGCCAATTAGGGGATGAACGATGGAGATGGAAACTTCTCCCCTCCTCTGCCACGTTTCTGCAACCATAATTCTGCAAATCTAAATGGAGTCATTGCTTTTCACCCCCGTGGGCAGAGCCATAATTCCTCACATCTCCATTCTAACTGCGTTTTCTAATAGCTCCATTCATTTCTCAATCTCCCTAATAAGATTGCCACAGAGGACAGCTTGTCTCTGGCACATTTCTCTTCCAAAAGGACAAAAAATCATCATTCAGCCTCTCAGCCTCGCATTTGGGTCATCAGAACTTGTCAAATTAAACAAACTAATATTGCAGTTGGAGATGAAAAATGGGAGAGACAAAAGGAGGCTCTGTGCCTCTGGGAGATTCCACACTTGGTAAAGTCAAACATGTTGGAAAAGCAGCTCCTCACCTCTGCAGCACAGAGGAGCATTTATCAGACTGAGGTACTTGGAATTCTCAATGCTGGGAATTCATTGTGTGGTGTGGAAATCTGCACATTAGAACTAAAAATTGTAATGAAGTACAACTGCACACAGTGACAGCAGAATGGAGAAAACAATATTATGAATGAGCATGGGCAGTTTTGAGGCAATTTTTTCAGGCAAAACAGAAGCCAAAAAAGTCTCAGTTAAAAAAATCCCAAAAAATCCCATAAGCTTTAAATATTCCCAAAAAGGCTACAGGGGAAAAAATACAGTGCAGAAATAAATGCATTTTCTAGTCAAGTTAGGGAAAACTATTCTTGATTACACCAATGATCTCTCACTACAATATGTGACATTTTTAGCTCAGAGTAGCAACACAGAAATTGCTACAAACTGTATTTAAAAACGTAGCAAGTGAAAAGCTTGCCTTAATTTTTATGTATGTGAAATACCTCTGTCATCTCATTTCACTTAATTATTCTGCATTAACACACATGAACCATCCCCACACATTGGTTTAAAAACTGCAGAAATTAAAAAAAAAAAAATCTATTAAAAACCTAAAGCTCTACAACAGCTTTAATTCAGAGACTGAGAAACCAACATTAAGTGGGAAGGATCTGGGTGTCATTTTTCTGCTACTCAGTCAACATACACATTTTCTTCTTTTAATTAGATATTCCCAGTCATTTTATTTTCTCCTAATTCCACCAAATGTGAGAGTTATTAAAGCTAAATTAACACAGTTTTTGCTGTAGTGGTTTCTTTTAAAATTCTCATTTCTCACTGTGTCCAAGGTGCCCATTTCAAGCAACTCTTGAGGAAACAGAAAATTATTCACATATTCTTCTACCTGCTCCTACCATGGCAAATTCAATTGCCTCACAGTTCAAAGATTGAGAAGAAAAGAAATCTTCAGATTCATTGTTCATTTGTGAAGAGCAAATGGAAACAGAAGCTGAAGAGAGGACTTGGGTTTTGATAGAGTTGAGTTTCTTTGAAGGAGAGAAAATATCAGAGAGTGCAAATATTGCAGGGAGTGAAAATAGGGTCGACATCACAAGGAATGTTTGTTGTCTGATAGAAAACGTGCCTTTGAAAAGTTAGCAACAATATCAAAAGCTCAGGGATTGTCTGCAGTGCTGCTACAACCCAAACCATCCAATTCCTTTAAGACAGTAAACTCCAATTACTCGGAATTTGATGCAGTTGACTGCAGTTCTTTGCATGACATTTTTAAATTGAGAACAAATCCTGTTTGCTGACATTCCACAGTACCCACCTTCTCAGTGAACAACAGCATCTGGATCTGAGAATATAAAAATATAAAACAATGGAATTCCAAATGCAGTTCTGTAGTGAAGGATTCTCAGACAGAGCCAAGGAACCAGGCAGTGCTGGGAGAGCATTTCCTTAAACTTATTATTTATTACCTTGATTTTAAAAGGATTTTTTGTTTTAATGTTAATTTCTTATTTAGGCAAATACTGATTGCAAAAAAATCCAAAACACTGACTCATTACTTCTAAAAGGAAGAAGACTTTTTCCCCAAAATTATTTTTAAAAAATTAATAAAAGTGAGTATAAAATACCAGAATATTTCCTGGAACTTGTGGAATAAATCTACCTGAAGGCCCCTTTTTCTTTCTGGAGCTGTTTGATAATTCTGTGCATGACCTGTGTGTTTTTGGGCAGATGGGCAGGAGGGAGCCCTGGCAGGCCAGAGGGACAGTCCCTGCCATGGCCAGTGTCACCAGGGGTGGCTTTCCAAGGTCTCCCTTGCTCAAGGACAGGCTGGCCATTGGTGTCCCTGGGGGACTGGCAGTCACCTGTGCTTTCAGTGCTGTTGTGGAGTTGCAATGTCCTGTTTTAAACTTCCGGTCCCTTCCCAGGTGTGCCTATGTCTTCTCCCTTCCCCCTCGCCCCTTGCTGAGTGTGCCCTGTCAATCAGGCTAACATACCAGCAAGGCGTCGTGTGGTTGGTCCCTCAGGCCTGGGGGACATTGGATAGGTGTCCCTCGTCCCTTGAGACCCTGCCCCTTTCACCTGGTTGGTGGCTCACCTGTCCCCTCCCCTTCCCCTGTCCCGGAGCTTAAAAGGTTAATGAGACCATGCGGCCTCCATTCTGGTTGGAGCAGTTGCCCCGCTTCAGACCTCTGTAACCATGGAATAAACATCTGGATATAACCCTCCAGCAGAATCCTCTCCTTTTCTCTTCACCATCGCCAGAAGCTCTCTCTCCTGAGGTAAACGGAGTCCCTGACAAGCCTGGACTTGTTCAGTGCCCCGCTGCAATCTCCAGCAGCCAAGGTATCTCTGGGGTAAAACACCACAGTGCTGCCTTTGGCTCAGCAGCGAGGGTCACACTGACCCAGGCACCACCTAACTGGTTATATTGGGATTCATATTCCAATACAGTGGGATTTTAATTCCTCTTTATTAAACTTTGCCTCATCACATGAGTTTTATTTCTGTTCCTCGTTATTCTCTGCACCACCCTGGTGACAGGGGGTGGGACAGTGGCTGTGCCACCCTGGGCTGCTGCCAGGGCCAAGCAAACCCTTGGGGCTCCTGCTGGGTGGGAAATGACCCTGATGATGTATTTGGGTGAAAACCTCTAAAAACTGCCCCATCCAGGCCAACTGGCTCAGCCAGCTTCATCCTGATTTGACATTCAACGTTCATGGTACAAAATTCCTCCTAGCAAAGCAGAACCCAGGACAGAGTAGTGAAAAATTCCGTATGTGCAGAATCATAAGGGCCAGACCAACGTTTTTAGACAAAAATTTTACTGATTAAATCTGGAGCTCCAAAATAACACCTTATTTATTTATTTATTTATTTATTTATTTATGCTTTGCTATATGCATTTCAGTGCTTTTGTGTAACTACTTCACAACTTGACAGCCACCTTCATGATATTTTTAATTAAAAGACAATAAACACTTCAAAGAACGGCTATCCACACTCTGCAGCTCCCTCTGTTCTGCTTGAGCAATGCCAGGAGCTGCACACCACTGACACCTTCCTGGGATGAGTGGTGCTCTGAAAGCCTCCATCAGCTATAGCTTTCTCAAATTACTAAATTTAAATCACTTTTGGTGATTTTTGGTTCTTCTATTTGCTCTTGTTGGCTCCAAAAGGGACAATCTTCAGAAAGAATCAATTGTTGGGTCAAGAAACACAACTACATCAGCACAGATATTTCACATCTCACTTTAGGTTTAGTCTTCAAAGAAAAAGGTTGTTTCTCTCACACAAAATACACCTCTTCAGGTATAAACCATTGGATTCACTCTCAAAATGAAGAACATTTGATGCATTTCTCTTCAAGCTATCTTAATTTGTAAATCTTTTTGGCAATGTAGCCAGACACCAGGAATTTAAATTCTACACAGCAAATTCTGCAAATGGCAAATTGATTTCAGACCCAGCCCAGTGTTTGATCCCCTCCTGCCATTCAGCCAACAGGATCAAAAAGCCATTTATACAATATTCCCAATGACCATGGGGATAATAAGAATAATACCCTACTGATATCCTTTGCCCAAAGGTGAAGGAGGCAGCTAATATAAACCCAGGTCTTTGAGTCTTGCACTTGGGAGTTTTGTGCCACTTTTGGCAAGAAAAGTGAATTCTGCATTTCAAACACTTCACCATTCTTTTTATGTTATGTATATTTTCACCAACAATAGTTTATTGAAGTATCAGAATCAATTTCTGCCTTCCCATTCTGGCTGCAAAAAATCTCCTAATTCCTAAATTACATTGTTCCTGCCCACTGCGTGCTAAAACCAGGTTAAGTGAGATTAGTACTGAAAACAGGTTAAAAATAGATTCCTACACCAGAGAGAGATGGATTTAAATGTTATATATTCTGAAGGAGCAGCAGGGGGAGAGGGGACTAAGAGGTCTCACAAGGGGGATTAGACTTTGCTGCTTAATAAAATATTGAGTGACAATCAATCAAGCTGGAATATGAGGGGAGCAGAGTTTTGCAGAACTGCTCTTTTAGGATTTGTTTTCTCCACAATTTGCATTCCTTTCTGCATGCTTGGGAGACACACGTGTGTTGGCTTCTTAATGATTAGAAATGGCTTTGATCTTGACTACTTGAAGGAACGTGAAGATATAAATAGTGTGAGTGGATACGATTAATCTCAGTCATGACAAACAGAACAAAAATCCAAGATAAGCTTTTCTGAAATTTTCAAATGCACCTTCAGATGTTCAGTCTCAGGCTCATGCCATTCCTACAGGAATGATCTGTGGGAAAGGTCAGGAACACACCATGTTTAGGGCCCTAAACACCACCAGTGCCAGTTTACCAAAGATAGAAAATCAGAATAATCAGCTTTCTGCTTGAGTGCTGCCACTTGGCTTTGAGACGGATGAGGGAGCAAGGAAATAATTCCTACTGCAACATCACTGCCAAAAATCCCAAATAACCTGGGACGCCAGGTATGACAATGAAAATAACCCACAGATAAAAAGAAATGCCACCAGGAGATAATGAGTGCCCAATTGGCAGGTTTGGTGAGGTGTGAAGGTGGAAATCTTATCAGAGGAATTTTATCCAGACAGCTTCAAAAAGTGGCCCTAAATTGTCAATAAAATGATGAAATTTTCTGTATCTGTTTGAGAGGGCACTAAAGTGAGATGAGAGGAGCAGCTGTTACAATTAAAAGAGGAAATTTTTAAAGGCAACATGAAAAAAAAAAATTAAAAACAAGAAAACACTACAAGGCAAGGATTTCATTGGATTTTAAGATCTCATCTCCTCAGTGCAAGACCTCAGAGCTCCAGGAGATGCCTGGACCACAAAGTGATAACTTTTAAAGTCCTTTTGTCTTGGGACAGCATTGCTGAAACTCTCAGCTCCTCAGGGGCACAGCATTAGTAAAATATCAAATAAAACAATATAAAATAAAATACAGGTGTATATATAAATATATATATCTATATATGTATGTAATCTGACCTAAATCCTCAACCTACTTCTTTTCAGCAGGAGCTTTAATGCATGAAGTTGATTACCTCCAGTGAAACTATAGAAAATTAAATGGCAAATCAGAATTAAAGAAAAAAGAATGGACCAATTGCTCCAACAATTAGAGTAAAATTTTAGAGAATTCTGCTGCATTTTTCCGTATTCAATTGACTGAAGGACAAATTCTCCTTCCTTCCCTTATGACCTACCTATTATTTTTTATGGATTCTTTGTGTTCAGGGGCTATTCAAGGAAGAAAATTAACTTGCAGACTAAGTACAGTATGGCAACAAAAAAGAATTAACTAATCAGTGAAAAAAATTCAAAGTTCTTATTTCAATCAAAACTGCCAAGTCATGGAAAAAAGACAATATAATAGTGATATTTTCAGTAATTTTACAGTAAAACACATAAAGAAAAAATATTAATTAGTTACTTTACCTTACTTTTCTACTTTTTACCTTACCCTTTCTACTTTTAATGCATTCCCACACTAATGTCTTAAATTTTAAAGAGAAATATAAAACCACAAAGCTCACACTCCACTCCTCATAAGCCCATGAATGTGTAGACTGAAACAATTTCATTTCTTAAAATAAAATAAATAATTTTGGACCATCCCTATGCAAGCTGTTTGTTAGAAAAGTACTTTCACTAATTGCAGTTTGAAAGGAATATTACACAAAATAGCTGTGCAGGGCCTTGCTACCCAGGGAATTCTGTATTTCAGTGATATCTTTCAATTCTAACCATGTTTGTACCCAATGCAGGAGCAAAATCCCTTCATTAAGTTATTTGTGCAATCTTTAGATATCCCCCACAAATTATAAAGCTTTGATCTTCTAGAAAACACAACAGATAGGCAAATAAGATGCTGATATTATGGGATTGTTATTTTCAGGCCATTTGAGAAAACTCCCACCCACCCAAGTGCACACACATCAGAGAATGCTGTATCTATAAAATTAGAGTTCACATCCCATTGAGAAGATGCTGGAATACAAATTCCTCTGGTTCACTCCTAAATTCCACTGAAGACCAAGAATTACTTTTAAATTTTGCTCTAACAGCTTTTTTACTTGGTAAAATGGGAGGAAGGTTTGTCCTCAGGATGAGCATCACCAACTTTCTCCTTGCAATTGAAATTGTCTTCCCAAGTCTCCCTGGCTGCACTTGGACCAGAAGAGCCATTTGGTCATAAAACTCAGAATCACAAACAAAATCAGAGTTCCAAACCAAACAAGCACGCCAAAGAGGAAACTGAAGGGCCAGCAGAACAAACAGACAAACAAACAATTCCAGAAGCTTTGTTTGAGCAGCTCTTGACTTGCATCAACCCCTGGAAACACCTGGAAGGAATTTCCCTGTCTGATCCACATCCCCAGGGTTTCCCTCAGCCCAGCTCCCCAGCTGATCAGCTCTCCTGGCTTCCAGATAATATTCCTCATCCATCTGGAACTGTCTCTACAAAGCCCTAAGGAAGTTTTGTAACATCATAAAGGGTAATTAAAAATGTTCTCCAAACAAGGAGCCCTTCAGGGAGCAGGGTGAGGAGAAACTTTGCTGTGTGATGTGATCACAGGCAGAATTATCATCAGCAGGCAGTGAACAATAATAAAAAACTTCTAATAAAATATACAGAATTTACCAGAGGAGTGCATGAGTTTGCTGACCCACAGCTGGACCTGATGAATTCTCTAAACCTAAATGAGTAATTAGGGGTGCAGCTGGATGGTGTTTGAACATCCTGTGACAGTGGGATAAAACCAGATAAAGATATAGATAAAGAAAAGATAAAGATAGATAAAGAAAACCCAAGCCCTGCATTTAATGAGACCATGACATATTTGTGCAATTTGTCTGCTGGAAGTTTTGAGTAAATTTGAAAAGAATACTGAAAAAATTATACAGCAAGCCTAACAAAGGAAAAACAAAGCTACCAGCTCCCCCCCAAAAAACCCTCCCCTCAAAACAACAGATGATAAAAACGAAATGACTTTTTCCTCTGTTAGGGCATGCAGAGGGGTTTTAGCTCAGCCTGGCACAAAGCCTGTGTGCCTCCTGCAGCTGCATGGCTGGCCTGAGACCTGACATTCCCCCACTGCCTTTTACAGCTCCAAAGATACAAAAATTTAATCTTTGACAATTAGAGACTAAGTCTGCTGCTGGTGGAAGGAGAGGTCATGGCATGAAGGGTACAAACAAATCACATATTATGCACATGGTGGCTCTCTAACATTAAAAGAAAGCTTCAAAACTATATATTTATAGATCTCCTTGTTTGTACTCCTTGGGCTCAGGATTTCAACTATCTTTTGCAATTAAATCTATCAAACTTCAAGCTCCCAATTAAAAATTTTCAAATGCATTATGCTCCAGGGTGTCTGAAATTAAAAACCACTTTACATGTTTGTCAAGTTCTCTTGTAAATTTTCCAGTGTTGCTCTTTCTACTGTGATAAGTGCTGCCAACCCCTTTCCATTTATGCACCACGACAAAGGAGAAAATAAACAAAACTCCTTCAGACAGCTCATTCTGAGTGATGGGGTTTTGTTTCCGGCTGCTTTTCCCTTCCCAGACACCAATCCTCAGGAGAGGGACCCGGAGGAACCCGAGGGTGTCTCCATGTGGCCACTCCTGCTGCAGCTCCAGGAGAGAGAAGCTGGAAGCGCGAATGAAATAATTTTAATTTTCTTTTATTCCACATTCTTTGGTGGAGAATTGATTAAAATGGTGCTGGCCTGCTCATTACAGGGTCTTGATCCCTCTGTTTTCCTTGAGCATTAGGATTCAGCCAGTTCCTAATTTTTCCTAAGCATATGTGGAAAAAAAAAACCAAAACAAAACACAACTAATTCTAAAACTGAGAAGTCACTAAACTTTTGTTTCCTCAACAAACTCTTCTTCTGAATGCCTCCTACAAGAAGGTCCAAGTAAATACATCTATAGATAAAACAAGTTTATTTTTTGTTGTGTTACTAGAGTATTCCTGAAATAAACTCTTCCATGGGGATTTTGTGGCACGTGTCCTGCCATGGAAATGAAAATAAACTTGGGGTCTTGTGCTCCCCACCTCTCACAACTGATCAGCACAAGAGAGAACCTAAAAATAATGTGGTTTCTTAAAAAAGGCTATGGAAGAAGACATCCATTCAAAGACAAGTTTCTCAATTCATATGAGTATAAATTAAAAAAAAAATAAAGAAAAAGTGACCAGTATAATAATTTTCTCAATTCATATGAGTATAAATTTACAACAAAAAGGAAAAGAAGTGACCAATATTGTTTAGTCACCAGTGGACACAATGGAAAAGTTCCAGAGGGAGATGCTGAACAGCTGCATTGGAACTGCAGGAGCTGCGATTCCATTTTCCCTTCTCTCACCTCTAGAGAAAGATGAAAAGACTTCAAAACCAAAACCACTGAGGATGAGAGGGACAGAAAATGATCCAGCTAAAATCTTCCTTTGCCATGGAATAACTCTGTAGGTAACACCTTTAATTAACTGATTTCATTTCTGTTACCTTCAATGCTTATTTTATCCTTAACAGGAAAAGACAAGAGACTACAGAGGGCCCCAAACTGGCATTTTCCTGAAAATGCCAAATATTGTGTATTTAGGAGACAAATAGCACTTAAAAGAGAAATATGAATGCAGTTCATATGAAAAGAGTGCAATACAAGTAGAAGTCACATACTGGGCATAAAAGGAATACGCAGAGCCTTAATTATGAATTACACTTGAATTGCAGAATGCTAGAGGCAGATCAGAATCCTTTATTTTCTCTTTCCTTCAATTATATAAGGCACATTTTGCCCCCCAACACAAATTACCTTTTGCCGGCAATGTTTACGATGCGTCTGTAGTATTTTGCTTACTTACTTTTGCAAAACATCCTGGTTTGATATTACATTCCTACCACAGGCCCTTGGAAATCAAAACATGCTCAGAGAGAATATTAAATACATTTTCAGATATCTGGGCATGACTTTTCCTAGTGAGGAAGCAACTGGAAGGGATGACAGGAGGAAATGACCTGTCAGTTGCCAGAAAAGAACTTTAAACCAAGTCATGCACTTGCTGTGTTCATGATGACAGGTCAGTTGTTCCTCTGGGTTTGAGGGATCTGGGGTTTTTTTTCCTGCCACCAAGATGCACATCTTGTATTTTAATATTATTAGACTGCATAACACAGTCCTCTCCCTAGTAAGGGAATTCATTTCCTGAATGTAAACGAGATTGCAGAAGAGGTTAATCAGCAGAATAGAGAATTATTCATTTCATGTAGGCTATGAATTTAGCAACATGCACTTGCTTTTCTTTTTGGCTCTTATCCAGATACTCTTCTTTGTACATGAAGCTTTGGTCCCCAGCACACCAGTGAATTGTTGGAAAAAACACAAAATGTTCTGAAAGCTCATAGAAAGAGAGAACAGCAGCACCAATTAGAACACACTTATTGAACGATCTCCTGTAGGCCTGTTCCTAAGAGAAATCAGCTTTATTTCACTTCTAGCATGACTCCAGCACAAAATGACTGACCATTGCATTAAAAGTTGCCCAAAGCACATATTTTGGCCAGCTAATCCAACACAACTATACATTTTGATCAATGTCCTATTGCATGACGAGCAAACTGTCAGCCTCGCTGTTTTCTCACAGAAATCAAGTTAATTTTGACAAGAACAACTTTGAAGTTTAGGATTATATTCTGTAAAACCAAGTCACGTCAAGTAGTGGGGGAAGTTTCGTTCTGAGCTGCCTGTTCCTCACCCCAGACGGGAGAGGGATGAAGGGGAGCACCAGCCTGCACTGGGCACATCATGAGGGAGCTGAACTGGGCTCCACAGAAGAAAAACTCCTGCAGCACTTTTCTGCTTCCCCAGGAAAGGCAGAGAATCAACACAGCAGCAATATCTGGGGGCCTGCCCATGCTGTGCACCCAGAAGCACAGAGGAACAAACACTTCCCTCTCCCTCTCTCTTTGTAAAGATCCAACACATTTCTTTTTATTTCAGGCAGCTGAGGAGTGTTAGAACTAAACCAACGGCTCTTTAAAACTCTAAATGTACTAGAGAACACTGGGGAACTGAAAAGCACCATGTCCTCGAAGAAGGGAAAATACAATATAAATCCAAAGCTTAGGAGCAAGGCAACATCATCAAGATGATGCTGTTTTAACCTAGGTACAAGCAACTTCTTTTATTTACAACACAGAAACACTGAAGTGCAGTTTTTGAGATGCTGATTAAATTCCAAGTGTATCCACAGTTTTTAAATCTCACCTCTTCAGCTGCTGATTTGGGGTTTCAGCACTGCAGAGCAGCCAAGTTCAGGCGAACAAGAGAACAAATGCTTTCAAGACTTCCTGTTCTGCTTGACTTGCTCACTTGGAGAAAATTCAAACCAATAAAAGAAAACAAAGGGGTACTTTTTTTCCCAGGCTATAGTTGCTCTGTTTGACTGATTCCTGACCATCCTATTAAGAAATCTTCCAAGCTTACCAGCAAATGCAATAAACAATACTACTTTAGGAATTTGTTCTGCAAACTTCTGGCCTTAAAAGTTTATCAGTAGTCTCTGGGTTGGTGAAATACCTTCAGATTTCTTTCATTCCACAGTCTTTGGTGGACAATTGCTTAAAAATGTTGCTGGCCTGACATGACTGCTCATTACAGTTTCATCTGCTTGTATTTGGGGTTTCCTTGGACATCAATCATCTGTCAATCCCCCCTCTCAAATCTCCTGCTGAGTTCTCACCTCAGTGCAAACCCCAGAACCAGCACCTATTTCAGGCAGGATTTCAGGGTGCTCATGCTTTAAGGAACAAAAGATGCTGTTCTAGTCAGGCACAATGATTTGGTCACACTTATATTTCACAAAATATTTCTCTAAGGGTTGCAGCAAGATTTCTCTGCAGGAGCACATTCTTTTTTTGAAGCTCCTGGAATTTAGGAACAGCTACCAGTGGGTAACCTGTAAACAGAGGCAATTCCCATGTACTGCTTGGTATTCCCAGAGTTTTGTGGATTTATTGTCAGGAATGGAATGTTGGAAGTCCCCTTGATGGGATTTACAAGTAAATGTGTTAACTGATCTCATTTAAATAAATCAATATTAAGCACTTAGGTGAAACTCCTCTGTATAGTTAAAGCACAGAAGAGTTTGGTGCTATTCCCTGAAGGAAAGCAGCCAGGGATTAGCCTGGAGCTAGCAGGTGCAATTCCTGCAACATTCCAAAGGTGCAGGTAGGGACAGAGAGCTGAGGCAGCCCTGCACCTTCTGTAGAGCCCTGTGTGCCCCCAGAAAAGTTACAGGAGGAATTCTGTTGTTTATTTTGCTCCTGCCACTCTTCAAGGAAATAGAAAACATCCCATTCCTTTAGAAAGAAATGAATTGCAGGAAGAAAATGCCCCAGCTTGCTGTCACAATTCCTCAGCCAAAGAAGCAGCAGCTTACACGAGCAGACAGGAATATCCCTATCCAAGCTCTGCTCTGAGCCCCAAGGGCCTTCCAGGACCCAGCAACTTGTGACTTTCAGCAGGTTTTCTCATTGAGGGGAACAAATCTCCTTGCTGCAGCTCGTCATCTTAAAGAGCTTGCAGGAGTTCTAGTTTCCAGGCTAAAAGAAGTGACATTTGACAAGTTATTCCTCAGTGAAGCATAACTGGCAGGGTTAGTGGGTCACTGGTGAGCTTGTTCCCTAATTGCACAGGGGACAAGGCTTGTGCTTCCTGAATGACAAACTCGCCAGCCTGGCCAACACCATCCTTTCCTCCAGCATACAGCTCTGCCCTAAAGAAAGCACCAGTGAAACACAGAGCCTGACACACAGAAATCTTGACACACTGGGTAGATTAAACTGACCTATTTGCTTTTCAAACCCTGTGTTTTCATTCCTTATCAGTGAAAAAACGTGTGGAAGGTAAATCCTGCCATGGAAAATGATTTAATTTGCTTTTTGGACAGAAATAAGTTTTTTCAGCATAAAAAAATTTTGCTAAATAGAATTTTTTTCCTTTTATAGAAAATACCATTTTGTAATATTTTCTCTCATTTTTAGTGGAATCTCACCACAGATCCTTCACAGGGATGCAGTCTTACACTGCCACCTCTGATGAATGCCAGAGCTGGCACAGCAAATCACAATATTGCAACATCAAACGAAAATGAAGGGAGACATGTCAGAGGCAGTGGTGCCCTATTGAAGCGGATTAAACCAGCAGCTGAAATGAGTAGCTCTGTAGAATTTATTTGTACTATTTTATCTGTTCCTAATTATCATTAACCTGAAAACTATGACATTTTTCACTGAGTGAAAAGCCATATTTAAATACCTGCTTCCTCCTTTTAGACTGACAATGCCACTTTAACCAAACAGGTTTCCCAAGTTTTAAGAACAAATGCAACACTTAGACTTTTCAAGGACATAAAACTCATTCAGATCTTAGTTCACATTCAAAAGCCTCCATGCACACAACATCCATTAGAGTGAATTCAAATGGCCATTCTGGGTGCCAGGTCAGCTGTGTCTGCCTTTGAAGCTGCCCATGAAGAATAACAATCCCAGCTTTTGTGTGCCTGGCAGACAGACTTCCCAGCACAGCTGAGACAAGGAGCAGCTCCCAGGGTGTCAGAGTGTGACCAGCCCAGGCTGGGGGTGCAGCAGAGCCCCCCAAACCATGCAGGGTTAGCAGGAGCAGCTCCCAGGGTGTCAGAGTGGGACCAGCACAGGCTGGGGGGTGCAGCAGAGCCCCCAAAACACTGCAGGGTCAGCAGGAGCAGCTCCCAGGGTGTCAGAGTGGGACCAGCACAGGCTGGCAGGGCAGCAGAGCCCCCCAGAGCCCCCCAAAACACTGCAGGGTCAGCAGAAGCAGCTCCCTGGCCAGGCTGGCCGGGCTGGATATGCTCTGGGATGTGAAGCTGAGGCTCAGTGTCCTGGGCTGACTCTATGATGCTTTTATCCCCAGTCATCTCATTCTGTTATGCTGAATAATAAGTTTTGCACCTATAGGACTTGTTTCAGAGAGTGAAGGGGGGAGAGAAGAAGTGCACATTTTTTTTCCAGACACTGCTCTCACTCCCCCACATTCCTGCTCCTGGACTGTGTTGTCTGTGGATGGACAGACAGCGGGACAGAGCTCTTTTTTGTCTTTAGTTAGTTTAGCTAGCTGAGGCAAAGAAGTTCCCTGGACTGTGGTTTTTCCCTTTTCTTTGCCCTGTTTAACCTGCTCTGGCCTGAACACCCAGCAGAGCACCGGCAGCTGCACCTGAGGCCCAGCAGGCCAGGCCTGGCCTGCGACATTGCCAGCACTGAGGGACTGATCAGAGCCTGAGTGAGCTGAGCTGCAACCCAGGGTTGGGATTTTCTCAATTTGTCATCTCTTCTGGAGTGGCAAAGGGTATTATTGTGTAATATTGTTTAGGTTTTATTGTTGAATAAACAGGTTTTTTCCACTTTTCTCCAAGGAGGTATTTTCACCCGGACCAGTTGGGGGAAGGGGACGACTGAATTTGCTTTCCTACTGGAGCCCCTTTGGGGATTTTCTCCCAAATTTGCTCTGAACCAGGACACTCAGCTGCCCAAGGTGGGTCTGCACTGCAGGGGCTGGGACAGAGTGAGCTGAGGGAACAATTTCTTCTTTTTCCTCCCTCCAGCCCACACATGGGAAGGAAGGTGGGACAGGGGTGTGTGATCTGAGCCCTGTGCCTCCTCCAGCTGGCAGCTTACACTCCTGCACCTCCTGCCTGCTCTCTGTGAGCCTGGTGAACATTCTCAACCAAGTGAAAAAGTGCCATGATTCACAGGAGGAAAACAAAAATTATCTGGAAAAGCTGGAGCCACTGCCATGAGAAAGCATCAGACATGAGTGAAGTTATAGGGAGGGTTACTGAAATCAGGCTAATTTCAGGTTAAAGCTGTTCTGAGAGAGGACGTCTGCACATTTCTGCACAAAATAAAAAAATCCTTCATGGTTTTCAGAAAAGTTTACTCTGAATGCACCAAGGCCACCTAAATGTCACAGCTGCCACAAACTGCTCAGGGTTTATAATGTTCCTAAATTTCACAGGTAAGCTGGATTACAAGAGCACTGACCCCTTTTTTAACTTTGTACTTCATGTAATAAGAGTATTATCTTCAATCTAGTTTTGACTGGATTCCAAGTTTTCTGTTCTATGAGCCTTATGTAGCTGAGTCGTGTATTATCAATGTTCTCCTGACCCCTATCACCCTTTTATTCTCAATAATATTCACTCAAAATTCACAAATAATTTGGTGACATTTAGCAAGCCATCTCAGCATCAGAGTGGAAGTTTTTTTTCAAGAAAGCAGTTGAAAGAAAATGATAGTGGAAGGTTATCAAAAGAGAAAGAAAAGTGCTTTCAATATCCAAGAGTACACAAAACAATTCAGTCCAAACATCCTAAAATACTGAGATGCAAGAGATCAGTTTTCATGTCAAAGGAAATTGGACAAAAATATATGGATGAAATGGATGAAGATATTTTAAGAAAGAAGGGATTTCTGGAGAAACTGGTGAAAATAGGAATACAACAAACTATTTCTGCTAAGAAATGAGCTACTGAATCTCTGTTCCATTAGTATCCCTTTAAACAATTCTTTCCCATGATCTCTGCTTCAAAACAGGGCTAAAAATTTACTCAGAAGGGCTGAGATAGAGAGAATAGTTCCTGCCTTTTCTCTCATGTAGGTCTTGAGTTAGTTCTTTATTCATTTATTCCCCTTTTTCTCATTCAATCTAAAATAAAAGCAGCTCTGAGAGAAAGTGTGTTTGCTCAGAGTAAACCTTGTATCAGGAACTTGGAATGTTCAGGGGCTGAGGAGAAACAAGGCTCACAGGAAGTGAAAACAGTAATAATTCATTTAATATGTGCTCCAGATCCTCTGCACAGCACATCAATATGAGCCTTTTAAAATTGAAAATTCATCATCATTTTACATGTCTTTTCCTTTCTGGCCTGTGTGAATCATCACCCTCTTTTGGACTAAGAAAAGAAGGCAATATTATCCCCACTTTATAGGTGAAATACAGAAGATGAAGTGTCGTGCCACTAATCAAACAAAAGCCTTTAGAATAGCTCCTGAAGGAAAGTCTGGTACTTTAACCATCTGAAAATTTCCCTGTGCCAGGCATTTCATTTTTATCCCAGTGGTTCAGGAGTTCCCATTAGCACAGAATTCATGCCAGCAATGGAAGGGGAGATCAGAGCTCATGGAGGGGATCCCATCCTTCTCCTCATTCCTTGTTCTCCCATCTCTGGGGATGGGACAGGGCTCCAGGGAGGGAGCTGAGAGGGTGAGAGGAAGGCAAAGAGCAAACAACACATTGCAGAGGCCACAGAGATTCCCAGCACACAACACAGGACGATTTTGCAGTTTTTGCCTGGCTCTGCCTGACACAGAACCCAGTCTGGACCTTGGAGATAATGAGAGTGAGAGACTTGAGGGTGAAGACATCACAGGAGGGGTTCCTGGAGAATTGCCACTTCATCTTGGCATGCATTCATTAGATTTTACACCAAGGTGACAGAGGGCATTAATCTGAGTTTCTAATGTTTTTATAAATAATTTTCCATTGCTATTCTCAGGCACTGAGTTTTGAGCTGTGCAACAACTGGCTTTGCTTTTCATGTTTGCACTCAGATTGCGGAATTTCTAAAAGTGAGACTCCTGCCCTGTCCTTAACCCTTCAGGGGACGTGGATTGATCTCACCCAGGTAAAAATCTCAGCAAGCAGCAGCATAAAATGTAATATTTGACAGGGATGCTGCTAAAGCCACTCAGGGGAAGGCCAGGTCCCAGAGCACACTGCTGCACCTTGCTCTGAGGCTTTGCTCTGTGCAGGTGCAACAACATCACTCCAGTGGGGATTTCAGAGCCTGATTGCAGGGTTTCCTTGATACAAGGGTAAAGGTGTGAAACACCCTCCTAAGAAACCCACTCTTCAGGAATTCCAAGGTGCATGTGCCTTGGAATCAAATGAAAACCAAGTTAGGAGACTTTCCTGCAATGTGATTTAGTTATTAGCATGATGCTGTTGTCTGCTACTGAAATAATCCTTCCAATCTGCACATGGATGGGGCAGGTGGTGCTTCTGCATTTTCCAGAGCACTGTTCCTGCATGGCTGTGCACAGATTATTTACACACCTTCCTACCTTGCCTTCTTCCAAGTCCTGTTCCCAGTTTTAACCTGTGGATACTGATCATATCTGCCCAGAAAACCCTGTTAAAAATCAAAATAGCTTCTTGGGTCCATACAGGTAAGGTTGATCCCATACAAATAGAAGCTTCTCTTTCTGCCAGAAAGAAATTTTCCTTCCATTAAGTCCCGGCTTCATAAATCAGTTTTAATTTTTGAAAATGCATTTATTAATTCTCACCTGATTTAAAATGATAGAAAAGTAATGAGGTCTCCTCAATGATTACTTCCATGATGAAGAAATAACATCAGGGTACATAAACAATCAGCCATGGGAGTTAATTTTATATTCTAAGCAAAAGTTATTTACAAGTGTTGATTTATAAACTTTATATAAAAATGTGACCAAATTAAAACTCAGAACTGAGCAGGGATTGCCCTGGGTGAGAGAACTGTACTAAAACCAGAGTTCACAAGTGGAATTTGGGGAGATGCCTGTGCAAATCCCAGCCTCTCTGGCTGTATTAACCGGGCCTGCTTTGTGTCTGCACACACAGCACTCACTGCTGGGTTAATCTGTTCAATGCAATTTTAGGTGGGTTTGTGCAGGAGTTTAAGCAAGGTGAGCGTGGAAATTGCAGCCTTTCTGTAAAATAAAACTGCTTTGCTACCTGCCACGACCTCTGATGGTCTCTAGGCTCAGAATTCAAGCAGCACCATTTCCCTCTGCTCCAGCTGAGGGAAGGGCCTGTGGCAAGGCAAGACAAGGCTGGTGTTCTGGGAACTTCCACAAAAGTTAGTTGTTCTAATGCCAGTCTCTGTGGACAGCAGGCATTAGATATTTCCAGATCAAAAAGTTATTTTTTATCTAGCAATTAATCATCTTCTCAGCATAACATGCACAGTTAAAATCTTAATGCCAAGGTATTACCAAACAGACCTGCACAGATCCCCCCTGCTCTACAACACAAGGCCAGTCTTTGAATTGCTTGATCCAGACTTAGTGGTGCTCATACAGGAATTACTGGGATACTCCTCCAGCCTAATTAATGCACCACAATGTTCTTCCCTTTTCTTGACTATTCAGCACCCAAGAACGGCAGCAAAATCAGCAGCTTGTCCTGCTACTGGCTGAAGGCAGACAAGCAGACAGATCTCACTTATCCCACTCTTTATGGCAGATTTATTTCCCTCTCTTGAGGGGTTTGTTATAATATCAATAAAAGTTTAGATGGCCTCAGAAAGAATTCAACAGAGAACTAAATACCAAACTTAGAGCAGAAAATGCCAAAACCCTTCCACAGGTGAGGAAATCCGGCCATTTCATCCTTCCCATGCACAGTAACCAATATTTGAAAATGCATTTAATTTTCATTTAGGACAGAAAATTCAGCGAGTGTCACAGAGCAGGCTGCAGGACAGAGGAGCATCTGGAGTTAATACCTGAGCACACCCATGGATGGGAGAAGGGACCTGGCAAAAGTAACACCAAAAAGTGCAACAAGAGATGCAGGAAGAAAGAATTTGTTTGTGTACAAAAAGGACAACAAAACTAACAACAGTACTAAAATTAGATGGGACTGAGGCAGGAGAATTGCTCTCCCTGTAGCAGCAGAACACATTTCAGATTTATTCATATTTAGGAAGGGTTTTATGCCCAAAGTTTTTGGGGTTTAGCTTGTATTTACCAGCTTGCTGTACCAAATATTAATGAGGACTCTCTCCCCTCTGAAGGCATGAAGGTTTTTGTGGACAGAATAGTACCAGAGAAGAATAAACATTATATATTATCTAAACAACCACAGCTGGAGCTGTTACAAATTCAGAGTAAAAATAATTGCTTTCAGTTATAAATAACCAGGACACCTCCATGCACACTGCTCAGTGGATACACACAAGTACAACATGCAGAGCACACTCATCAGTGGGAAAAAGAAAAGTACTCCCTGTTCCAGGCATATTAGAAGATGAAATCAGAAAAGCACCGCAAGAAATATATTGCTATAAACACCCAAAGGCAATTGTTCCAGTATATCACTTTAACACAGAAAATGTCAGCAACAGCTGAAGTTTTCCAGATCACCTCAGAAAGTTCCTTAAGAGATGCCCTGATATATCATAATGAAGAATGACAACATCTCCATTGCTGGCAGAAGTGGTGCTGAATATTTGCTGTGTGGTTTTGAATGGAAATATTGGGATCCCAGTTTTCAGCTGATCATATATTTTTCTGTTCAGATTTTTTTTAATATACAAATAAAGAAATAAAAATAAATCCAGTCACTTAGTGTTATTTTTAATTCTTTTTGCTACATGCAAACTTAATGCATTTTACTGTGAGGACTGAAGATTCTGAGGCAAGAGCTTGTCAGGATTTTCCTAGGGAAGAACAAGAATATCCCATTGGCAAAGCTGAGATTCTTGCCTTGGGAAACAAACTGCAGTAACTGAATATGAAGGAGCTCCTCAATAGTTCTTTAAATATGTCCATAATTCCATTAATTTAAAATTGTAGGATTCATAAAAATATTTTAGAGTCCCAAGAACAACAGCATTCTAAGGATCTGTAAAAGTAATTTAAGTTTTTGTAGCCTTTCAGTCATTTTTATCCCATTTTATCCATGCAAGCACTGTGCTGTTGGACACAATACAGCAAACACTGCACTCCTGGGAATGGCTGGTGCAGGAAAGGTTCCACACTCACAGACCCAAAGGATACACATATAGGATTAAATTCAACAGCACAAAGGAATAAACAATTACTGGGACCAAAACTCAATTGCCTATACTATGAAATTGCTAAAGTAGTTCTGGTAGAATTATAAATAAATCCTGTATCAGAATTTAACTCAGTCCATGGAGTATTCCCAGTAGAGAGTCTGAATTTTTTTCAATCTGTTCTGGAAGCTGAGTGAAGTTGATACTGTGAACACAGTGTGTCCCATGCCTTTGATTTATCAGCACAGCTCCAGCCTATCAGTCCATACATGAGGGGAGCAGGGTGGGGTGACCAACCCCAGAAAATGAACACTCAGTGAATGAAGACACTTTCACTTTACACTGCTGAATGGGGCACACCACGTTCAAAGGCAGCAGGAAACCATCGCCAGCTGGACCAGCACAGCTCCAGAAACAAGCAGCAAAGTCCCTTGAATGCAGTAAGGAAATGTCAGGAAATCCCAGAGGAACAGGATTTTCCAGCAGTGAGAGAGCTGGAAAAGCTGCACTGAAATGATCAGCATGGATGGGTGTGCTTAAAACACATTATCAGTAATGAAGGGTGGTCATTTGTCACCCTCCACTACTGACTGCTTTGGAAGGAAATCTGGATTAGAAGGGATGTGGGAGATGCTCCCATCCCATCCCACCTTCCACTGCCCCAGGCTGCTCCAGCCTGGCCTTGGGCACTGCCAGGGATCCAGGGGCACCCACAGCTCCTCAGGGCACCTGTGCCAGGGCCTGCCCACCCTCACAGGGGTGATATTTTCCCAGTATCCCATTTTACCCTGCTCTCTGTCAGCCTGAAGCCATCCCCCTGTCCTGGCTCCCAACAGCCTCATCCCTTTCCTGCAGGCTCCCTGTAGGTACTGCAGGACCAGACCTGGATCTCACAAAGCTCCAGACTGAACAACCCCAGTATTACAGTGGCCTTAGACGGTCACTGTGGTGAGAGAAGGACGAGAATCTTGTTTCTTGATCAGAAGGCTTGATTTATTTATATAAGATATATAATACATTATAACTATACTAAAAAGTATAAAGAGAGAAGTTGCAGAGAGTTGCTCAGCTAAGAATAGAATAGAAAGAATGAATAACAAAGTTCTGTGTGCAGGGAATCTGTCCCTGAGCTGCTCCTGTGATTGGCCTTTAATGGTACACAAGGAAGATGAGCCAATCACAGGGGCACCTGCTACATTTCACAGCAGCTGATAACAATTGTTTACATTCTTCTTCTGGGGCCCTTTGCTTCCCAGGAGATGGACAAATGTGAAAGAAAGGATTTCTATGAAAAAATGTCTGCGACATCCCAGCTCTCCCAGCATTTCCTCACAGGGAAGGTTCTCCATCCCTCTCATCACCCTGCTGACTCTCTTCTGTCCTCTGTCCTCCTTTTTGCACCCTTTCCATTAGAAAGCATTAATTTCCTGACTGGCAGTTTTCAGGACACAAAGCTCACTCTTGCTGAGCCCAGAAGTCTCTCAACAAAGAGACCTGGCTTGAACATTCTGCAGAATCTCCCTCTAATCAACTTTTCACTGCAGCACCCCCAGCTGCCCCCAGCCCTGCTCACACACAAAGAGCTGCTGGCTCACCTTGCTTTTTGCTGCCACCTTCACCATTGTTTGCCAGGGTCACACGTAATTGGGTGAGGAAGAAGCCCTTACAACCACAAATGGAATTAGAAGCCAGTAAGTAGCATTTTTTTCTATACATTTCTACATTCTCTTACACTCCAGGAAAAAAAAAATTAAAAAATCAGAAAACAAACTAAAAAAATCATACTTTTAGCTCAAAATGTGTGTGCGGCAGGGACATATGCTTGGAAGCCTTTTGAAAAACTTAATTAAAACTGTTATATAAAAATATACTTGACAACTAAATCAGCATTAAAATAGTTTCTAGGAGATAAATAATTTACAGATTTTCACAGTTAACAATCTGCTTTCTGGAAATAAACTTCACAGTTTACTATAAAATGATCAAAGAGGGATTAGGTAGCTATTCAATTTACTGGAAAAACGTTCCACCATATCAATGAGATTGGGAAAATGACTAAGGAGCTGAATGTGTTAGAGAAAATGTAATGAATCTAAACAGTAATAGAAATTCACTGGGTATAGAGTCATTAATGTTAATTTTATGAATATTTAAATCACCGAGGGGAACAAATTTGCTGGCACTAAAGCTGATAACATCTAAACAGTCCAAAAGATTTAATTTCTTGAAAGTTTAACAGACCTGTTTTGAACTCTGGATTTGCAGATTCTGAGCAGTGGCACTGAAGTGGCTCAATAATAATGGTCAGGTTTATGTTATTGTGGCTTTTCAGGAGAAATCCCATTTGGAGTCTAAATGAAACTACAACTCCCCTTATTTGATCCCTCCTGGCCATCCCAGGAAGGAATTAACCAGAGAAAAACATGTGGGAGTGCTCCACATGAGATTTGTGATAACACAGCTGATTCCACCCCAAAACAGCTGAGTGAATTTACAGACGAAAGAATTATGAATATTTTTTCCTTTTGGTCCCAGAAAACTTAGTGCTATTCTCTAAAGCAACACATAATAACTGGGAAATGGGAATCCTCTTGGTGTCCTGTTTATTCTTCTCCATTTTCTGTGTCTTGAAACTCAGTAACAGCAGGAGATTTGATGTGCACACAATTCAAAATAGCTCTTTTACATCTTAGGATTCAATACTGTCATGGAAACTTATTTTAATATGAGTTTCTCTTCTTTTTGGATGTGGATCTCAACAATAATTTATTACTTCTAATGTCACCTTTGGAAAATGATGGTTTTATCCCCAATTATCTCGAGTTTCTTTAGGAAGGATGTTATTTCTAGGTGATCATCAAAATCCTGCTTGCCATGGTAGAGGAAATTTGTTTCTTGATTATGGAAGTAGAAAGGAATTTATATCAAATTTATTAATAAACATTCAAGGTGTACTTGGCAATCAGTCTTACCCCGAGAAAATGATTACTTTAGAATCTCAGAGGTCATAAAAAACCAAATTTCCAGCTCTAAGCTGCAAACTGAAAATTAAACAAGCACAACCTGAAAACACAGGGCCAGGAACTGTTACATGCTCACACCAATGCACATTTAACCATGTGGGAATGGTGAATATTTGGGATGATGGCTAGCAAACATGATTAGCACCAGCAAGTTTATACCTGCTAATGGAACAGGACATCCCCTGAGATGCCGCTCACCTCTCCTGCTGCTCCATGCTGGGCACTGCAGGGACATTCCCAGGCCATTTACGCTGCCATTTTTGTTCCAACATCCCTGCATCCCTGACCCAAACCCACCACAGGACGGAAGGGTCTGCTGGCTGATCACAAGTCCCACCTTTGTGGTGGACTTTGCAAATCAGTTTAAAAAATAGACTTTGCTGGTTGTGGACCAGCCCTCCAATATTTGCCTGACATTCCAATTTGTGGATCTGGTTCCATGGAGGGATGGATTTACACATTCCATGCTCAGCTCTTCCCCTCAGCTCTAATC
Organism: Zonotrichia albicollis; assembly: GCF_047830755.1. NCBI lineage: Eukaryota > Metazoa > Chordata > Aves > Passeriformes > Passerellidae > Zonotrichia > Zonotrichia albicollis. The sequence goes on from NC_133832.1 coordinate 17,937,760, forward strand.
ACCCTTTTTCTCTCTTCCCAAAGAATTTTGTGGTATCTCCATTCACTAGCATTACTCAGCAAGCAAGAAAATTATTACTATTATTACTTCCTGAATAGAGATATTTGGAAATTGCTTTTGAAGCCTTATTTCCTGCTTTTTAAAACTTATTATAACTCAGAAACAGCACGTAACATACTGAAATTGAAATAGCATGCACTGAAGTGTATTGCAATGCCATGAAACTTTCTTTGTTAGACCTTTAATATTCTAAATTTATGCCACTAAAGTGTCTGCCTGCTTTCATTTCCCCACATCTTCTACTTGAAGACAAATGTGGGAAGAGAATAATTAGTTTCTATTGTAATGAACTGTAAAATTTATGGTAGATTATTAAATTGAGAAGCATAGAACAATATTATCATTAAGGATTTATAGGTTATAAAATTCAAATTACATATATTTCATAAATTCTCTCTGATTTTCATCGCTGTTATGACTTTCCCAAATGCCCTTCCTGTTTCTTATTTCCATCTGGCATCCTCTCACAGGTGAAGGGGATCTCTCAGAGGCTGCACAGATTTAAGGATGGAAAGAGGAGTTTTTCCCTATGGTATTTTGCTGGTTTTGCTCAATCAGGATGTTTTGTGTTGGTGCAGGTGGGATCTGCAGCTCAGAAACAAACCCCTGCCTTGGTACAGACCGTGTTTGGAGCCCCCTCCTCAGAATATTTGTGATTTAGAGTCATCACAGCAGCAGGAACCTCTCAGGAGAGACACAGAATTAATTCCTTTATCCCAGAGGAGCCAGCACATCCTGACAGGAGCAGTGCAGAGCGGGTTTGGCTGAGCCCCTTTCCAACCCCAGCCCTTCCCACCCCTCTGCAGCACAAACACCTTAATGGCTCTGACACTCCTGAGCGCAGGCAGCCGCTGCCATCACCCACTGATCTCCTAAATTGCCATTTTTCTTTTTCAACTATCTCTACTATATATCTTCTGGAGAGAAAACTACCATATGAAGTGCTTCTGAAGTAAAGAAATTCACTTCTGAGGGTTTGGAGGTGTTTTTTTCCTCCTATTTTTTTTTTCCTTAAACTCTAAAAACCACTGACAGTTTTGATGGAAGAGGTTGCTGCCAGCAAGAAAACAGATGCAAAACTGAGGAAAACGTGTGAAATATTGAGAAGAGTAAATCAGTGCCTCAGTGTCAGAGCCACTATTTCATTATTCAGATGCAGTAGGCTGAGCAAAAAAGATGAAACATGTCAAAAGTAAGAAGGAGGTTAGGATTGAAGTTCGCTGAGAAACCTCAGCATCCAAGGCTTCTGCTTTGTAATGTTTATAATTATTCTCCAAAATCCTTGTGCTCCTCTGACTCACATCGTTTTTGATCAGCATACCAAAGGGTTTTACTGCAGTGTTTGTTTCACTGCACTCTCATTTCACCCAGCCCCGCTGAATTTCACCACTGTAGAGCTGAAGCTGCACTGCAGTGATTCAAGCCCAACACAACTGTACAGAAAAGATGATGCTGAGAGGATGCCTCATGTTTGGGAAAGTTGGAGGGAGCCAAATTTCTTTTAGGAAAACATCTAAAATGCATTGGCTGCAGTAGGGTTGGATTTGCTGCCTGCAAATCAGAGCCCACAGGGCTGAGCGTGGCTACAGATGGGTGATGTCAGTTTTGTAGGAGAGAATGTGCATTCCTACTTTTATTTCCCTTAATCTTTTTTTTTTTTTAATTAACAGCATTATCATTATTTTGCCTCATGACAGAAATAACCTCCAGAAGACCAAATGAAGGCTGATTTAAGGACCAAACCCCACCACAGCCCTTCCCTAGACCACAAAGTGAAGCCTGGCAGAGCTCAGCACCACCTCAGTCACACTGCACCACAGCAAAGTTCATTTTTGTCCAGTTTCTTTTACCCCAAGATCCTTCACTTTGCTATTTCCAGCAAGGAATTCTTCAGAGGAGGGGGAAAAAACAGAGTAAACTGTAATCTACCCGATCAGTTATAAGATCTGTTCAGTCCCTAAAATGTCACTTCAGTTGGGTTCTGCAGTGTTTTGTGCAACTCGGTCTTAACACGAGAAACCTTCATCACTACCCCCCTAAAGAAAGAGTTAATTTTGTTTTTGTCCTTGAAGGGAGTTCTAAAGCCTTTGCAAGTTCACCTCAGGTTTTTAAGGTGTGCACACTGGAATGCTAATATGAATTTTTCTACAAAAAATGACAAAAGATTTCATTTTAATGTTTTCAAATTAGTTTTTCTTTTACTGTCATTCATCCAATTAATTTTCTCATGCCCAGTTTCATAGAAAAAAAAACCAAAAAAAACCAACACCAAAAATGAACAGAAAACCCCAAAATCCTAATAATGAAAATATTTTAAAACTGTAATTGATTCAGTTCTGAATGTCAAGATTTTTGTGTAACTTTCCAGAAAACAATAAAAAAAAAATTTAGGTGTTTGCTTATTGAATTATCTTAACCTTTGTTAGACATCATGGCAGGAGCACCTCAAACTGAGCCAGGTTTTCAAGAAAAACCTCAGATTCAGTAACTTGCTTTTCCAGACCTCTTATCCAACCAACCCATTGAAAATCCTGCAGTTTTGAATGATGTCTTCTCCAGCCTTAGTGGCCAAGCCTGCACTGATCAATACATTTTATCTATCATTTATAAATGCATTTCCAAGGATCTCTGAGTGCAGAGATGAGCTGGAACTGGAAGCTCTGACTGCTTTTCCTCCCTAATAAACCTTGGTTATCCTGAAAGATTTCCAGCCTGACGGTAACCTCTCAATCAATCACAGGGTTACACTGTTTATTCCTCGAGAATTAACAGTTTAGAGCCAATATTGTGCATTACAATTTCCCAGTCCTCACTCCAGACAGGAGAGGTGCATTTATCATTTCCAAGAGCAGAGGTTTTTATGCCAGTTTTGAAGGGAAGGGCCAGTGCCATCCTCAAACAAGCACAGAGGAAGGGAAGATGAAGGCAGGCTTACAAGAGACATAAAAAAGACATTTTTTAAAAGCATTTTCTCTTTCCCCTTGATCAATTCCTTCTCTCAAGGTGCTTTTTAACAACGAGGCAGGGCAGCGTATTTGGCTCTGTCAAAACCAACATTCCCTCAATGTCACTTGAAGAAATAATGATTTTCTACAGGAGAAAATCCTGTAGAAAGGACTCGACAGATAGTCCAGCAGATGCATTTTTCAAGGAGGACAGACAGGTTTGCAGTTTTTTATCAATTTTTGGAAGGCAGCTTTATACCATGAGAAACAGGAATACAACAGCTCAGCTGAAAATTCGACCTCTCCTCCTGGGCAGGTGAAAGCAGCAAGATTTTGGAGAGAAAAACAAAACAGAGGAAAAAGAAAGAGAAGAACTAGTAATGAACAAAATCCAGGCTGGGAGGGTTTAACAGAATTGATAACAACTGAAGAGCTGCTGGGAAACCTTCCCAGACAAAACATTTCTTTTTCTGTTCAAAGCCTCTCTGCTGCCCAGGCGATGCCCCGGGGCTCAGCGGAAGGAGGAAAGAGCTCCTCCAGGAGGGAAAACACCTCCCTTCCTGCTGACCTCCGTGCTCCTCTCCTCCCAGAGCCTTTTCCCAAGGAATCATCACAAGGAGAGGCAGCCTGGCTCCTGCCCTCCCTCCTGGGCAGCTCTGGGGCACAGCTGAGCTGCTGAGGAGATGCAAGGAGAACTTCCCCTGAGTGCTTCAGCAGCTGGCAGCTCCAACAGCCCCTTCCGCCACCATCAAACCCAGGTGGATTCAGCAGGCTGTGTCCCTGGAGCAGGCTGGCAGAGCTGGGTTTCACAGCACTCCTTCTGGGCCCAGGGAAGGTGTTCCAGAGGCAGCCCTGGCAGCGTGCACAGCTGTGCGGAACAGCTGGAGCCAAACTCTGGGGAGGCTGCGGCAGCAAAGATGAGTTTGAAGCACTGCCCACAAAGGGACATCATTCCCTGCCCTCAGGAGAGCCCAGCCCAGCCCTCAGGAAGGGAAATCAGGACACAGCACCAGCTCTGCTTCCCAGGAATGCTCCAGCTGCTCTCTCCTCTCTGCTCGTCTGTCCGATTTTCGGCTGTTTGGAGGGCCTGGAAAGGCCCGGGGTGGCCTTGGGGCAGCCCGCGTTTCAAAGGACGAGAAGAGGCTTCAGTTCTTCTTTCGGTCTCGGTGTTTATTAATTGTTTATCTAAAAGATTTTCTCTCGGCCCGACAGAGCTCTGCTCAGCAGCCAGCCATGAGCACACTCCCCCCCCCTCCGGGCGGTCACCTATCTTTATACCCAAAGTTACGTGTACAATATTTATCATTTTTCCCCAATACCTTTCACCCTTATTGACCAGTGCACTTTTAGTATGACCAATCCCAAAGTGCCACCATCACCACAGAAGATGGAGGAGAAGAAGAAGAAGAAGAAGAAGAAGAAGAAGAAGAAGGACAGGACACGCCCCAATTCCTCCATCTTACTTCTCTAAACCCCCCTGTACAGAAATCCTAAACCCTGTGTTTCACTCTCTAATTAACTAATCCCTTCACCATTCACCCCGGTGAAACCCTCCTATCCTCATACAGGTGTCATCTCCTGTGTAGGGTCAAAGTCCAGCCACCAGACACTTCTGGAACATTCCAGGACTCCCGAGCCCCCCAAGGGTGCTCTCGGTGACACCTCAGTCCTGAGGTGCTGAGATCCCACACTTGTCCTCACCAAACCAGGACGTGTTCCCTCAAACAGAGCGGTCTGAAGTCAGGCTGGGACCAGACACTGCCTTGGCTTTGGGGATAAATGGGGAAGGTGCTCTTGGAGCAGATTTCTTTGCAGCAGACAGTTAAAAACATAATTTCACTGATTTTATTTATGTAACATTTAGGATTTTTTAAATATACAAAGCTTTCAGGAATGAGTGGCACTGACACGCCTTCAGGAAACACACGAGGGTTGAGGAACTATTTTCCCCCAAGGAGTTCCAAAAGCTGTTCTAGAGGTGGAGTGTCTCTATTTTTTCATGAAGATACTGATTAATCTCTTTTATCCATATTTTTGCAGTAATTTTTCTTTAATATATGACCAGGTTAAATATTGGGTTTTGGGTTGGATTGGGCTGATTGTCTATAGATGCTGCAAATAACTTAACAATCACCCTCATGATCCTTGCTGTAGGCAAAACATTCATTTTCTGCTGCTTAAAAGAAATGATTCTTTTATTATTTCCTTTTTACAACAATTTAGAAAAAATATTTAAAAGAGTGTTTCTAGTATAATACTTTATGGAGGAGAAAATGCCACAAAACTCACTCCAGACCTCATTCCATTAAAATCCAGCTATGCCAGACACTTGGCCACCACGGATTGCAAGTTCTAATAAAAGCTAGAAAAATCTATTGAGATTTTGATTATTAGAAAAGTGTTCAATGCACAAAATTCCCTACACAGAAATATGTAAAAGATTCCAATTTACACTATGCTGTCTTAACACTTAATTAATATTTTTGCTCTAATTAACATTTACTGAGTACCTTATTTATGATTTTTTTTTTTTTTTTTTTAATCAGATATCCCCTTTCCTTCTCCATCTTTGAAGTATCAAACACTGATATGGAATATCAGCTTTCTGGACATTTAGAAAAAAATATTATTAGATGTATTTTGCCCAAAATAACCTCCTAAAGTCACAGTTATGTAGTGATTTTACCCACCTATATTTTCAATGTAATAAGGAGCTTTTATGTTCTGAAACTCTAAAGGATTATCAGCTGAAAGAAGGTTAAAAACTGGAATATACAAGATTCTCTTATGGGACAGCCCACAGTAACCCCAAGTGGTGTTTGTCTTCTTGGACACAACAAAACTAAAATGTTTTGGAAACATTGCTTTCCCCACACTCCTGTCCTTATTAAAACAAACAAATATTCCCAGTATTGGGAACACTGGAATTGAAAGTCATGCTCTGACTGCTCCAGAGGTGTGAATCAATAACCTCATTGAACTGATAGGAACAATCAGTATGAAGTGAAAAATCCTGATAGCAGAAACGCCAATGTAAATCCGATCACAGCAGTGATTTATATTGCTTGTATCTGTTCTTGTCTCACTTTGAAATATCTTTACTTTTCACTGGCAATTGCTTGTATCTGTTTACATACTTTGAATAGATAATCAATAAAGTTTCAGGATTATCTTTGGGGTGGTTGGTTGGGAATGTTGGTTCTGCAGGGAATGAAAATAATGTGTGAGTGTGAGTTTTCCAGTGTGAGTTCTTTCCCCACAGCCTGTGCCTTGTGCCACACAGAATTCCTGGGGCCAAGTTCCTGCTCTGCATCCAGAGAGTTTTCCAGAGCAAAGGGATCCCAGTTTGAGCCCAGGAGTTCCCAGTTCCCAGAACAGAAGGATCCCATTAATGAACAGCATTCCCAGTGAATGGTTTGGGCTGGACCCGTTCCATCCCTGGGAATGCACAGCCCAAGGAAAGCACCAATAATTCCCTTGTTAGAGGCAGAACAAAAGACAAACAAGGAGTTTTGCTGTAGTTCCCAAGTTATTTGTGACCAAAACGCACCTGAAAAGTTGGTAATTAGTAAAAGAATTTGTTCTTTATAGGGTTCTTGAAAATGCCATTAGTCTGTATTTACTTAGCATTTTCTCTAACTGCCTTATTGGAAAATCAGGCAATGGGAGTTTCAGAAGAAGTAACAACAGAATTAAAGCCTATTTTCTATTCTAGTGCCACGAGAAGAAGGGGTTGAATTCCAGGGTGCCCAAATTAAAACTGGACAAATGTAGTGACATGCATTCCAGGTCCCAGCACAGAACACAGGTCCAGAATAAATCCATTACCACTTTCCTTCCAAACAGACTCATTAACTTCAGACAGCACAGGCTAGCAACTATTGCTGCAGGTTTTTGAAACCATGGAAGCACTGCTGGATTTCAATGCCCTCTGTGTGGGTCAGTGCAATAAGAAGAAATAGATTTGAGCCTGTACAATTTAAAGCAAGCAGGCACAGATTCAGCCACACTGCTCTCCTTGATGTAAAACCATAAAGTCACCCAGAAGTATTCAAAAAATGCAGGACTGTAACTTCAGACCAAAGCAGAGTAATCCACTTTTCAAAGTTCCCTGATAAGAGCTGCAGCCTTTTGAATTTGCCTTGAGTTTCAGTTTGAAGATCTACAAAAAGATATCTATCTCTAAAGGACTCTACTCAGGAAATGTCAAACGTAAACAGACTTTGAAGGAGTTAAACAACTGTTTCCAGAGCAGCAATGATCAATTTTGAAGCCTATTTGTTGTTTTAGTTTGATTTAGCAGCACAGAGCAGTGCCATGCAGTGGTGTGGGAGGTGCAGTGGTTGGATGTTGCTGGTCCAGAATTAATTCTGGGGTGATGGATGCACATCAAACCTTTTGCAGCTGGATTCATTTCCATGTGTGCAGATTCATGGAGTGGATTCCTGACAGCTGCCTGGCACCACAACCAGGTGTCATACAGGTAGGGTGAGAGGCAGCTTCTGTAAGGGGGACCAAAGGGGAAGAAATAAATAAATAAGTTGAAAAGAGTTGCTTTTATTTAAAAAGCAGCAGGACAGGGGGAAAATAGGCCTTTAAAGAAGAACCTTTCATCTCACAGTGCAGCCTTAGAAGATAAAAATGCTTCCCAATTTTCATATATGAATATCTAAACTCAATCTGCAGACAAAAAATTGAAACAAGAGTGGCCTGCTTTCCCAATATACCAAGCACTTTCAATTCTTATGCTCTCTCTTATATTTTATATCATGCTGGTTTCTCAGGTATCTCTGAAGTGCATATTGCAAGTTTGTTGTGTGTTCAAACCCACCAGAAGTGAGGCAGCTGAGGCTGGGTGCTGGCTGAAGGATGGCTGCTGCACCCAAAATTTGACCCAGGACCACCTGCTGTACTGGAACATCTCTGGCTAAATCACAAAATTCAGAAGGGTGCCCTATTTACATCTGTACATTGTTGATTAAAATGGAATATAGCATTTTATTTAAACAATGCATTTAGATGAAAAAATCAGGAATCCTCAATGGATAATTATTGTCCTTAAATGCAGCCTAAAGTGAACTGATGGCTGATAGAGAAGTGAATATTTTGTTGGTTTTTTAATGAGACAAAATAAATTCTGCTGTCCCCAATGTCAGTAAAATTTGCTAATATTCATCTAATCAATGCCAGAAAACCCATCCTCGCATATTAACAGAGTCACCTGTGGTAACTATGGCACTGCACTATTCTATACTCTGAGAGAACACCAAGTGTAATTCTCTAACATTAAACCTCCCCAGCCCATACCCAAGGCTTCTTTGGCAGTCCAAAGCAAAAAGCACGTTTGTGTTTCAGCAGACCAATGACTGATGATCATTATTAGACATTTTCCACGAGATCTACACCATCAAACCTCTCCTCTGAGAAATTTCAAAGATCGTTCCCAATGTTCCTGAGACACATTTATGGATAGTGTATGACTCTCAAAGAAATTGCACCTCAGAATTTTGTTTCTATGACAAGAAATAAGGTTTCAACTCCTTGCTTAGTTTCAGCAGACATATTAAGGGTCAATATGGTGCACATATTTAGACCTCTGGAGAAGGCAAAAAGCGAAAAGACAAGTAAATCATGTTTAAAATACTAGAGCCCAACCATAAAAATCTATTGTTTCTCTTTTGCAGTGATGGTATTTTACCATCCAAATAAAAATCCCAGCTCACCGATGAGCAGAATGATTGAAGCACCACTGTACCACACAGTTTTAATTTCAGGTATTTGAAAAGATGATACCATAAAATGATCTGGAATATTGTTGCAGCATAAATCTCCCAGCACTTTCCCTGTCCTTAATGTTCCAGCCTAAAATTGTTCCATTCTTTAGCTGACAGTGCACATTGTAAAAGTTGCAGTTTATCACTTCCCTTTCATTCCTCCCCAGCAGTCCCATTACCACATTCCTTTTTTTATTACAATCGCCGGGTGTCACTACAGAAGTGACATCACGAGGGGAGAACAAGGATTTGCCAGCAATAATCAGAATTTCTCTGCAGTGCCAGGGAGCTCTGAATGCAGAGCAAAGGGACAGCCCTGCATTTCAGCATGCTGAACATGTGCACTCTCCAATCTATTGCCTGTCACTGGAGTCCCCTGGACTGCAGGAATTACATCCCACAGTTGGGCAGTACAAAGGTAATTCTGTTGCCATATGTTGTGCCAAAGAGCTCACGCCGTGACAGGGTGCATTACAGATTATGCTTTCCCATGTGATGCCAATTTTCTCCTTCATCTGTGAGGTTTAAACCTTGTCTCCATTCAGGTTTTAAAGCAGCCAAAATAAAACTGTACCTCCAACAAGCTGGCGGTGCGAATTCTGCTTTAAAAGAGAGGCAGAAGAAGCCCAGCAATTTTTCAGATATTGGAAATTGCTTTCATTTTGCACCCAGAATTCACTTTGCATCAAGCCCATGGGAATTCCAGTCCCAATTTAGGAAAAAATGGAGCTAGGAACACTTTGATCAGCCTCACACATTTGCTTCATCAAACACTGCAGTGTTTTTGAGTTTCTCTGGTTGGTTGATTTTGAATGCTGGCATGGGCAGCAGCTCACACAGACAGAAAAGAAATACCAGGAGAGCAGAGAGAAAATAGGTAGAGCCCCCCAGAGCGAGTTTAAGAGATTCTGCTTGTCTGTCCAATTTATTACTGGATTTCATTACTTAGCAGCACTGAATTGAAGAGGTTGATAACAGGCCACAAATGATTTCATCCATCAGCTTCCAGCTCAGCTCAGGAATCATCAGAAACCTGTAGTTCCCAAGCCTGGGCTTGGGCAGAGCAGGGAAATCAGATGGATTCCATCTTGGTGAGAAAAACCCAGTGAGCACCAGTGCCTCAAAATCATCAAAAACCATTGGAATCATCAAAAACCATTGCACAAGCCTGGGCTTGGGCAGAGCAGGGAAATCAGATGGATTCCATCCTGGTGAGGCCGTGGCACAGCATGTGAGAAAAACCCAGTGAGCACCAGGGCCTCACCTCACAGGGCAGAAATGGAGACTTCTGGAAGAACTTTGGGCATGACTACAAAAAATAACTCCTAAAAAGGTGAGAATGGGCAGTAAAATTTCTCACATGAGTAAAATGCTGAGGCAGAAATGCACAGACCAACTCTTCTCCTGTTCTTCAGGAGTCGAACAAGAACCAGCCCTGAATGCACAGTCAGGTGTGCTCACAGCTCAGGGCTTTGGTCATTCTGGTTTTCACACTGCTGGAACAGAAAGAGACACTCAGAGAGGGCTCTGCACAACAACAGCCTTTGGAATTCAGTGGCTTGTCAGGAAAATCCTCAGTGGAAATTTGCTCAGGTGTATAAAGCCACTGTCACACCAGTTCCTCCTCTATCCGTACACCAGGAAAGAGACTGAGCTAGGATATTTAGGATTTCAAGCATCAGGCAAGAGTTTAAACCTCAGGCCCCTCTGCATTCATCAGGAATGCTGCTTGCAAACCCAGGACTTGAGGAATTCTCATTTTACCCATCAAAAGCAACCCTGAGGATGCCCTCACCCTGGGGATCTCCTGCTCTCCCTTTTTCAAACAATGAGTTTCGGTATTTGTTGAGCCAGTAGGCAGCCTGTAATCCTCACCCCAATTTCAAGGTTACTGGAACAAACTCCTTTTGATTTAAGGCCTTTTGCCTTCAGCTAAAATGGAGCTTATTCTAATTATCTTCATTATAGCACACATCACTGGGGGCTCCCATGGGCACTGAGGGTGTAACGAGGATGGCATTTTACATCCTCTGACCTCTAAATTAGTGCAAGCTTATTGCACCAGGAGAGAGCACCAAGTAAAATAAATCCTTAGCTTTCCACTCAGTTTACAAATGAAATTTTGTGGTTTGTTGTGTGAGACCCTGTCATCTGCATTCCTGTTTCTCTGGCACTGCAGATGTCCAAGGCAGTTTTATGTGCCACTTTCATGGGCAAAGTGCTGTAAAGCCCAGGAAGGTTTATGGCCCCATTAAAGAACATTCTCCCATCAAGCCATCCAACTTTTCACTATATAGCAGCTCCTGGACACCACCCCCTCAGCAAACTTTATGGGAGACCCTCATATACAAACAGGAGGCCCAAAACCATCATTTGGTCTTTTGCCATCAGGAAATAGTTTGAAACCTTCCTTTGTTTGGTTTGTGGGTCCTCTCTTACCCGTGAGCTCCCAAGACAAAACAAATAATGAGAGAATGGAAAGAGTATTAAAGGTGGGGAGAATGGAGAGGAATCATTGCTCCTTTTCAGCTGTGAGACATTCTAAAAGAGAATGAGCTGCTCCTAGATGTGTGATCTGTCCTGATAAAGAGACCCCAAGTTGTCTGGAGTCAGTCACCACAGTAAATTGTGATGGTGATGTGGAGAATACCTCGAGATGAAGAAGAACAAATCACATTATGCTCAGTAAACGCTAAATTTATAATAGATCAACATATCCAAATCAGCTAATCCCCTGTTCAGTTATTTAAAAAGGAATATTTAATGCCTAGAACCTGGACAGAGGTTAGTACAGTTATTTCACAAATTCCACCAGGACCTGTCAGACCACCTGGTGTTAAGGAAATGCTGTAAGTGAAATCTGACCGGATTTGTTATTTCAGTATTTCTCCTTCTCCTTTCAACATGCTCCACTAGTTGGCAATTACTGCCTACTGTACCATCTATTAAATATTCATGTCAGATATTATTTGCGTAGAGCAGCTTTTCTCTGATAAAAAAATATGTTATTCATTCACTGCTTAGAAGATTGACCTCAGGTCCCTACTTTAAACACACAGTTATATTGATTGTGAAAATACTCCAGGAAAATTATGTAGTTTATATGCATGCATTATTTCTACTGAGTCATCCTGAAGCTTATAATTTAAGCCTCAGTGTTTCAGGTGAAATGAAATTGCTTCACCAAGTAAGGCTGCTTTGATTTCAGCTTTGCTCTGAGCTCTGCCAGGCAAGCAGAAAATCTTCAGAGTGCGAAAGGTCTCGTTCATGTGGAATGTACAGTCATGCCTTGACAGAACTGGGTGCATTCAAAGCACACCAGGCCTTTGTCCAGAGGTTGTTTCACAAACCCCTTTTCTGTTCCTTATGTAAATAATCCCATGTCCCATATTAATGGAACATCATCATAAATGAGCAATGAATTTAGGCTTCCAAAGCACTGCTCTGGCTATTGTGTCAGACAGGGAGCACAAAGAACAAAAATAAATTTAAGAAAACCAAAAACCCTGACAAAACAAACCCAAAGAAAACAGAAAAAAAAAACTCAAACAAAAAAATGCCAAAAACCCACCAAAAAAAAAAAACCCCAAAAAAACCCCACCAGAAGTATACCCATAGGATCTTGCTTCAAACAGGACTAAAATCCCCAAACTGAACCAAAAGTACCCCAAGCAACAACAGAAAGAGCAGGTAACTGGATTCCAACTAAAAAGAAAAGTACTCTTCATAAAGGCATTCCCTTGAGGGGAAAGTCTGAAATACCCAATTTTTGAAAATATTGTCTGTATGTTGCTATTCTGCTCCCCTCCCAAGACAGAAGCAGTTTAAGAAAATAAATACAATACAGTAGGGGAAAAAAGGGAAAGGAAAAAAAAAGAGAAAAAAAGGATTTACATGCTCTTTGCCTTCCTTTCTCTTTTGCTATTTTATTCCATCCACCTCCTGTATTTCCCAGCTCCTCTCCACATTCTCATCTCCTTGCCTCTCACCTCACTACTTTTTGCTCCTCATTTCAGTCTTCCTTTCAAGAGAACATCACCAAAATTTCTCAAAAACCAGAACAATGGGTCCAATCCCAGTTTAGCCCTTAGAGGAATGACATCACCCTGTGGCACTGTGGGGTTTTTTAATGGCAGCAGATCCATGTCACAGAGGTGCAGATGCCTTTAAAATGCTGAGCTCAACGATGGGATGAAGGACGGCACTCTGCAATAGACCTGATGGGATTGATGCTTGTCCAGAATATGAAGCCCAGGATTTGATGTTCTACCAAATCATAAAACTAAGAGAAAAGTTCTCAGAAGACAACTGAAATTGCTGTCCTGGGGTGCACAATATCCTGCAGTTGGCCCAATGTGTGCCCTTCTGTATTTCACTGATGTCTTCATTTAGTGCTCGTCAGAGAGTGAAAACTTCAGCCCCAGTGAAGCTCTGGCAAATCCCTGCTGAGCTGCATTACCTGGGAACACCCCCAGCCCTGCAGGGGAGCTGCCTGCCTCGCTCATTTATCAACAGCAAAGGGTTTTTCTAGCCCAAAATAGAAAATTTAGGGAGCTTTCTTCCTCTCCAAATGCAGCCCTTCAGTTCTAACACTCAATTTCCACACATGCATATCCCCTTGTTTTCCTTAACCCCCAGTGATTATTCAGTTTCATTAAAAAGCTGAATGATCTAGGGAATGCAGGGACAAATTTCAACCTCTCTTTATAAATGCAAGGGATACAGTAAAGATTTGCCATAATTTGTACTTGCTGTGACATGATAGAAAGCCAATCATCATAAACCAGGCTGGAAAACAAATGCAGAGGCTGTTAAAGGTCAGGATGGAAGAATAACAGGTAATAAAATCCTTTACCTATTGACATCTTGCAGTGTGAGTGTTAAAATTTATAATAATAGCTTTTAAATTTTGTGTCAGGATTTCCTTTTTTTCCCCTTAAAATGAAAGGAGGGGGAATTAAACCAGTTCTTTTTGTGGAATCCTACTCATGTGAGTGTGGAAAAAGTCACCCTGATTTGTGCCATAACCTGGGCTCTGCCTTTTCAAGGCATGAAGTGCTCCAGACAAACAAATCAATTCTTGTAATACCTTTGTATTGTCTTCTACAATGCCCAGAAACAGTCAAAAGTAAACAAATCTGTTAATTTGTTCACAGGGTTTTACTTTTGGCCAGTAAACCATTCTTTTCTTTATGGAATTGTTTATTAAAATGCTTCAGCACAACTGTTTCCTGAATGTGGCCACTCCACAGGACACACTGTTAAACTAAAACTCTTCCTAAAATGCTTCTCCTCAATGGATCTGAGGCTGTTCCCTCATGTTTTTATTGAAGCCTGTTTTACAGTGAGAATGGATGTTTTTGCAATATGGAAATGTGTCCCAAGAATGAATATCTAGAAATAAATCCATAGGAACAAGTCACATCTCATCCCACTGAAAACCTGGAATATTTCCAATGCATTTCTGAAATTATCTTAATGTACAGAAGAAATAAGTAAGAGAAAATACAGAGCCTTTTGTCTCTGAGGTCTATTGCTCTACAAATAATTAATTAGTGGAGCTGCTGTGCTGTGGGCCTGCCTGTCTGACCACTGAGCAATTAAATAAAGTGATTCTAGGAGCTACAAGTGGCTTCTGGAAAACAGAGCATCCTTCAAAACAAGAGAAAAGCATTCTTTACTAATTCAATTTTTGTGTAATTATAACCTAATCAATCTTTTACAGACTTTTTGGAATCACTATTCTCTTACTGCTATAAGATTTCATAATTTAGTCTAGCAGTAGACTAAAGCAAAGCAAAGTCTGGACACGATCCAGGCACAAGGGCAAGGGACAATTTCTCCCAGATAAATTCTACATTTTACCATTACTTAATATTGCATATAAGGAATACACTTAGAGAGAGAGAGATTTAGATTTACCTCAGAGAAAACTCATAGGCACTATAATCATTAGCTAAATTTCCACCAGCTGCATTAGGGAATACATCATCATTTTGATTTCTCCAGAAAAAGCCCAAAATTCACAAAAATAGGAATGCAGGATCCTTATTTATGCTCTGCTGAGAGAAGGAATTGGGACTGCAATCCAACAGTTATCAGCACACACACAGAAATTCAGTTTGTCATCAGATATTTGGATATCCTGTCTCCAGGATCAGATGAGGAAATTTTAATCAGAATATTTGATCAGAGGTTGCAGAAAACTGAACTTAATTCACACCTGGGGCCTCTCTGCCCTCCTCTGGGGTTCAGCAGGGCAGGGGATTGTGAGAACATTCCAGATCAGCACATTTCACCCTGCAGCTTTGTCTCAAGCACACAAGACTGTAATTGAGAGTAAGTCTCAAGCAGGGAGCAGAAAGGACTGTTTCCACACAGTGCATGCCTGTCATTTAAAAGAAAAAATAATAAAAATCTCAGCAGTTGGGCAGACTCCACATATTTGCTTGAAGATTATATCCAGAAGGATTTTTTTTCCTATTTCTATTGAAAAATCATGTTTAAGATAAAATGTGCTTATTGCAAATCCTGTGATACTGTATAAATTTTGTGTACATTTTCCATAAACAGGGACTAAACTGACAGCTCTGAAAAGTTACCATTTATAAAGTTAGGATCCCATTACATATTGCAATTCTAGTGGATTTTTCAGCCACAGCCCCCTGCAATCAGCTCCAGGGCACAAACAGCAGCAGAGGGAATTTTCTCCAAGGAACATCATCAAAAGGACGTTTTCCCAATTTTTCCCAAGGAACATCATCAAAGCTGCTCCTTTGGAGCCACCTCCACCTGCAAATGTGTGAGGGGGCTCACTGAAGGCTGCAGAGGAGTCCCCATGAGTGGATTCCTTCCCTCCATCCACCCTAAGAGCCTTTCCAGCTGGCATCTGGAAACATTATTGTGAAATAATAATAAGAAATATTATCCCCCCTAATAGCTGGGATGCTCCCAGGGCAGCCGGGGAGGAGCTGCATCCCTTGCAGAGGAGCTGCAGGGCTCTCTGAGGTGCGAGCAGAGGTGATTGCTCATCCCTGGGAAGGGTTTGTTTTGCAGCCACTGCTCTGGCAGGGGTTCATCAATCCTGTGCAGATTAGGTTTAGAAAATCCCCTCCTCACTGGGGAGTGCTTAGTGCAAGCAGACAAACACAGATGCTGCCCAGAAATCCTCAAACACTCCCCTGTTCAAAGAGTCCCATTTTTCACATCGACTATGCTAATCTCTGCTGTCCAACGGGGCAGGGCTTGTCTTCAGCAGCATCAGCTGTGTTCAGGTGTAATTGAAAATTATGGGCATCTCTGCAATTCATCTCTGCCACTGAACTGGCCCTGTCACTGCTTCCAAGTAAAACCTTGGAAAATTACAAAGGAGCAGTGTGGGTTGAGGAAGAAAAAAAGTTTGAAAACTGTTTGAAAACAACAGAGAGAGGAACTGTTTGCTCAGCCTTGTAACAATTACCCAAATTCCTCCTGCTAGGCAATCCTCACAGATTGTAATTGTCATTCTTTGTCTTCACTGTGGTGTTTTCATCTAAACTCCCATTCTATCCTTCTCCCTCTATGCGGCTAAATTCCGTTCTTCTCCCTATTTGTGGCCTGGGGATTTTCAATGGTACTTGGGATGTCAAGGAACTAAAAGAACTCGTCCATTTTTAATTTTGACCAGCCAAGGCTCAAAAGGAGCCATATGGCAACAGTGAGGAGCTGCCATTGCCTGCCTCTGCATTCTCAAAGGACTCTGCTGAGAGCCATTTTCCAGGTCACAGTTTCCTCATGGAAACGTATCCATCTGAACCTAACACTGAGTATAAACAGATGAAATGATTCTTAGGTCAGGTTTTAAATAACAAACCTTTTATTTTAAGTCCAAGTGTTAGAATAGTTATTACCTGTGCGCTGAGGCACACCTGGAGATTGGAAACTTCAGAATCCATTCACAGCCAGGCCCTCCCTGCTGCCATGTACATGCAAGAGCCTGTAACCTATTTACCCCGTTCTGGTAGAAGGTGTGAATTGAGCCTGCATGGGTTTTTCTTCCCTTTTAACAGCTCTGGCTTTAATTTCCTTACTCTCTTAGTTTGAATAAACAGTTTCCCTTCCACACTCTCTTTTTCTCTTTTAATTTATTCTTTCTTTCCTCTTATAAGTAGAAAATAGGGGCAAAACATGCCAATGTCCATGCCACGTGTGTTATATGGAAATAAAACCTTGTCAGATTTTTTTTTTGGACCCTTTGGCTTTTTGCTTTTCCTTTTGACCCACAGATATCTCCAAATTTATATCCAAATTTATCTCCAAATTTTGGGTGCAGCCACTGCCCTGAACAGCTCATCCCAGCTCATCCCAGCTCACTCAGCACCAAAAGAAGAACAGGAAGGGTAAATAAATAACCACTGTTTCATGCTGAAGAGATGTGCAGATATCACTGAATACTAAAAGAGGTGTATAGATTGTGAATTATTGAATGCCAGGTGCTTTGAACCCTAAAATGCACAGTGGACTGTGAAAGAATTTGCAGGAGTTTGGAAAGGTGCTTGTGAATCTGGAAAAAAAAAAATCCCCCAAACAAAACAAAACAAAACAGCAGAAGTCTTGTTTTTTTACTGGTTCCTCCATAATCATGTCTTGTATAAAGAAAGGAATGGCTCTTGTCACTTGTGGGATAACAGAGTCCACCCTGCTCTGGTTTGAGGCATGTGCTTGTGGTTTGCAGCTAATCCCCTAATCCCTGATGTGAAAATTGCTGGGGATGTATCCAGACAGGGCAGCTCAGATCCTCAACACTGCCTCGACATCTTGGATTTCAAAGAACAAGCACAGCTTGAAGAATAAACAATTAACATTTGATGTTATAGGCTTAATTTAATTTAGGATAATAGAGTGATATCGTCATATGATACTTAATGAAAATGTAAGAAACAAAAAAAAAAGAAAAAAAAAAGAGGATTTGTTCCACTCAGCACAGAAAACAGTCACTACACAGAGGCCAAAAAGAGGATTTTTTACAAGAAGCTGCAGAGTGAATAGCAGAAGCGCCACTAAGAGAAGGCCCTCAGCAAGCAGAGATCCATCTGCCCTCCTGCATGGCAGAGGAAATTTGGAGTACTTGCACAGAACCCCTCAGTTCAGGCTGTGTGAGACCAAAGTCAGAACAAATGAAATTAAAAATCAGGGTAAAATCAGAACAAATAGCCTGTGCAGTATAAGAGGCATGCATGAAAGATTAAAATACCTTAACCTGGCAACAGAGAAGAAATATAACAATGTAAAACAGGAAAAGAGATAATGTAATGTAAAAGACAATGGAAAGAGTGCAGACTCATGGCAGCAATTTAACATTCCCTGAGTTCCACAAATACTGGAATGCAGATAATTTAAAATCCAACTTGACAAAGGGAAGTTTCCTAAGTCTCCTGTCTAACCAAATAAAACTGCTTTGATTGTGGAGGGATTTGGGTTATAGAATACATACAACACCCTGGTCTGCATTTATCTGTTCCTGGGACATTTTCACCAGTGTGGGGAGAAACTTTTCATGGCCAAACCTCCATGTTCACAAGACAAAAAGGAAAGGAGAAGCAGAACAGGAACCTGGATTTCTCTAGGGGAAAATTCCCTCTGGATTCCCATCAGGGCAGGCAGAGAGCCCAAAGCTCCACCAAAGGATGGAGACTCTGCAGATTACTTGTGAAACTCATTCCAGTGTCAGATCACATCCACAGGACAAATTTTTCTCATGTTTAAGTAAGAAGAGCTTCAGGAAGCACAGCAGCACCTGGCTGATTAAATGCAGCTCACTTCTTAAGCTGAGTTTCTCCCTCTGAATTCTCTCCTGCCTCCAATGCTCTCAGTAAATGTGGAAACCATTTCAAAGCACCATATGCTGGTGTTTTCTAAACTATCATTTCCTGCAAATTGCCATTTCATAGAAATTTAGGTGAAAATGCTTTTGTTCTTTTTTGGATGAAAACTCATTTAGGAAGATGAATAAATTCCCTGAACATGCAACTCCTGACATTTGGCTATCTCCAGCAGAAGATAAAACTAGCGAGTCAAGCTCATGATTCTCTACTAATTTACCTCATGTACAGCATATTTTTCAACATCTATGCTTAAAAAATTAATGTACCTTTGAGAGTCATCATTATTGCTATACCATAAACAAGTTCTTTTGTTGGAAATAATAATTTTCAGAATCTCTCTCCTAAGAAAATGAATTTTAAAGCTAAATACTCTGGGGAAAAAAAAAAAATTGGTTCGTTGTGCTTTTGTCATAGGGCTTTTAGATAAAGCAGCCCCAGATTAATGAAACAAGTTCCTAATTTCTGGTAATTTGATTCCTTAATTGAATTAATTAACTGGCTTTTTCAAAGTTTTTACAAGGAAGAACATGAAATTTCACAGTAATGTTGGAGCAGGACTCAGAGCCTGATTTTCAGCAGGACCAATGCACCTCACTCACTCTGAATGGATTTGCCAATGCTCAGCACCTCAGGCAGCATCAGCCAGAGGGGTTCAACCTGGCAGCAGGAAGGGAACAAGGAGAGCAGAGAAACAGGAGAAGGTGACAGAATCACAAAGGTCACAGCACGTGGGGCCTCAGGTGAGCCATGCCACACTTGCCCAGAGATCCTGTAATTTATTTCATGGCCAAACAGGGCTGGGAGCACCAGAGACTGTTTTACTGGTCTCCCTCAAAGGAGGTAGGTTTACTTGGTTTTCCCTCAAAGGAAATTCTGATTTACAGAGTGAGCATCTCCAGCAGTTTGTCTGTCTCACTCTGCACTCAAAAGATGTTATCTTGTTCTACCCTACCACTGGATAACACTCTGCTCCACAATGCTCCACATCCCCCCTAAGCACAGCTGGACCCTCCCTCACACACACATCAGCACAGAACAAAAGGACACAAGATAAATCACCTGCAAAAGTCAGGTGGAGTTGGGTGATACGGTGCTCTCACAGCCTGGAAATTCCATTCCACGGTTCCTCCCACCCTGCTCAGCTGTTCAGCCATGCAGAACAGAGATTTGCAGTCTCTGCCTTCCATTTGCTCATCTCTTTGGGCACAGTAGTACTAAAGAATTGGCCCTAAATAATCAGAATAAATAATTTCTAGAGTATTTGTAATTAGAGCACTATAAATCCACAGGACCTGATCAAAGCCACCCTGTATTCATGAGCAAAAATATTTATTTTGGTGCCCTTTGGGTGAGGCTTCAAACCCTGACCTCACCTGCTCCAAATACAGCCTGGGAAACAACCCAGTTGCAACTGAGAACAGATTTCTGGAGTAACTTGGTTGTGCTCCAGTCTATTATTATTTAAACCTTTATTCCTGACTACCTGAGCTGTGTGAAAATCAAATTTAAACATAAAAATTGCACTCCCATATGATGGAAGAGAATTATCAATGACAATCAATGATTCTGTGTGGCTGCAACAGCTGAGACAATGAACTTCAGACCCACAATGAAAAATAATATTTATTGCTGCCTTTTGCCATATATTCTGATGTTCTATAAATTTTGAATTGTGCTCTATAATATCTTTATATATATATATAAATATTCCTGGCTCTCAGCCTCTGGCTCTGAAGCTGGTTCCTCAAAAACTGCCCTGAAGTATTTTTAGTTCACAGAGAATGTGAAGAAGCCCAGAATAACTGTCCTTTTCATGATCATCTGCTAAGTTACAATTTCGCAAAAAACCAGCATCACCTAGAAAATCCCACTACAAAATTCCACAGGAGATACATTTAATTCAGAAGGACTGAATGACACGTTACAGCAAGACCTGATGGTTTGAAAGAACCCACTGATTTTCAGTTCTATATTCTTAGCACAAATACTTAAAATTTGAGAATGGCTTCAGCTGAGAGGAGTCTTCAAAGACTAATTTAAATGTTTGGTGGGATGGTGATGTAATTTGATAAAACAAGTTTTTGTTTACTTTCTTAATCACTTTTTAATTGCACTGCATTTTTCTCTTTGATAGATAAATTTGCATTATGGAACACAGTAGAACAAGAAAGCTGAATGTTATTAGTTTTCTATAAATTAATATACTTTATTTCTAATTCCACTCAACTGCTCATTTCCTCCAAAATCAAAGCCATTGCAGCTGACTCAGCCAGACCCAGTGAGGTGAGATGAGCAGGATTCACACTTTACATTAAAACACATGGCTTTTAAATTTTACTATTTAAATAGTTTGACATATTAAAAGCATCCTTCATTTCTCTCAATTAATAAGAAAATTGAAATACACACTCCTGTGTGTACTCTACCAGAGTAATTGATTTTAACATTCTCAAGCTCTGGATTATTCCAGATTTTTCTCCTTAATTGTTGATCATGTACCAAACCACAAAGCCAGTGGTGATTTTTGGGAGGTAAATAGGGAATATTCAAAGTCTGAGGTTTTTCTCGTGGAGTCAGTTGCCTTAAGGCAAATATTTCCGTAATGAAAAAACAAGTTGTTATCTTCAAGCTGTGATTGTTCCAAATGTAGCTGGTTTCAAACATAACTGCTTGGCACAGAACATGATCTCTGGGCAAAAAGGAGAAGCAGGAAATGCAATGGCACTGAGAGCTGCAGTCAGAACATGAAGGACCCTCCAGGACAAAGGCAGTGAAATGGGGCTCAGATCATTCCCCAAAATCCATCTGAGGGACAAAGATCTTTCATTCCAAAAGCAGAACAGGAGTTAACCAGCAGAGGAACAGGGACCAAGGCAGGGAGTCGAGGCAGACACGGACTAAATATTGACAGCTCTGTTTGTTTTCCACTTCAGGGTTATCCAGCACAACGTTTGTTTGTTTTGCTGGAGATTTTATTGTTAAATACCTTTAAACTGGTAAACACTTTGCCCCCATGTCAGAGAGAAAAGCTGTTTCCATTGCAAGTATGAACTGTGCTCCAGTGGCTGTGCCCTTACAGAACGCTTCTTGTACCTGAGAACATCTCACACCTCCTGGCAGAAAACAACAAAACGCCTTCAATTATGATTCCATGAATAAAGACAACCCTCATTACAAACTTTTGCTACAACGTTTGCATTCACA
The DNA here is from genome assembly GCF_047830755.1 of Zonotrichia albicollis. NCBI lineage: Eukaryota > Metazoa > Chordata > Aves > Passeriformes > Passerellidae > Zonotrichia > Zonotrichia albicollis. Next base: position 17,959,606 of record NC_133832.1, read on the forward strand.
CAATTCCTTTGTTCTGAGCTGGTTCTGTAATGTTGTAAAAACCTCTATTTTCACTCACCTGAATGCCTTTCACATCAGCACAGATGAAGGTCAGTGCTTTTATAAGCTTTCCTCCTCTGTAAGCCCATAATACTCTTATGACATTAAGGTATGTACTTAAAGACTTGATTGCTGCCTTTCATTTACTTAATATCTTGGCAAGTTTGCAGCACTGCCACGAAATCTGTTTAGTAGCAAAGCACACAACTGTTCTGCTTTTTAAGCTAGGCTTATTTATATAAATTTATTCCATAGCCTGCTCATCTTATTTTAATGGCCAGATGTTCTTTTCTCTTCACTTCTTAATAAACAAATACCCTTAACTAACCAGACATTCTCAAAGTTCTTCATCCTAATGGCTTTGATATTTCCAACTTCTTTTTCATTTTTTTTTTTCATTTTTTTGGCTACCTTCTCCTATGAAGAGTTAAGGGCACCAAAGGTATGTCTAACATAAAAATGTTCATTTGTAAGGGAAAAACAGGAATATATCAAGCTCATGCTCTCAGAAATAGTTTACTTCAATATCTAACTGCAAGCTCACCACTTTTCCTAAAGTGAGCCCGACATCTGTTTTTGTTTACCATTTGGTAATGACATGAATTCATACTAAGAGGATGAAGCAAAATTTAAATGTAAGTATTCCCTTAGATGCACTGGATGGAGAATATAACATTTCCAAAACTCCATTCATCTCCTAACAGGGTACATGGAGGCTGCATGATGGCTTGGTTGTTTTAAAAACAACAGTTGGATTTACAGAAAACAATGCTGTGGAAAACATTTCATACAAAAAAACCCCAAAAATCCACAAACAAAAACCCCCTCACATAACAAAAACAAAGAAAAAGCTTCACTCTTCTAATGCAGCATTATTGACCAGTTTTAGTTCTGAATGTAAGCATTCTTTTAAGGATAAGCAATGGCTCTGCTCATTATTAAAGTCAGGCTAAACCCCACTGTCGACCAGAAAAGAAATAATACTCATGTAAAATACAATAAAAGAGCACAGACTCATGTCAGTAACAGCTTCACAAACCTGCTATCACAGAAATATTGCCAAAATCCCAAATAAAATAGATTACAAATATATCAGACCCCAAATTACATGTTTATGTAACCCAGAGTGTGTTCTCCCTCCCTAAATCTCTTGTTAGTGACTCTCACTGGGGTGTGTGGGTGACTGAGGCTGGGGGGATTTTGCAGAATCTCTTCCCAGCCTGGTCATTCTGCCTCTGGCCATTAACACTCACAGTGAGGATTAAAATTATGTGTGAGATGTAGATTAAAGCACCACAGTTCTGTCTAAATGGCACTGTTTCAGAAACAGCCTGTGTTGTGCTGAATTATGGAAATTCACCACTGACAACACATTTGTAAAGTTCCTTAAGATAACTCTGTTGTGCTCTGTTTTATAATTAAAATGGGAATTGAACCATCCACACAAACTGAGTTTATTTAGCATCATTCCTCCTGTCCTGTTTCACTTGCACATGGAATAATTTTAAAACAGTGGCCAATACCATGCAGACAGAGCTGCCCTCATGTCCCAGCCTTGCAGGACCACAAACCATCTCCAGCTCCCAAAGCACAGGGGTTTGTACAAGCCAGGGCTGGCCCAGGGGCAGCACCAAGGTCCAGCTGCAAATCCCAGATTTGCAAATCCCAGATTTCCCAGCGCAGGCAGAATCCCAGACAAGGGAATTTTCCAGCCTTTGGGGTGGGAGGCTGGCAGCATTTGGGCACTGCCATTCCCAGAGTGGTCTGTGGGGCAGGGCTGAGCACCAGGAGATGCTGCTCACCATTCCTTTCATCCCCTGGATGCAGTGAGGGATCAAAGGGGGGAAAGCAAGGAAATAATGAACCCTATGCAAAACCAGCAAGAGCAATTTGCTGCCATTGGAACACTTGTTACATCAGGAATAGAAGGCATTGTGTGCTGTTCAAAGGTGCTGATCACACAGCCCTGGGAATCAAAGGCACTGATGTGCTTGGAAGGTATTAAACACCCAGTTAAAATAGAATTTCCAAGTGTCTTTTGGTGCCTGAGCATCAGACAGCGTGGGCTGAAGCATGGAGTGGTACCCCTGAAATTAATAACTTGCCTTAACCACAAGATCTGAGTCTTGTAAGTCCTGATTAATGAATTTGGAACTGAGAATTCAGGAAATTGTTCAGTGTAAAATGAGTTTGGATGAGTTTAACCCAGGATGAGGGAGTGAGGAGGGTTTGGATTGCCTGGAATTGGTAAAGTGGATACCAGGAGATCACCAGCACCAAGGGCAGCAAAACACCCAGGCTGGGCACCTGCAGTGACTCCTTGAAGCCTTTGAAGGAACATGAAGAGAAAAAAAGACAGAAATAAGAATAAATCCATTGGATCCTTTCTTTCCTTTTCACAGCCAAATTTAAGGAAAGGAAAGACTAACTCTAATATTATGCAAAAAATATAAGAGAAGGATATTGCAATCATAGAGGACCTCAAGCACTGATTTAATTCTCAACTGTAATTCTAATTACAGACTTTATAAATTAGTTTTGATTCTTCCTGAAAAGTTCTTCATGGGCTGTGTTCTGAGGTAATAATATCTGATGTAATTGATAGTGTTAGGAAAATTCCTTTACAAGTCTCATATGATTGCCTTCAGTGAGAGTAATTATTCCCTTCTAAATTTTTGATTTACAGGTCTTGTTCCAAATGAAGGCTAAAAGGTTAAAGCCAGGGCTGAGATGGTTCTGTCTCCCTTGGACACGAGGGAAATGCTCTTTTAGCCCTACTGAAACAATCTGGGATTCTCACAGGGAAGAAGCCTTTTCTTAGTCAGATTTTACAATTTCCTGGCTTTGATTCAGGAAATAAAATCTTTCCGTAGTTCGTTGATTCTCTCAAACCCTCAACTGGTAAATCCAACAGTTAGATTGTGATTGTAAAAAAGTGAGTACAATAATCATAAATTCTAACAATGATTTGTGTTGGAAGGGACCTGGTTCAGGTCCTGCCGTGGCAGGGACACCTTCCACCATCCCAGGCGGCTCCAGCCCTGTCCAGCCTGGCCTGGGACATTTCCAGGGATCCAGGGGCAGCCACAGCTGTGCCAGGACCTGCCTACCCTCAAAAGGAACAATTTCTTTTGCAACCTAATCTAAATCTCAATTATATCATTATAAAGACAATACACCTTGTCCTTTCACTGCATGACTTTGTACCAAGTCCCTCTCCAGGTTTCTTGCAGGACCTTTAATTACTGGAAGGTGCCAGAAGGTTCTTCATGCTTGAGCCCTAAGGGAGTGTTCAGGAGGTCCTGCTAAGATGATTTAGTTATTTAGTTTTTATTTATTTATTTATTAAAGTTATTTAGATCCCTACAGACTTTTCCTCCCTTGACACCAGCAGATTTTCCAAGCCTGGTCACACCCGAGTCCTTTTCCTGGATCTTTGTCCTGCCCACCATCCTGTCCCACTCTGTGTATTCTCCCTGAAAGTGAGGGTTCAGGGAGATGGATTTAAGTGCTCCTTTATCTCCAGGCTGCTGATGTTACTGGGAAAATACCAGAGCTAATTCTCTGCTTACACAAATTGTCCTTTTCATTCCTCTGCATCTAACTGATATGAATGTAATTAACTCCATTAACTTGCACGGTCATATTCTCTCCCCTCCCCCCTTTTTTTTTATTAACACAAATGAAAGAGGATTTGGATCCTGTTTTGTGAGGCCAGTGCTGCAGAGATTGGTGCTAGGGAAGGCACCTGGCCTAGGAATACACCCATTTACAGTGCTGTCCACACCAGGAGAGTCTGACACACTCCCACAGCCAACCCACAGTGCATTTTAATTTAGATGAACCCTTGCTTTAGAGAGGATTTAAACTATCTCAGCAATGGCTGATTGACATAAAATTAAAAGGGAGAAAGAGTGGCTTTGGAAGTGGTTGTGAATATATTTAACTTGGTGCTGCACTGAGGGAATGGATGGACTGCCTCTCATGACCTGTGTGGAGAGGCAGCGGAATGAAAATGTGGCTCTGCACTTTGCCTTTCCCTTTTCATACCTGTCACGCCCCAGATTTGCCACCCTTGGATGAATTGCTGTTCCTCCCATGCATAGTGTGAATTGTTTGATGCATTTCTCCAGGAGCTGTTAAATCTGGGCTACAGCAAAGTTGTGTCATTTACCCTGAGCCAGGGGTGACATTCCACCCAGCAGCAGGACAGGGAGACACAGGAGCCTCCGTTTTGTTTTTGTTAAGGAGAAGCACCTTGCTCCATTTATTCTATATTTATATAGTTTAGAATAAATATTATATATATATATATAATATTATATATATTTATATATAATATATAATATATAATAAATATATATTTAATATATAATTAATATATTAATAAATAATAATCAATAAATAATATTATATATATTATATATATATAATATATTATATATATTTATATAGTTTAGAATAAATTATTTCCTATCATGTGCTCAACTATTTATTTGAGGCATCAAAAAAAAAAAAAAAAAAAAAAGAGAGGCAAATTCACAACATCTACAGGCACTTAAGGGAAAATATGTCACCCATCCCTTTTCTCCTCATATTTAGATGGATTCCATCTCACACAGGGGTGTACAAGAAAATACTGAAACACAGCTGTCCATGGGAAAGGGTTTTCTACAGGGCAGCAATTGTGTTGCCTTTAGAATAAATTCAAATTGTGCATTGGTGGGAAATTCAAAGAGAAAAAACACCACAACACCTGAGATTGTCACATCGGAATGTTCCAATCAAAATAGTCATTCCCATGGTAATTTTCTTTAGTTCCTTTCTTTAGAAACTGTGCCTCATGAAACAATAGTCCTTGTACAAGAGTTTGCAAGCAGAATATAGAAAAATGTGCTGAGTTATCAATTTATTTTTCAACATCTGTTAATATTTGTGCCTGGTGAGTGAAAACAGTTCTGGTGTTAGGGGTGGATTGCATATTGTCTGCATCCAGAGTTATTTTTTAGTGGTGAAACATTCTATTTTGGTATGTTGTAAGTGAAGATAAAGACAGAAATTTCAAAACAGTGCATAACAAATCTGTAAAGATTATAAACAGATGAAGCTGACTGACACCTGGTTGAATTCTCTTTACCTGACTCATCTATTTTTTCTTTACATAAAAACAGCAAAAGCAAAAACAGAGAGAGCTTTTATCAAATCCACAACATTGATATATAGGACACAGAGGTTCCACATGATACTTTGACTATTTTCAAATCCTGCAGAAAAAGCAACAAATCCAGTGAGGGCAGATTGCCCAGGCATTTCACGGAACACTGAGGGATTGTACCAGTTCATGTTTAGAGAAATGTTGCTCAGTCCTCTCCTAATTCTCTCTCATGAGAGATGGGACATGACATTTACAGCCAGAACTGACAGGAATGCTCAGGTGCCACCCCTGCAGGACTGGCAGGAGCAGGGGAACGTGCCCAGAACCACAGAGCTGCACCAGTGCCACCAATGCCACCATCTGTAATGATGCCTTTGGGTTTGAGATTTTGTATTTTTAATATATTTGTAATCCTGCAGTTCTTTAGTGCATAACTCTGAACTCCATGCACAGTGTGAGCTGCTGCTTCCCCATTTGGGGCAGACACAAGAATTCCTCTCCAGGCTGGGAACCAAGGACACCTCACTGCCTCAGGCCCTGAGATGGGAACTAAGGTGAGTTTGGAGAGCAAACTTGGGGTCAATGACTTCACTATCCTAAGCTATAATTGGAATATTAACCCCTAAAATGCAAATGGACCAAACTAACAAAAGTGTGAAAAGCCATGACCCCACATCCATTTTTGGGTGTAGGCCCTGGGGGGCCTTGTCTGCCTTAGATGTACTTGAAGGCCCTTCAATAAATATCACTGCTTTTAATTCCCTTATTTCTGTCTGGCCTCTGGTTTTAGGCAGCCCAAAAAGATATCAGCCCCACAGAGCTGCACCAGTGCCCCCAGTACCCCCATCTGTACCAGTACCACAGCTGCAGTGCCACAAAAGCTGTGAAATGAGTGGAAGAGCACACATTTAAACCCTGCCTTAATTGTCTCACCAATGCTGTCACCCCTCAGCACAGCTCGCTGGATGTGTCCTCTGACACAGTCAGTCTTTCTAAAAAACCTCAAAGCGAAAAAGGCAGGATGTAGCAATCCCCTCCACGTTAAAAGCTGTACTTCTGAGCCTTTCATTAGTATACAGAAGGTGAGCCTTTAATTACAAACCTTTCACAGTCTGGAGCACCCTAGGGCTTCCAAACATCCTGGTGAAGGCAGGAAGGATATTTCAACTTCATTTCAATTCCCTGAAACTTTTGTCAACAGCCTCATTGCAAGTGGAAACTGCTCAGTGCTGCTCAGCTGTGCTGCCTCAGCTGCTAAACCAGCCCAGCCCTGGAAAAAAACCTGCCCTCATTAAAAGAGACAGGCATGAAATAAGACTCAGCCTCAAAAACCTCTAAACTACTGCAGCACTGAAGGATGAATGTAAACTTTGAATATAAACTGAATGTAACCAAATCTCATGAAGACATTTGGCCATAAATGTATTTTCTGAGCCCTGTGTTTGGTGGACAGGAGGGGAGCAGTGGTGTGGGAGATGTTTTTGGGTCCCTGCAGGGCTGCTCTGCACATTGACACCTCAGGAGCTTGCTCACACCCGCAGGGAGCCTCTCTGAAGGCTGATTTCTGTCACCAGCAGGAATTCAAAATCCTCAAAATTCAACAAGTCACAGCACAATGCGCTGTTCTGCAGGCTGGCAGGAAGTGATTCCAAGCTTTGCTGCTGTGATGTGGGCACTCCTTGCATCCTCTGCCTCTCCTCACAGGCTGGGGTTTGGACAGGAGCACAAATCCCTGAAACCTCAGAGCAGGCTCGGCCACACCTAAAATAACCCTGCACAAAGCAGGGCAGCTCCCCCAGCCAAGTGATGGATGGAGCACGGCAGGATAAGTGATGGCTCCTCCTTGGCAAGGCACCTGGGCTGATTAAATGATATTTCTACTTCATTCCTAATTCAAAGCTGATTATTACACGTGCAGTTACTCATGTTGTACTCCCCAGCTTGAAAAATGAAGGTAGAGAGGTTGAAAAGCTCTTTAGCCATGCCAAGGAAGAGGCACACAAGTATTGCACTGAAACCATGAGAAAGGCACTGAAACTTTGGAATAGGCACCAAAACCCTGAAAAAGGCACTGAAAGCATGAAAAAGGCACTGAAACCATGGAAAAGGCACTGAAACCAGGAAAAAGGCACTGAAACCATGGAAAAGGCACTTGAAAGCATGAAAAAGGCATCTCCTCTGAGACTTTTTCATGGTTTCAGTGCCTTTATCAAGGTTTCAGTGCCTTTTTCAAGGTTTAAAGGCACTGAAACTGTGTTCACTGTCCTAAACTGAAATTTCAAAAGTTCTTTACTCATTCATGTTGACTTCCAGTGTGAATTCTCAAGATCTCATCACACTGCAGCCCTTCAGCAGAGACAAATCTCTGTCTTGTAAAAGCCACGATAAAGTGCGGCTGCATCAGAATTGGCTTCTGTGGGCTTGTATAATGTTTGCTGACTTTCTATGAAGATGTGCTAATTAATAAGGCAGAGTATTGTAAAATCTGCAAGCAGAATTATTTTGAACTTTTATTTTTTACCTTTAAACACCAATTAAATATTTCTTAGATGCATGTGATGATGTCTGGTTAAAAACAAATAAGAAAAAATTATAAGGCTTTTTTTGTTTTGTTGGTTTGGTGGGTTTTTTTATGTTTTTTTTTCTTTTTCCTTTTAAATTAGTAGGCAAAAAAATGACATTGGACTGCACAGTCTCTAATGTCAATGAACTGGCTGATAAAACACCATTGACACTGATAACACCAGCAAACCATTGTGTACTGTGCCTCCTATTTAGTGTTGAGGGAAAACATGATCTGCAGCAGCTCTAAAGAGTAAATCTGATCTCTAGAGAGGAGTCTCAATGATCCCATTAACATTGATCATATTTGAAGAAGTCTCAGCCATAATACATTATTAATACGACCCCCTTTTCTGTTTGTTTTTTTGTAATGGTTTAAAAGAAACAAAGGACATTAGATAGAGATGTCTCCATTAAAATAACGTCAGTGGTTGGGCTAAAACCCTCCAATGACAGGAAATCACAGGAAATCCAGAATTCAGAGCTGCTGCTCCCCCTGAGTGTCTCCAGACACCAGCTGAGCTTGTGTGCAATACTGTGCAATATTGAGTAAGTTCAAAACAAGGTGACTAAAGATGAGTCACCTCCTTCCTGCAGGTTTTGCCCAGACCTAATGCATTTTTTGTGTATCAGAGCAGTAACTGTCTCCTGGCTCTCACTCCCTCCACACATGAGATTGTTCTTGGGACTTTCATCCTCCATGAAAGACAATATCATGCTAAGAGTAAAAAAAATAAACCTTCTCAAGGGATTGGATGGAAAGACTTTGCTTAGGATGCTCATCTCCCAGGATAGATGTAATGAGTACAAAAACATAAAAAATCTGAAAATCAGAATTTAGTACCTGACCTGACTCTCTTTAGGTAGTGGAATATAATTTAAGGGACCAAGTCTGCAATTTATTCCTAAGTTTAAAGCAACCTTAAAGATCCAGAGGAAATATTCAGCTGAAACCAATCTGTTCCAAGTTTTCCAGCAGCAGTGGCCTCCTGTCAGTGCCAGGGCTGCTCTCAGGGAACGGGGTGGGAATTCAGGAGCTCTGGGAGCCCTGCCCTGAGCTGGATCCAGCTGAACAGGGCCAGGCTGCTCTCAAAAAGCTGCTTTGGAACAGGGAGGCGCTGCCTTTTCCAGCACAAAGGTGCCTGATGTGCTGTCACTGAAGTGATCAGGGTTATTCAAGAGGCAACGCTCACACAGCGGGGCAGAAAAACTCCCTGTGGAAAGGAAAATCCTCCCCAAATTATTCTTCCCCTCTGAAATTTAGAACATCTAGAGACTCTCAGCCAATGGACAAATCTTATTCTGTTTTTATGGCCTGGGCAGGACAGAGCCCACAGCACCACAACACGGATCTGCAGCCTGAGGTCACCAACTGGAACTGCCAAACCCACTGCAAATTTTTTTTGCAAGTGCTCCAAAGTAAAAGATCACTCTGGCATTGCTAATAGGTTTATTGAAGGGGTTTACTTAGCTGACAAATCAATACAAAACAGCAAAAATGCCTTTTTCTTTTCTTTTACCAACAGCAAACTTTCCTAGTGGGAATGCCACTACTCACGGAATTATAACTGTGCAGGTTTTTGAGCACAGTAAAGTCTTCAATTCTCTTTCAAAAATGATACTTTAGGGAAAAGCATTCCTTCTTTGTTGTAACATATCTCCTTCTTTTAAATTTTTTTTTTAAGGTGAACCTTCAAAAGATTTCCACCTAACATTTCTTCTAATGTGTGCAGACTAATCTAGATGGTTTATGGTCCCTTGTTATATAAAGTACAGGAAAACCTTATTTAATTTCCAATCAAACCTTAATGATTTGGCTTTCAGTTTTCACAGTACTCTTTGTTGAATGAAAAGCAGCTTATATATGGAATTATTCACATTTACACCTTGATTTCACATATGTATACACAGGCACACAGGTATCTCCACACCTGTGTGTGTGTACATCTAAATATCTCTGAGATCAAAGAAATGTGGTTGTTAAAGTTTCCTTTCAGGGAACAACAGCAAAAACAGCAGGGAGCAAGCAGCAGCAGCAAAATGGGAACAGCTTTGGAGTGCAGAGCATGAGAAAGATCCCAACCACATCAGAAAGAGATTTGGGTAATGGCATTCCAGCATCAGGGAAATATCTGGTTCTGCTGCCTTTTGAAGGTGCATCCCTGAGCAGTTGGTATCAATTACCACTGGCAGGTAAAATTCCAGTTCTGTCTTTGTGCAAAAACACAGATTTCGTTCTTTAGGGAAGATGTTTGCTTGCACCCACCAAAAGCTGTTTTTTGAAACAAAGGAAGTTCACCCTTTTTTTGAAAATGCAATTCAAACCAAAGTGCTTTTAGTGATAAGTAGTTTTATATTTGTTATGTGCGTATTAAACTAAATAATACAAATAGTAGATGTTTCCTCTAAGAAAACCCAAACTTTGTACCCAGCTGAGTCCCACCAGGCATCAGAACTGCATGCCCTGAAAACCCAATGAAACCCAGAGATGATGACAAAGGCACTTATAGTGGTGTTGACTTCAAACAGCGTGATTTAAAAAGAAAATAAAAATTCAAAACAAGTCTAGTTGTGTCCTGTTGAATATTAAATCTTCATGCAAGTCTTTCCCCTGTAAACCCTGCTGGCAGCTGTGGACAGAGCTCAGGAGGAGCAGCCTTGCATCTCCCATGAGAGGGGAAAGGACAAACAGTGCCATGGATTCCTGGGCAGATGCATCAAGCCAGGGAAGGGAAGGATGCTCTGCCCTGGCTGCAGCTCCCACATTAACCCAGGAGGTTTTTCCTCACTTTTTTCTCCTTTCCTCTTTATCAGCCCACCACAGAACCGTCCTGTCCATTTCAGAACTGAGGGACAGCTCTGTTAATAAGCTGTAAACCCCTCTCTGTTTAAAGGCAGACTAATTTAAGTACTCAAAGCCCACACATCTATTTGGAATTTCCTGACATTTGATATTTGCTCTGGAGTTCAGCAAGATTAACATTTCGAGGTCAAAGTCATTCAAGTCCTCAGAAAGTAATGCTTGTAATAAAATCCATGCCTGCCTTTATGCTGGCAGATGTTAATTATGTCTTTTCTACAGCACCAGATAGCAGAAAAGGACTAGAGCCCCTTATAAAATGGTCTTGATCATTCAACACCTACCCAATTAATTTTAAATATGGAAAATAATGCTTTAAAAGGAATTTGGTTCCCTACAGAGCTTCTGTGGTCTAAGTAACACTGCGTGCCCATCTCCCTACTGCCAAAGTGGGAGATAAAGAAGAAAATAATCTGAATATTGAAAATAAACTCCACTTTAGTCCCAAAATCTCTTTTACTTGGGAACAGACTGGGTGGGGATGATGGTGGTATCTACTTCTCCTTAGCTGAATTTGAGTGAGAACTTAGGAGGAGAGAAATGTGGAGAAAACCACTGCAAAGCATCCTCATTGAAGTTTTTCAAAACCTCAAAATTACACAAGCACATAAACACATGGAGGCTGGAAAGGTGCTGCTCTACAGCAAACTGAAATAACCCAAGCAGAGATTTCTTTTTCCCCCTGTCCCAGCCCTGCCACCAGGATGCATTTGAATGGTTCAGAGAGCTGAGCAGCTGAAAAACTCCCAAAAACTGATGGGAGGGGGCAGCTGCTGTGTGAGCCAGTGCAAATCCAAGGTTACCAGGGGAAAAGGAGCAGAAGCACAGCCCTCTGAGCTGAGCTGCATTTCTCTCTGTTTTTAGAGGCTCCTTCCAGCCCTACAACAGCTTCAAGAGTGCTGAAGCCTGGAACGGATTGCTGACCTTTGCCTGGACATTTGGTGGGTACACAGCTTGTGCTGCTTTAATTAAATGCAGGGCTGATAGCCTGGACCAGTGGTCAGAAATTCATTAAAGTAATGAGAATGCCTCTGCAGCCACCTTCCAGGCTATCTTTGTAAACTCTTCAGGCAATATTAGAGATTGCAGGGTTGAGAACAGGTCCAGAAATCTACTAGAGGAATAAATGATGATAGGGACTCATTATCAGATGAGAGGAATTAATCCAGATGGCTGGGAGTAGGGATAGGGAAAGTTCACCCTGGTTCTGTTTATTGCAACTGAAATTTTTCCATCCCCAGCATATCAGGGAATGGGGAGAATGTTTGCATAAAATTCTTATTTATAGATAGCTCTGAAACGTCCAGGGAGAGCATCTGATTCGCAGACATTAAGATTTAATTAAGTTCTAAATTCAGTTAATAAGATGGAAAAGTCTGAAAGATTAGACATGAATCCACATCTGAACTTTCCCCAAAAAGTGAAGTTCCTGTAACCAGAGGTTTCCCCCAAGATGAGAATCCTGAGTATCCCTTCCCTCACACCCCCTGTCAGATCTCTGTGCAAAACCCCCAAAAACCAAGCAAAGCCACAGAGCCAGAGCTGTGAGATTCAAAAATCCAAGAATGTGTCTCTGCAGTATTGCTTCATAGCACAGGCACTGGTTAAACTCACAGTGGAGCTGGTTTTATTAGAATAAATTGTGAGCAATCTCACAAAAGCCTTTGCATTATCATTTAAAACTATATTGGCAAAAAGGCTTTTGAGCTTCCAGTGCCTTAAATTTTCCAAACAAGAGCGCACAGCTCATCAGTCCGGATGTAAAAAGTTTGCCTGGTTGGTTTTATTTCCCTTGGCATCTTTCCCTTGTCTCTTGACAGAAGACAGCTCCATTGCTGTGCTGATAAAAGAGCAGCAGAGCTATATGATACTGCCACCTCCATCAAAAATCACTCCTTGTCAAAAATCTCTGTATTATTGCTGCAGCTGAGCGTGGCTTTGGTGAGGATTCAGGGGACTGTGCTGTGACACAGCACCTGTGTTTGCACTGGGCCTTTTGCTCTGCTGGTAATTGTTCCAGGCACAGAACCCTTTATTTTTGGTCCCTGCTCTACTTGTCAACAGCTTCGTGGGCAGGCTGTTGGGAGAGCTGAGCCTTTGAGAGCCTGTTTTCCAGGTAATTAAAAGTAAAGATTTTTCCTCTTGTCATTTCTGCTGCCCCAGGATTTTTGCTCACTTCTCCATTGAAGTGAGCAGCTCTTTCAGGAATGACACCTCTGGTCAGCACAGCTGCACGGGTGCAGCACGGATTTCATTGTGCAGGGCTGTGTTTGGCCAGCTGAGAACGAGACAACAATTAGAATAAAGCCCTTGTAAAGCGCCTGCATTCAGGCAGATGTAGCATGCTCTTTTAAGAGATAATATGCCTGGGAGAATGAGATGGCAGAACTGAGCTAAGATGTAAGCTGCTTTGAAAAATACCCATCCCCAGTTCAGCTGTGCCCAGGGGTACCTGAGCTGTTGTCAGACAAATAATCCACAGTGAGCCACGACAATGCAGCTCTGTGGCAGAGGAACAAAGCAGGGAAGGAAATTCACGATGCTTTCTCTGGCAAGAACAGTTTAAATTGCCCTGTTTGAGGCTGAGAGCCAGGAAGGATTTGGGGGTGAGGCTGGGCATGTCCCGGCCCTGTGCCCTAAGCCGAGCTCAGGGAGGGGATTCTGCCCCTCTCAGGTGGGACCCCAGCCCAGGAAGGAGCTGCAGAGAATCCAGATGAGGCCACCAAGCTGCTCCTGACCATGGAAACAGGCTGGGACAGCTGGGGGGGTTCACCTGGAGAGGAGAAGATTTGGAGTGAGGCCAATTATGGCCTCCTGCACTCAAGGGAGCCTGCAAGTGTCACAGACATCTTTTATGAAAAGTCCTTTTCTTAGGATTTTTTCTCTTGAGAAGCTGAGAAGCTTCAAGAAGAAAATGTAAACAATAATTATCTGCTGCTGTGGGATCTGTGATTGGTCTCATGTGGTTGTTTCTAATTAAGGGCCAATCACAGTGAGCTGGCTCGGACTCTCTGTCTGAGACACAGACCTTTGTTATCATTCTTTCCTTCTTATTCTATTCTTAGCCAACCTTCTGATGAAATCCTTACTTCTATTCTTTTAGTATAGTCTTAATATAATATTTATAATAAAATAATAGATCAGTCTTTCTGAAACATGGAGTCAGAGCCTCATCTCTTCCCCCATCCTCAGACCCCCGTGAACACGGTCACATGCAGGAAAGACGGAGAGAGGGATGGTGTGATGGGGGAATGGCTCAAACCAAAGAGGCTTAGATCAGATATTGGGAAGGAATTATTCCTGCGAGGGGGGAATTTCCTTGGATGGAATTCCCAGAGCAGCCGTGGCTGCCCCTGGATCCTGGCAGTGTCCAAGGCCAGGCTGGACAGGGCTCGGAGCACTCTGGATTGTGGAATTTGTCCCTGCCCATGGCAGGGGGTGGGATGTGTTGGGTTTTAAGGTCCCTTCAAACCCAGGTCATTCTGGGATTCTACAATGACGCCATTTCCAGCTGGATATGCAACTTACACCAAGATCAAATATTAATAAAGACTAAAACAGAAGCTCTTCACTTTACCCCGCACAATTCTTTCCTTAGACCTCTACTCTTCTTTTATTTATTTTTTTATTTTTCCCCTATCTTTTCTACTTTATATTAGTCACTAAAAAAATGGAAAAATAAAAAAGAAAGTACTTAAAAAAATACAGCTGCAAATCTTCTCATGGCCTGGCCTCCCACCCTCCCCTCAGAACAGGGTCAAGATCCAGCGGTAAAGGCACTCAGCAGCCACTCCGGAATGCCTTCATTTGTAACTTTGGGAAATGAGGTCAAGAACAAGTTTTTCAAATTCAGAAATAATTTTTCAAATGATTGCAGTGAGGTTCAAGTGTGACACTTGGGGGTCAGTCAACAGGCTTAATAAGCACTGATCAGACACTGGCATGCCAGGCTGAAACCCACCTTTGGCTGCATGAAATTAAGAATTTAAGGATTTGGGGACACAATGACATAATTTTTTCTTTGAAAATGAGGCAAAGCACATTTAGTATTTTCAGCTATACTTCTGCCACATAAAACAGCTGCAGAAAAGTTTTATTTTTATATTGGGTGCCTTAATTTTGGCTTTTTTAAATGCATCAAGTAATTTCATACCACCACAAGTAGGAGCACTTGGAATTAAAGGTCAAGGTATTTCATTAGAGCCAACCCTTCTGAGCAGCAAGAAGGGAATATCTTTCAAACATCTTTCAAACTGTCTCTCAAGTGCTCTGTATTGCAAATGCCCTCTGCTGAACTTGTTTTGGTTCTGCTGGCCTTAGAGAAGCAACAGGAAATTTTTGGAGTTGGTCTGACATAAAATGTTTGTTATTGGCACATAGATCTACAGAAATGATTGCTTAGAAAAGCTGGAGCTGCATTGTTTGGTAGTTAGAGAAAAATGACACACTGATGTTATTTGTTACATCCTGGCATTTGCCTGATAAACTTCATTTTGGTCAATAAGCTGTCTATTATACAAGTAAAAATAATAAATAAATACTTATATAGATATAGATATAGATATAGATATAGATATAGATATAGATATAGATATAGATATAGATAGATATAGATATATAGATATAGATATAAAGACCAGAACCAGAAAAATGACACCACTGTAGAAGAAAACCTGTGTTTTCAGTACCAGGCTAATTTAAAAATGAGTTGATTTTACTTAAGGGTTTAGAAAATAAGTGCATGACTTAATTACTTACAAAATACTAATAAGGGCTTTAATGCTCAAAGCACCTCACAGTTATTTCAGTATTAATAATTTTGATTGCATCTTGTGTTTGTAACAATTGTAACCTCATATAAATACCCTTATACCAACTTTTCCTTGTAGATGAGCACCTTAGCCTGTCTTAAAATCAGGAGCTCGACTTTCAAAGACACTGAGTACAAAACTAACTCATAGTGCAGTGAACAATCAGTAACTGTGGTCAGGTATGCAAACTTTAATAACTCATCCCAATCTGTAGAATACCCTGTAGGACATCTCTTTTCCTTTGAAATTCATTTCAATTCAAGCTGCATTGGTCAAAGTTGACCCTCACTGTCTGAAGCTGAGATATTTCTGTATATCCACGTTAATTCGCATGCAATGAAGAATGAGTCACTAAGAGCTCAGGCAGTTCTGGAGTGTGGGCAGCTTGATTGATCCATCTTTGAGAATGGTACAACATGCCCAGATCCTGTAAATATCCATAAATCCAAATCTGTTTGAAGCAGGTTGAGGCTGGAGCAGATAATTTAGAATTGAGTGGCTGTCTGCTATGAAGTTTGCACAGACAATCTAATGAATAACACTTTCAAAAGTCTAAAAATGTCAACAGTTTAAGGAAACAAGAAAAAGAGACAACTGTCTCTGCCAAATATCAACTCCCTATTGCAGAAAATTAGCAGTGCCAAGTTTTCTCAAAGAAAGAAACCCTGTGGGTCTTTGCTGATTCAACTGCAGCAAAGAACACTTTATTTCCTTCCCTTGGTCTGGTACATGTGCAGAGCATTTTAGATGCTTTCTGCAAAAACAAAATAAAGAGGAAATATTTTCTTGACCTTGGTGCTTGGTGCAGAGAATTGTATTCCAAATTGTTGGGATTTTGTCCACTCAGGATACAGGTGGGTTGATTTAATAATGAACTGGCAATTTTCAGTTCTTAGAGCAACACAGGATGGTTCAATGTAAGCATCTCATATCCTGGTAAGCAAGACCATGTTTTGATATTTAAATCCATATTCATTTTGGGTTTCAGCTCATCATTTTTAGTTTTGCAAGTGCCTGAATGTAAGTGAGATCTGCAGACAAAAGCAGCTGTACATCAAGAGGGGTGGAAATACATGGGGAGTTCTGAGCCTCATCCTAAACTCCCTATTCCAGCAATATTCCAAATGCCATCTGTTGTTGCATGTGAATGTTGTTAGTCTTCTAACATTAGCTGATTAGTCTTTCCTTGTGCATCCAAAAGAATGGAAATATCTCAAAATACATTTTTACAGTAGAGACTGCACTACTAAATGGAGGGAAAAAATGGCACAGAATCAGTTCATTCTAATGAATGGCAAAGGAGAGAAAATAGCAGATTTGGCTTTCTTAATTATTAAAAAGCAATTAAGTATTTGCACTCAGAATATTTAATGTATCATTTAAATCTTTACGGTATAAATAAATAAATAAATAAATAAATAAATAAATAAATAAATAAATATATCTTGTAGGTATACACCCCTCATGTTTCATTGTATATGATTTATGGACAGACACTTCTGGGGACAAACCAGGTATTTCTGTGGAGAGACAAATGCAAAATGACTCAACACTTAGAGATGTACCAACAAAGAGAACAGCAGTGATTTGCTTCAAGCCTTGCCTGGCTGGGGTCCAGAAAGTGTCTGTGTGTCTGTCTGTGTGTCTGTCTGTCTGTGTGTACCCTGAGGGAAGCACATTCATCTTGGCCAAGTTTCCATGCAAAGGAGCAGAGCAGCGTTTGAGAGCTGTGACCCTTGCACAGAGAGATGGAAAAATCTAATTAAAAAAAAAAAAATCTAAAAAGCCAAATAAACAAACCCAAAAAACTGCAAAACCAAAGTCCTACACAAAAACTGCCAAAGGCACAGACAGAAGGATGCTCTGGATTTTTCCAACATTGGCCATCCTGGAATTCCAGCATTCTCTGTAGATTAAAGCATCACCTCTTCCTCTGGAATTCCTGCTTCTTGGGGCAGATTACTATAAGGAAATGGGAAGTTCGGGAAGATTTCTATTTTCCCTTCAAAATAGATTAGAAAGGAGATATTTCAATATTTTGAAAGTTGGAATTTGCATTTAGCATCTCCCTTTAAACTTCTGACTGTCTCTAATTATGGATGATTCATGTTGTAACACTGAGTGCCTTGCTTAAAGCATTTGCCCACAGCATCAGGCATCTCCACCTGTGGATCAATGCTAATAAACATAAATATCCTCAAATAACCTTCTCACCTGATGGCAGATGAGACAAGAAGAGACAAACAGTCTTGTTTAACCAAACTACATCTTTGCCACCTGTGCATAATTGCATGCAGTATTTGGGAGAGGGTGAAATACATACAGATTTTTAAAATTTGTTTTCAAGATTTACAGAGAATATAATTAAACAGTTACTAATAAACTTTTCTTTTTGAAGAGAACATTACATTCTCAGCAAGATTATCCTTATTTTCAATCCATGTAACTCAGATGTGGAATTCCTTGAAATTTAAGTCCTGTATTTGTCTTCCTCCTTTGAAAGAACCTAAAATGCATTCATATGGTAAAGCTTATTCAGGGATCATGCAAAATAAATGCATTTTCCTGAAAGATCCATTTCAGTCTACTGCGTACAGGTGTACTGAAGTCAGGCTGTGCATATTAAACCTCCATGTAAAAAAACATCAGAGGGAAAATATTGCTCTGCCAGCACTTTGTGCTGTTTCCAGGAGTCGCTGGCTGTGCAGGTGCACAGGACACTTCAGCAGAAGCAGGAGAATCTTTGCATTGTTCCTGTTCCTCCCTGCTTCCTCTCCTAGCCCTGATACTACACCTAAGAATGAGAGAGAAGAAAGAACTTTACAAATGGTGCCAAATAACATTAATCCATTGAAAAGGCCATAAATTAATCCTCTCTTTTTGGGGACTAAAAGCTTGATATCTGTGAGCAAGTATTCTAGGAGCTCTTATTTCATTCCTGAATTGAGAAACCTTCATTAATTTGGGCCATTAATTGTGGAGATTCATTACTGGCATATTTTCATCATTTTAGTTTCCCTTTTAATGTATTCTTAATGAAATGCTTCTATTTTCACACAGGCCTTCTATAGCAGAATTAACTCGGGCAGCTTTGCAAAAGCTGCACTATAAAAAAGACAGATGAATGAGCCATGAGCTTATCATAAACCACTGTGATTTACTAATAATGCTCAGCACTCTGGTATCAGGCACTGCATAATAAAGGCTCGGTGTATTAATTGTTTTCTGTACTGTGACAATTCTGCCCTTTAAAATACACAA
Organism: Zonotrichia albicollis; assembly: GCF_047830755.1. NCBI lineage: Eukaryota > Metazoa > Chordata > Aves > Passeriformes > Passerellidae > Zonotrichia > Zonotrichia albicollis. The sequence goes on from NC_133832.1 coordinate 17,978,294, forward strand.
ATCTGTGAACTCCAGGCTTAGAAGCAGCCAATTTGTCTCCTGGGTGGTAAATATTGGTTTCAGGTGCTCTTGTCCCAGCTCTGTTTTCCTTCCAGAATTCCCTCTGGCATTAATGGGATGTGAAACATGCAATGCAGAGAGGGAAAAGGGGCTCTGCACTGGGAAGGTGGATCCAGGAAAACCTGGATGAGCAATATCTTAATTATCAGCATGTCTCAGACATTCATAAAATATGAAAATGAATAAGAAAAAAACCCCAGACAAACATGCAGCCAAATACACACATGGAAATAATACACCCACACTGAGAATGTGCACAGCCTGTTCAGGATCCTGAGACAGACATCTAACGAGGTTAATTGGACTGAAAACCCAAATTGTCTACAACAATTCCTTTCCTATTCTCCAGACCTTTCCCTGTATGCCTTTATTTGGGTGACAGCACAAAGGAATTCAGATTTTATTGAGGACCCTTCAGGTACAGTTGATGGCTGCAGGTGTGCAGCACTGCTCACCTGCTCTAGCAGGGTGTGTGATATCTATCCACTGGTTTCCCAATCTCACTGGCAAATTCAGTTTACAATTAACAGAAAATACTTTTAAAATTAACTTTTTTTTCATTTATGTAACAACCATCAATGTATTTTCAAATTTAATTTCACATCCTTAGCTTTACATTTCAGTTAGTGAGGGAAGTATAAAAATCCTCGTTGAAAACACCTTTGGCATTTCACAGGGATATATTTTACAAGTTTTTTTTTCCTTCCATAGGTACATTTTTAGCCATCAAGGTATTAATTAGATAGATGTTTTCAGAACTTAATTCTCTATAAACTTCCTCAAGTCACACTGGTGAAAGCCACCAACACCACCTGGACCTACACAAATGCTCCAGTGCTTGGTACTGGGAGTTGCATTCAGCAGCCCATTCCTAATCAGCACATTTTGTTTGTATCAATCACTTAATTACAGCCCTAACATTAATGATACCTCAAATTCTTAGATGAGCAACCTGCACTTCAGCTTTGATTAAATTTTTTCCCCAGAACAGAGGAAGGACAGGAAAAAATGGGAAACTTTGTTCACTCAACTTTTAATTTAATTTCAAAGCCAAAAATCTGCAGCTTGCTCTAACTGTAACTCAGATTTCAAACAACAATTTGTCTTGCAACAAACAAGACTGGCAGAAACAACACAGTGTTAAATGCAATTTTTTAATGGAAGTATTTTAGGAATATTTTTGTGTTTCACCTTCATGCCATAACATTTCATAGTGCTGAATTCCTTTTGGCACAAATGTCCTTAAATGTCACCAGCTCATTAGTGCAAACATACTCACTCCTGCTTGTAATTCCAGGTTACTTCTGATTAAAGTGCATTTTTCAAATGGTACCTGCTCACTGAGGATTAATTAGAAGCACCTCCTTGAGGAGTTGATTTCTAAAAGCTAACCTCCACCAGTATCTGCACACAACAATCACAGAGCTTAAATGATGGATTCCAAATTATTTGCAGTGCAACTTCACATCAGTCCAGGTTATTAATCTTTCCTAGCAAGTTATAGAAAAACAAAAAAAAAGTTATCTGTGTTCTGTGTCCTTATATAGAAAGTTCTGTTTACTTCCATAGAAAAGATAAAGTTACCTAGGAAAAGATAACACAGGGTGGAAACTTGAATTGAAGTGGAAAAGAGAAGACCACAACCTTCCCAAGACAGGAGATGATGGGTTTGACTTTTTCTCTTGCTGCTTTCCAGAAGCTACGGGATTTAGGAATGCTTATTTAAAAATGGCATTTCCAACTATTTCATCCAAAACCTCAATGAGATCTATCAAACCTTATCTGAAGTTCTTGTTTATGAAGTTATTATTTAACCTGGGTTTTTTTTTATGTGTACATCCAACCTGAACTGGCAGAATTCCCCACAGCTAACCAAACTCCTGGCTCCTTGGGCTCCACTTGTGACTTTTTCATTCTGCAAGAACACTCACCCCACTCCCAATTTGATTTCAGAGCTCTCCATTTTTCCCTGTATTGACAGAGTTGTTTATGGCTCTCCTCAGGTACAGGCCTTGGGCCCCATTCTGCATTTATCTGCTCCCATTAAGCGGCGCCATTAAAGACATTTCCCCAGCTCTCTTGGCACTCCATGAATGTTTGTGACATTAAGGCTTGAATGTCTTCAAATTTCCTACAGCTAAATGTTGACAGGCTTGAATTCTTATTTATGGGTTCCCTGCAGTAACAAACTGCATGTTCCTCTTTGACAGTTGCTTTCATGATGAGCTCTGCTCACAAAAGGTTGATGTTTTGAAGCAGCATTTGAGCAAAGCCCCGCATTTTAAGGACCAAATTTACTGCAGCACTAAAAAAACCTTAAAAACACATCGATATAAAAGGATGTAATCAGATGTTTAAATGGTATACTGAATTATGTGGGCTTATTTCAAGCAAACAGCTCCATCAGAAAAGAAATTCTGGCTTTTTTTGAATAAGGGATGAGGACAGAAGTATCTTAATTTCCAGCTGTATTGAAGAACAAGGCTCCCACAATCATAAAACAGCCAATGCAGATCAGGATTTTATATCACTGTCCAGCACCCACAAAAAACGCAGAACTTTCAAATTTTAGTTTTTGTGTTAATTCCTTTTAGATACATTCCACTAACAGTCAACCAAACAAGCTTAGCCAAGAACCTGAGCTCAGGGAATTTTTTCCTAATTTTATATTAATTAATATTATATTATTAAACAATACAGAAGAAAGCACAGTAGTAATTTATTGTGCTCAGCTAAAGAAGAAAAAAAGGTTCATTTAAGGTACAACTAATAATTATAAACATGAAAAAGAAAAGCTAGAAAAAATTATGGCCAAGTTATCACAAATTCAGAATCTCTGTGTTAAGCCAATATATAAAGTAGCATATATAAAAACATAAATGTTCCCTAAGCAGGTCAGAGATTTTTAATATAGACAATACATTGGAATATTTGTTTACACAGAGCCCACCAATCCTGTTTGTACCAGCAGATGAAATTGCAATGATGTTGTATTCACTGCTGTGCACTGGAACAAACAGGGACTAAAAGCAACAGATAATCAAATGATAGTGCAAAAACTCTGTTCTGTATTCATTCACCCTTGGAACATGGCTGACATGAAAATCTTCATCTCCTGAGCCTGCCCAATTCCTTCAGCCTTGTGCTGCTGCACTCGATATCCAATCGGGGGTAACGTTTTGCTCTGGAATCATAAATCACTAAATCTACAGGTGGCAAGGGCAAGAAACAAGGTACCCAGAAGGCAGAATAAGTAATTCACAAAAGCCACAAGGCCAAGGTAGGAATGTGTTCTCCTCATTTTCTGTGCTGCAGCACTTTTCCAAAGGTTCAGAAGCAGGTATTTACAAACAAGAGTCAAGTGACTTGACTCTCATTTTTTTCCTGTGGTATCAGCAGGATAACATTGATTTATGTGGGGACAAGTTCAAGCCCAGCATTTGTTCTTTGTAGACTGCCTTTCTAAAGGTGAGACTCATAGTTCAAGCCTTACACACCAAATAAATTCCACTTAAATCTACTTTGATGGCTTAATTGGGGTGTATGACTCGAGCTGGCCTCCTGCAGAGCGCTGAATTTCACTGTGTTATTTGACCTTATTGTGAGAGCAGTGTTGCATCTTTTACTGTTTGTTTTATTCATGATCCAGAGGTGAATACAATAAATAAAAGCTTGGAAAAGCATTCTTGAAGCAGTCCCAGTGTTGGATGAAAACCCTGTTTACCTTACCCTGGGTGAGCAATGGGACTGCAAACACCAGCAGTGCTCAGGTTAACTGCTCACTTAGAGACATGGTTGGACTGCACTTATGATTTTACCAGCACCCCAAAATCCCGGCCTCAGCCTGCACATGGCATGAGGTGCATGAGATACAGAACACACAGAATACTCCCAAAAGGAATTTCCTTCTTTACCCAACAATTCTGCCCAGATTATGGGAAATGGTCACATCCAAGCCAAGCACGGGGAACAATTTTGTTGCTGGTGGCTGAGCAGGATTTCACACAAAGTGCAGACCACACTGCATTGGTTCCATCAGCACACAAACCTCCTTTTGCTTGCTCTGCTATGCTCCAAGTGAACCAATGTGCGTGGAGGAGCCACCTTGTTTTATTCGAACACAGCTGTGCTGTGACAGTGTTTGCAGGGGTCCAAGGATGAGGGAAGAGATGAGGATCTGACTCCATGCTGCAGAACGTTTGATTTGTTATTTTATAATATATATTAAAAGAAAATGATATATTAAAACTACACTGAAAGAATAGAAGAAAGGATTTCATCAGAAGGCTGGCTAAGAATAGAATAAGAAGGAAAGAATGATAACAAAGGTTTGTGTCTCGGACAGTGTCTGAGCCAGCTGACTGTGATCGGCCATTAATTAGAAACAACTTTATGAGACTAATTACAGATCTACCTGTTGCATTCCACAGCAGCAGATAACCATTGTTTACATTTTGTACCTGAGGCCTCTCAGCTTCTCTGGAGAAAAAGTCCTAAGCAGAGGATTTTTCATAAAACATGTCTGTGACAATTGTGCTCTGATTAACAAAGACCAATATTAGTAACATATTAATAAACAGACTAGCAACAGAGGCTTGTTTCTTGAAACCAAATTAATAAATTTAATATTTCAGATATGGCTCACTCAGCTCCATCTTGGAGGGTTTTTACCTTGCCTACCATTAACATTGGGTGTGTGGCCAGCAAGGAGAGGGACTCTGGAGGAAGCTGTTTGAAAAGGCATCTCCTGTTGGCACAAACTCCACACCAGGATGGCTCCAGGCACTGGGTCTGCATGTCCCCCTCCCCCTGGCAGTGCAGAATTGCAACTGCAGCTCTGCAGCAAAGCTGGGGCTCTGGACTCAGCCCTGCCACCAGGCTGGACCACATCACAGTCAGGATGCCCCAGCCCAGATCAGAGAAATGCAGGGAAATGCACACACCTGGATTTCTACTGCTGAAATCCACCCATGGCTTCTGCCTAGAAGGAAATTACTCAAAACCTCAGCTCAAAAAGCTTCATACAAGCCATGAAATCCTTGTAATTCTCTATAAAGTTCATGTTTCCAAAGTGTGTTCTGCTGTGCAGAAGGAATTGTGCTGAGCCCTTCTGCAGGTGCAAAACAAATCTCTCTCCTCTCCTAACACTGCCCTCAACCCCACTGGGCACAGATCCTTCAATATGGACCCAGATGGAGCGAAGGAACGCGGATGTTTTTGGAAAAGCAACGTGACACAGTCCTGCTGAAAGCACTGCAGCAAATGGCTGCCAAAATTCAGCCTCAAACTCTGCCCTTGGTGCCTCCATCACCCGCAGCCCCTCTCACCCAGCCTGCAGGGATTGCGGAGCCTTGGAGGAGCAGAAAGGCTCCAAACCCCCTGATAAAAACCATCCCCATAAAACAACCACTCTGCTGCCCTTTAAGGGAAACGACAGCCCATGACCCCCTGTTCCAGAGGATTTTTGTGTCTGTTACATTTTTTAAGCTACAGATACTAAGTCTGGAGCAAAATGTCAGCCATTCATATACTTTAGCAGTTTAAGGAGAAGAATTAGTCGATGAAGAAGAAGAAAAATCCCCTAACCTTGCAGTTTTACTCTATTTCTAGATATTGATTGCACTGAAGCTCATAATATCCACTTTACCAAGAGGAGAGGGGCAATAGCAGCAATTACCTGTTCACAAAGAGAAATATAAAAGCTCTGCCAGGAACAGTGGCTGAAATTAATTTAGGAGTAGAGCTAGATTAATTTTGCAGTCTGAAATTTTTAAGGGACTTAGAAGCTAAATATCACTTTTATTAACTATTCAATATTTCACAATACTTAATGAAGTCCATCAGAATTGTTAAAATTATATATATATATATATATATATATATATATATAATATTGATGATGCTAACTAATTGTCTTTAATCTTTAATACAAGTACTCAGAATCCAGGAGTCTTCAAACAAGATCTCAAACTTTGAGGTAAATTTCAGAGATGCCCCAAGTTCCTACCTGATTTTTGGGGCATTTTTTGGTTGGGTGGTTTCTATGATTTTTGGGGAATGAACAAAATTGGATCCAAAGAGTAATAAATATTTCTACAGTAAATACAGCAGGGAAGAAAAGAAAAGAAAAGAAAAGAAAAGAAAAGAAAAGAAAAGAAAAGAAAAGAAAAGAAAAGAAAAGAAAAGAAAAGAAAAGAAAAGAAAAGAAAAGAAAAGAAAAGAAAAGAAAAGAAAAGAAAAGAAAAGAAAAGAAAAGAAAAGAAAAGAAAAGAAAAGAAAAGAAAAGAAAAGACTTTCTTATCACCAGTTAGAGTTCTCCATCTGAGAGATGGAAATGATGCCTCAGTCTGGCCTGGGAATCAGTTCTTAGCAAAAACCTAGAGAATACATGCACAGCCTTGCTCCACCATGGTTATCCCAAAGGTCTAAAGGAGGAGAACATCCAGGGCAATCCAAAATTTTGACCACAAATGCCAAACAATAACTTCCATCAAACTCTTCAGGAAAAAGGAGGGAATAAATAAATTTTCGTATCGCGCATTTTGAATTCCAGTCTCAAGGTCCATCCTATTTGCACTCGCACTGCAAACAATAATTCATGAATTTAAAGGTTCTAATGCAACACAGTTAACACCCAGCTCCCTGGAAAGGGCTGCTGCAAAGTCGGATATAAACACATTAAATTCTAGCAAGGAGCTGCAGAGCCACTGAGATCACTGTACCTCAAAATCACTTATTAGTCATCCTAATTTAAGGTAACACTCTAAAAATAAGGCTGCTCTCCATAGGGCTCAGCCATGAATCACCATAATATATGAATCATAACTTCAAATGCAGTAATGAAAAGACATGGGGAAATAATATGGTTTGTTCAGGAGAGTGCTTATTATTCCATTTCACAGAAGACTGAAAAAAAGCTGGTTTCATTATTTTTATATAATCATTCTAAATTGCAAAGTCCTCCACACAGCCAGGCTATTTAAATAGCATTTTAACAATGTAATTGCTAGAGATATTTCTCTCTGTCTTCTTTTGAAAAAAAAAAAAAAAGTAAAAAAAACAAAAAACCCCTACACCAGTAACAACATCTTAATTTATTTTCTTTTTCATTATTCTATGGGGCTGACACCTGGCAGAAAGTATTTTGTTTATATTCCTTCCTATCGGGGTGCTCAGCTGGGGAAGGCCCAAATGAATAATTAACTAATCAGTGGAAGCACAGAGCACTTCCAGCACAGAGAGGTCTTGGGATTCCCAACCTGTGACAAAGAAAATTTCACATGCAAGCACGAATGTCTCCCAATTCCAGATCCTTAAATGCAAAATGATTAAATGTTTGTTCCAGGCTTTGGCTCTGGCAGTCAATCTTTTATGCTTTTAATGGCTGTGGACTGTGCTCATCTGAGCTTTTATTTCTGCAGCATGGCATCAGGAATTTAACAACAAATATAACAATAAATTCCATTTGACACTTGGTGCCACCTCCAAGCCAGTGAATCCAATCCAGTGACAGCTCCTGAACAAACATTTTCCTCTGCACAGGGGATTCAGTGGGTTTCCCTAATACTTAAGGCGTAATATTATCCATTTTTTCATCACATTCCTTTGGAATTTGAAAAGCTTTGTGTACATTTGTGATTCCAACTCCAGTTCCCACCCAGAGGAACAGAATAGAATTATTTTTTTCAATTCTAACCTCTCCTTTCATGGATAAAGTGTCCAGGGACTGGAATCAAAGGTGTTCAGCTTAATTTGCTTAGAGATGTGCTGACCTTCCCCATGAACTACACAGATATTATATTTTATTATATCTCAGACTTTGGGCTTGCACCCTGGGGCCAAGCACTCAGAGGTTGGACACCAAACCACATTTTCAGGTGTCTCAATCTTGAACACACCCAGTCGTTTTTCAGACAGAGAATGTGTTGGAACCCTGGCTGAATAGCGAAATATGAACCCTGCTTCTTGAGAATTTGAATACTGAAATATGAACCCTGGGTACTGAGAATTTGAATACTGAAATATGAACCCTGGGTACTGAGAATTTGAATACTGAAATATGAACCCTGGGTACTGAGGATTTTGAAAGCTTCATGCAACACATTCCATCAAGAATGTATTTCACCAAGAATGTACGCTTGTACCCAAGTTTTCAATAATTTCAGGGCAAGGAGGGGCAGCACAGAGCTGTTCACCTGTGGCTGCTCTCAAACAACAAATCCCTCACACATGAAAATCTTCCTTGCACGTTTTACATTTATATCCCTAAAGTTTTTTGATTAAAAATGTAACTAATCTCACATTACAAGTCTTGTCCAAATGCAATCAATTATATTTTGTACAGAATGAAGCTGCAGCACCTCTGTGGAAGAACAGAGAGAGGAGAGGGTGGTTTGGGGAGGGTCTCTGTTGATAAATGCACAGAGAGCTGGGAACACTTCCCCCACTTCATTGCCGCTCCAGACAAATTAAAATGATTGCACTGCTTTGTATTTCCTGAACTGTGCCCTTTCTTACCCCAGAGACTGAATAATTGGATTTTAAGTCTCCTGAATAATGCCAAAGATGGACTAATGATCCATAAAATTTTCATCATGTGTTTTCCTGCCCTTTTATAACATGTTAAAAACATAAAAATCAGAATACTTCAAATAACAGCACTGCAGAACTTGGTCACCACTCCCTAGGGCCAACAACCAGGGGGTTTAGTTTTACACAGTGCCAGATTATGAGAGGCTGAAGCTGATGAAACTCCTCTGAGCTAGATAGAAATAATTGATTCACAAATCAAAGCTGTAAAGCACAGCCACTTTTTGCCTCTCAGAAATCACGTTGAACAGGTAGTAACAGGTTGCATCTGAAATTTGTGCTCGTTTCTTCAAAAGATATATAGAAACTCCACATCCCCCACAGCTATCCTCTGTGACAGGCAGAGCAAGAAGTACTAGAGAGAAATGAAAAATAACACAAAAGACTGGAGGTAGTTGCCTAATTTTCTAGTCTGGTGTGGTGTAAATGTATTATTTTTAAAGGTACCTTAGTCAAGAGGCAGATCCCAAACCTTTGCACTCCTATTCACATTGCTGGAGGGCTGACTACTTAAAATAATTAAATTAATTACTCTCTAAAAGTGTAGTAATAGAAAAATTCATGAGGGTAGTGAGGAAAAATGAAACTATTCTGGATCAATCAGTGGAAACTCACAGTGAGCTGGTGATCCAAAAAATTCCTTCCCTTCTAACAGCACTGTAAGGAACATTGACTAATTTGAAATTATTGAAGAATGTGTGCAATCTTCAAATAAATTTAAAGAATTGATAAATAATCAATTCAAATAATTTTGAGCTTCTGGAACAAAACACTGAATTAAATAGATCCTCTATCTATGACTGTAGTACCATGCTACATACACAGGAGGTTAAATAAATTTAATTTAGCAGTGCACAGACTGAAGGTTGAATACATTTGATTTAACAGTGCCCCTTTTGTCTGTCTGGCTGAGCGTTTAAAAACAGATTACTGGGAGACTATTTTGACAGGGTTTTTATTAGCTAGGTTTACTTGTGAATAAAAGTTTGGAAATGAATTAGCTCCAGATGAAAGTACCACAGATGATGTGTTACAAAAGCATCACAAACCCAGTTCTCTAAATTAGAATACTCTCTTACAAAGTGTCAAGAATCCTGGTTAATTTTTATTTATATTTTTATATATATTTTTATAGAAGCACCCAGCAGATGTGTTTACTGGATAGGGCCACCTCTCCCTTGGGTGCACCCAAATATTTCTGAGTTTTCTGAACCATCTGTGCAGGGCCAGCATTGGGATTTTTCGTTGGCCACTTCCACTTCAGGACACACAAAGGTTCTATCATTTTGTTAGACAAGGCATTATTTTAAGACAAAGCTGCAGCCACAGAAAAAGTGAAACCCAGGATCTGGTTTTATCACTAATAAATTACAGAAAATTTTCGTTTTTCCCCTCATCAGCAGAGATTGATGGCTGAGCTCTGAGCCACTCCAGTCCAGCTGCAGCCCTGGCAGGGACTGCATCAGCTCAGCCCTTTTAGACCAACAAATAATAATAAAAATAAATCATCAATTATATTCTTACATGACTTTGACTCTTAAATTGCAAGTTTACTGGGGAATTATGTTATACTTGGGTCCAACTTTGGTTTTACTTAGTGCAAGAAAAATAATAATCGGTATTACTCACTAAGCAAGGTTTTCCATATTTTTAAGGCTAATTTATGCTTTAGTTTAAAATTCTCCTGAATCCTCAATTAATAAGGAACTTCCAGCTAGAGTAACTTTGCATTGCACATGTGAAATACCAATATTTTGGACATGTAATGTATCAGTAAATATGGACATTAAAATATCAGTATTTTTCACATGTAACATATCAGTTCATATGGACATGTAACATATCAGTAAATATGTACATGAAAATATCAGGTTTTTTGGATATGTAACATATTAGTAAACATGGAAATGTAAATACCAGTAAATATGGACATGTAAATATCAGTATTTTGGACATGGAACATATCAGTAAATATATACATGTAAATATCAGTAAATATGGACATAGAGATATCAGTATTTGGGACATGTAAATATCAGTATTTTGGACATACAACATATCAGTAAATACAGACATGTAAATATCAGTATTTGGGACATGTAAAATATCAGTAAATACGGATATATAGATATCAGTATTTTGGACATGTAAATGTCAGTATTTTGTACATGTAACATATCAGTGAATATGAACATGTAAATATGCGTATTTTGGACATGGAACATATCAGTAAACATGGAAACGTAAATATGGACATTTAAATATCAATATTTTGGACATACAACATATCAGTAAATACGGACATGTAAATATCAGTATCTGGGACATGTAAAATATTCACAAACGTCTCTGGTCCCTGCAGTTGTCCCCTGGCAGTCCCAGCCCTGGTGCTGTCGGGGATGTGCCATCACTGGGGCACAGAGTGGAGCCCTGCAAACAAACCCAGTTCCAGAAGCGAGGATGCACCTTTGAGGAGAGGCTTTAAGGCAGAACCTCCTGACAGTTTTACAGTTTTTCCAACACACCAAGATGACATTGGGTGCTTGAGGCAATTGCCAGGGGGCAGCTGTGCACAACACATTTGATTTTTCTTTTTAGATGGAAGCCAGTGTATCAGTGCAAAATGAGATATGGCCTTTATGTATTTAACCATAAATACTGTTGTAACTCTGATAGCAAATACAGGACTTATTACAGCTTCTTGGATCATTCTTTTTTCTCCAGTGCTCATAAAATCAATATATTAAACATGAAAGGACTGAAGATCACATCTCCAATATTTAAGGAGCAATTCATGCCCTTCTGGAAATGCTGCTGGTCTTTAAATTCAACAAGGCAGCATCACTCTTTGTCTTTGCTAAATTTATACAACTGGAAAGTCACAGAGAACATCTACAGGGGGAGAAAAAATAAAAAGTATGTTCTGAATATTTTTAAACACAGCTAATATCAGAACAGCCTATGCAATATGTAGATTATTTTTTTTTCTCCGTCTTTTGACAGTCATTGAAATGAATTCCAACTGGAGATCTGAAAAGCTGGCATAATGCTATTTTTC